>NW_015626036.1:562279-577598 GCF_001515625.1 Sinocyclocheilus rhinocerous | reverse complement strand
ATTATATATATATATATATATATATATATATATATATATATGTATGTGTGTGTGTGTGTGTATATATATATATATATAAGTATAAGTATTTGTCTTAAGTTTTTGAAATTAATTATTTTGCTGCAGTTCAAAGAATGAAAGAAGGAAAGAACAACCCAGTCTACATATCTAGTATAAATATAGATTTGCTTGCATGGTTTACTTGCATATGTTTGCTTGCATGTGCAGTAAACTCATTTTTATTGGCTGCTGAGAGCATTCAATAAAATAAACCAATAAATAAATTGAAATCTTTTGAACAACAAACATTTCTGTATTTAGTTACTGCTTCATGTCTAACAATCAGGGTTGAGCACCGAAATTAGTTAAGAATCATTGACCACAAGTTACCCACTGTATGTATCCACACATATATACTATATATGCTACATAATGCTAAAAAATAATGCATTTTTAAAAATATTTATATATTTTTTTTATATTTTATTCTTGCTATTGGACTGCTGAGAGCATGAAACCATTGACTTCTAGATATTTAGAAACCAATGAATAAATTTCAATGTTTTTCAACTGTAAACAGTACTCAGCCACTGCTTGATGTCTGATATATAAAATCAGGGTCTTGAAGCAAAACCAGTTGAGAATCACTGAACACATGTTGGTGACCCTGCTGTGCCTGTCTTTTCAGCACAGTTTATTTCGAAGGACTCGACACGGGGCCACTTGGCATCCTATCAAGCCTAAGAGCTTAAAAGGGATCATATTGTGGCGAGGTGGTGGTCGGATCAGCGCTGGATTTCCTCTCTTTCTCTTCCAATGAGAGCGCTTGTGTTTGCCATGTATGCACTCTTGACGTAGCTGGTGTAATTAGACTATTAGCGGCGCTCGTGTTTCAGGGTCACGGCTCCATCGTCTTGTCTGCTGCTGGCTGAGGTCCAGTGAGACGGGAAGCACCTTGATGTATGTGTTGTCCCATCATTTAGCAATCCGTTTAACCGCAGACAGCGCTAAATCCACTGGCACCGACGTGGTGTTGACAGTGACGACACTCAACTGTTGCGTTCTGTGATCACAAACAACGCGTCTCACCTCTCGCCACTGATGACACTTTTGTTTCCCTTGTTCACATCTCTGGGAAACAATTCAGAAACAATTATGTTACCGCTGCTTTATATCAAATCTATAAAATCGGGATTGGTGAAATATGTTTGTATTTTCAGCACAACATATAAAACAGTGGTTCTCAACTGCCGAGTTTAAGAAAAAGAATGCTAAATGCACTTTAAAAAAACCATATAATTAAATACAGAAATGTTCAGAAATTGAAATGTATTCATTGGTTTATTATTGGTTTCTAGTATTGAATGGTTTCAGGCTCTCAGCAACCAATAAAAGCATGTTTACTGCATAAAACCATGCAAGTAAACATGTATTTAATGTAGACGGAGTCGTATTTAGAATAGTTTTTTGTGTGAATTTGCAGCAAAATATTTAATAGCAAAAACTGAAGAGGGTGTAAAATAAAAGGTGTTTCTTTTTTAATTTACCTTTATTTTCTACTTTTTTATTTATAAAAAATATATCATGGCAAAAAACTCAACATTAACACATTTAGCATTATTTTTTACTTTAATTTATGTACTTATATACTTTAATTTATAAAATATATAATACAGTGTGTATAATTATATTGCTATATAATGCTAAAATAATGCAATAATGCATCTATTTATTTATTTTTATTATACCTATAAAATAAAGAAATAATTATATATATATAATTTTTTTTTAATTATTATAATATATTTTTTTTTAATTTGCTATTCACTTCAGGAGATATTTAGAAACAAAACAAAACAAAAAAAACATTTCAATGTTCTTCAACAGTAAAAAAAAAAAGAAAAAAAAAGTGTATTGCAATAATGCAATAATAATACAATAGTATGTTTAAAAAAAGTTCTTGTTTTTGTTTTATTATACATACATATATATGTTGGTGTTGAGCTGCTTTTTTGTATTTTGAATTTATTCTAATTGTCAAATGGTGAGTTTAAGAAAAATAATTTTTTTTTTTTGGCTGTAGCAATTTTGCTATATAATGCTAAAAATAATGCATTCTTTATTTTTCTTTGATGTATGTGTTGTCCCATCAATTGGCAATCTGTTTAACCGCAGACAGAGCTAAATCCACTGGCACCGCCGCGGCGTGTTGACAGCGACGACGCTCAACTGTTGCGTTCTGTGATTCCCAACAACGCGTTTCACCTTTTGTTTCCCGCCTCTCGCTCGACCGCCAGATCCCTGGGAAATAATTCAAGCGCCACAATATACCACGTTCTCGAGATTACCTCGTCTAAAATAGCTGCTTGATACCATTTAGCGCGAGATTCTCAGCGGGACGCTAATGAGCTCCAATCTGGAGTAATCCCAGACGACCAGCCGGTTTTGACAGCCAGCCCTGCGGCTCTGGGGCTCCGAGTGCGCGGCTGTCTCACGCTTCAGAACCGCGCGGCCCCCGCCAGTCTGCGGCACCCAGGAAACGGTGCACAATGGAACCATCAAAAAGCTGCCAAGCCTTATGGGGGCCGAGGGAATCGGGAGGATTTCTGTAGTCCCGATGGGAATCGGTTTCTCTTTCCGGCGCTATTCAAATAAACGTGATACGTCATAAACAAACAAAGCGATAAAACCGGCCGAAGTTCCTTCACAGCTTCTCAGTGATTTAACAGGAGCAATCAAGCGCAGTCAATTAAGCAGAAAGGCAAACAAATTGGGTGAGAGCACATCTTATGCGATGTCCTGCGGCAACGGGGAGGCGGCGGAAGAGACAGATTTCTCTGTTAAGTAATGCCGTCTCGGGGTGTAAAACTCCCCTCAGCGCTGGCTAAATTAATTCGCTCGCATTAGCGGGGGACACATCTATTATAGACGAGTAAAACGGGCATTTCGAAACAAATTAATAGGCAATCTGTGCCCACGCATGCAACTCGCAGTAATTCCTCTAAAATGACTTGATTGCATTGAAACGTTCCCAAAAAGCAGGTGAGCTGGTGGCCCTGCCGCCGGTGACAGCCCTTCTAATGACCCCTCTCTCGTGGGTGAGTGGGCTGTTGTAAGAAACCACACACCCGTCGCAGAAAAACAGCTCTAATTGGTCTATTTATAGTGGGACCTGGAGAAGCTCTCCTGAGGATAACGCGGTAAGCTGCAGGAATCCACTGAGGAATAGAGTCTGAGGACTGAAACCGACTGCAGCACAAACAAACAAACGCCCGTAATTGTGCTTTCTCGGTAATATTATTGAGATAAATGCTACTTTGATTTATGCTAAATTATGCGGCAGTCTCGACCAGCTCAATTCTCAAAATCTTATTGTGCAGTACAAATTTTTACCATCGCACAGAATTTGTTCAGCATTTTATCTTTACAGATTTACTTTGATTATATTTGTTTCTATTATAGCAATGGTTCACCAAAAAATGAAAATCAGCTGAAAAAGTACTCACCTTCAGGTCATCCAAGATGTGGATTAGTTTGTTTCTTCATCAGACTGCAGCATTACATCACTTGCTCACCAATGGATGCTCTGCAGTGAATGGGTGCCGTCAGAATGAGAGTCCAAACAGCTGATAAAAACATCACAATAATCCACACCACTCCAGTCCATCAGTTAACGTTTTCACGAAGTGAAAAGCTGCATGTTTGTAAGAAACAAATCCATCAAGACATTTTTAACCTACCTTTGTTTCCAGCAAAAACTTGAGTCCTCTATCCATAATATTGCTTTCTTCAGGGAAAAGGTTGTCTTGTCTGAATCAGGAGAGAAATCTGCACAGATCAAGCACCGTTTACAAGACAAAACAGCTCTAAACAAATATGTGGATTAGATGGGTGGATTTTGATGTGAGAAGACAACAGGGGATGGACTTTTTCACTGGAGGAAGTGTTATTATGGATCACGGACTCATATTTTCATAGTCCAAAGGACTCAACTCACAATTGTGAGAAAAGTTCAAATTATGATATACTGTATAAACTTGCAATTGCGAAAAAAAGTCAGAAATGTGAGATGAACTCAGAACTGTGAAGTCAGAATTCGAAGATAAAAGGTCGCAAATACCTTTTTATTGCTACTTTTTGCTGCATTTTTATTACTAAATATTTTTGTTGCTCCTTTCGTTACATTGCGACTTCAAATTGGGATGACAGGAAGAGGAATTTATCTTTGTACATTAGGATTATAAAAACTTCAAACTTCAAGGTATTTTTAAAGTCAACTTTGAAACATTGTCTTGACAAACTTTGCTTTTCTTTGAATTTCAGTTCATTTAAATTCTTCCTTACATTTACATTCTAATTGGAATGCAGCATCCTGTTCAAATTCAAATACTCAAGCACCATATACACATTTGATATAATGCTTTGAGTGTTTGTAAAATGATCTGGCATTAAACGACAGTTGAATCATGCGGTGTGGAGCGCCGTCACTCTCTGATGAAACTGCTGTTCAATAAAGCTGGTATTTACAGCAGCGCTAAAGCAGCACAGAGAGTGTCTGGTGTCGTTCTGTGTCCAGCGCTCTGGGGCTCAGAGGCTCCATTTCATTAGCTGGTCGCCTCACAGGAGGATAGTACATCGCCAGGTCTTTAATTTAGAGTTTAGCCAAGGGCTGTGTGTGTGTGTAGATTCCACTGCTGAAATTCGAAGACACCGAATCACCAAAGCACTTCTGAATTTGACTCGAACAGTACAACCTGACAAGCTGGTGTGCATTAACAACTCAACATTAAACTTAACTATGTATTTTCTGAATCTTCCTGGTCCTATTGTGAATGATTTATCAATGCACATTATTCTAAATATTTTTGTCTTTCCTTTTCAACTGATGTCAACCACCTGTCATATAAAGACACACTTGTCACCATCCCATCAATTCCTTGTGGGGGGAAAAAATCAAGCCTTTCCTTTCCTTTTTCCTTTCCTTTTCCTCTTACCTTTCCTTCTTTCACAATTCAGACATTTCTTGCAAATTTATATTACAGTACTTTCTTGAGTAAGTACATGTAAGTACACATACTGTAATTTAAAGCATAACCCTTTTTTGTCACAATTCGAAAATTTCTTCTCAGAATTGCTCATTTGTATCTTGCAATTGTGAGTTCTTAACCCACAACTGTGAGTTTAACAGCTTTTTTGTTTCTCAGAATGGCAAGTTTATAGGAGTTATTTTTTTCTTTACTACTTTTCTTTCTTCCTTCCTTTCTGTAAATTTAGTCCTGTTTGACACTGTTCAGAAAAGCATCAATTCCTGATGAAAATGTCTCGTCTTTCTTTCTTTCTGTCTGTCTGTCTTTGTCTTTCTCTCTTTCTCTTTCTTTCTTTTTCTTTCTGTCTGTCTGTCTTTCTTTGTATTTCTCTCTTTCTTTCTGTCTGTCTTTCAGTCTTTCTTTCTTTCTTTGTCTGTCTTTCTGTCTTTGTCTGTCTGTCTCTCTTTCTTTCTTTCTGTCTTTCTTTCTACCTTTTTGTCTTTCTTTCTACCTTTGTCTTTCTTTCTTTTGTTCTTTCTGTCTTTCACTCTTTCTGTCTGTCTGTCTGTCTGTCTCTTTCTTTCTTTGTCTTTCTGTCTCTCGTTCTTTCTTTGTCTTTGTCTTTCTTTCTTTCTGTATTTGTCTGTCTGTCTTTCTTTTTTTCTTTCTTTCTGTCTTGTCTGTCTGTCTCTCTTTCTTTCTCTGTCTTTCTTTCTTTATGTATTTGTCTGTCTTTTTTTCTTTCTTTCTGTCTTTGTCTCTTTTTTTGTTTGTCTTTCTTTCTTTCTGTCTTTGTCTGTCTGTCTTTCTTTCTTTCTGTATTTGTCTTTCTGTCTGTCTTTGTCTGTCTCTCTTTCTTTCTTTGTCTTTCTGTCTCTTTCTTTCTTTGTCTTTCTGTCTGTCTGTCTTTCTTTCTTTCTGTATTTGTCTGTCTGTCTGTCTTTCTTTTTTCTGTCTTTGTCTGTCTGTCTCTCTTCGTCTTTCTTTCTTTCTGTATTTGTCTGTCTGTCTGTCTGTCTTTCTTTTTTCTGTCTTTGTCTGTCTGTCTCTCTTTCTTCGTCTTTCTTTCTTTCTGTATTTGTCTGTCTGTCTGTCTGTCTTTCTTTCTTTTTTCTTTCTTTCTGTCTTTGTCTGTCTCTCTTTTTTTGTTTGTCTTTCTTTCTTTCTCTGTCTGTCTTTCTTTCTTTCTGTATTTGTCTTTCTGTCTGTCTTTGTCTGTCTCTCTTTCTTTCTGTCTCTTTCTTTCTTTGTCTTTCTGTCTGTCTGTCTTTCTTTCTTTCTGTATTTGTCTGTCTGTCTTTCTTTTTTTCTTTCTTTCTGTCTTGTCTGTCTGTCTCTCTTTCTTTCTCTGTCTTTCTTTCTTTATGTATTTGTCTGTCTTTTTTTCTTTCTTTCTGTCTTTGTCTCTTTTTTTGTTTGTCTTTCTTTCTTTCTGTCTTTGTCTGTCTGTCTTTCTTTCTTTCTGTATTTGTCTTTCTGTCTGTCTTTGTCTGTCTCTCTTTCTTTCTTTGTCTTTCTGTCTCTCGTTCTTTCTTTGTCTTTGTCTTTCTTTCTTTCTGTATTTGTCTGTCTGTCTGTCTTTCTTTCTTTCTGTCTTTGTCTGTCTCTCTCTTTCTTTCTTTGTCTTTCTTTCTTTCTGTCTTTGTCTGTCTGTCTCTTTCTTTCTTTCGTTCTGTCTTTGTCTGTCTGTCTGTCTTTCTTTCTTTCTGTATTTGTCTGTCTCTTTCTTTCTTTGTCTTTCTTTCTTTCTTTGTCTGTCTGTCTCTCTTTCTTTCTGTCTTTGTCTGTCTGTCTCTCTTTCTTTCTTTGTCTTTCTGTCTTTGTCTGTCTCTCTTTCTTTCTGTCTTTGTCTGTCTGTCTTTCTTAATGTGTACGAAACACATTAAAGTGATTTCCTGTGTGGTTTTCCTCCAGGATCTGGTCTGGTGGTCAGGTTGTCTCTACAGTGCTGGAGGAGTCTTGTGGTGTACCATGGTATAGAGGTGGTGTCAGATGGTAAAATTGTTTATGACTGATATATTCATAACCTTAACAATCATATTTAAATGACATTTCAATGAATACCATAGAACAGACATCACAAATAAACCAGAATTGTAGCTACAATTTTAAGCATCTTTTAAAAAAAAAAAATGTAATTAGTCTTGATACAAAAAAAAATCAAGCATTTGAGGTTTGCTATATACTGTATATCGTTTTATAAACTGAAATTATAGCCACAATTCTGAACATCCTTTGAACATACCTACATAAACATACGTATGCTCAAACATACATAAAAGTAGACTTAAATTTAGACTTAAAAAATGGAAAATGATTATTTTTTATTTCCAAAGTAATAATTTAACATTAGAATGAGGCATGATGAGGTCATATGACATCAATGTAGCATTTTGTTTGTTTGAAATTTAATTTCCTGTTTTTAAAATATAGTCGTGTAAACTGCACTGTAAATAGTAAGCTAGAATTATAATGGTCAGAGAGTAACGTTTCATTTTAAACACAAATCAAAGATATTCGCCCTACTTAATATCAAATATAGAGCTCCAGAACGCTGCAATTAATGCAAATTAATTAATTTACTTATATTTATCCCTGTTTGGTTACATTCAGAAAAGCATGCTACCATATGCGCTAAGAAAAAAGGTACAAAACTGTCACTGGGACGGTACCCTTTTAAAAGGTACTTGTATGTACAGTTTAGGGATAAATAAGGAATAAAGGTATATTGTACCAGAGTTATTTTTAGTATCACTGAGAGCATATTATAGTTTGTATTAGTATTTTAAATTAGTTCAAGTTTAAGTTTTCAATTAAATTTTGTAATGCTTTTTTAATGTCTATATTGTTTTTATTCTTTTTATTTGAGCTATTTTAGTACTGCAAGTTAAACTAAATGAAAATGAGAAATGCTGCCTTGGGAACTAGCTTAAATAAAAAAAATTTTTAAATTTTATTTCAAGTAACAAAACTTTATGATTTTAGTCATTAACAATGATAACCCTAACATTGTACCTTTTTTCTGAGAGTGTACTATAGTAGTAAGCTTTTCTACTATACTATTCGTGCCATTGCTGCAGTATATACTTGTGCATATAGTACATACAGTATTCGCCCAACCTAATTAATATCGAATATGGAGCTCCAGACCGCTGCCATTAAAGCAAATGTGTCACACTGGCGGTGTGCTGGTCGATAGGTGTTAAGTGTTGTGTAATGGCCTTGATGAGGTCATCGTCCAAACTCTGAAACCCCGAGAGCGACTGGTGTTCAGTGGCAGTCATAAGACGGTGGTGGCTGGCGTCGAGATGAGGCTCCGCTCTCAGAATAGACAGCACTCGCTTCGCTGGGTGCTCCAGTTGGCTGCTCCGGAGGGCGGTGATGCAATGCAGCCAGATTAATCACAAACAGCCTCTCTCTCCCTCTCTCGCTCGCTCTCACTCTGTATCCTTGACACCAGCCCTCACTTCTTCACGACGAGTCAATCTCTCGTTTTGATTGTGCTCGGGCCGTTAGATAAAATTAACCGGGCGCTGAGCACCAGCCCCCACTCCTTGTCCCTGAAACGATCACCCTCTACTCGCGCTCGCTCTGTCCTCATGCTAGGCCAAAAATACCCGGTGTACATCATGCTCATAAATACACCCACAACACTGGTGATGCACATGCCTCGGATTTCTTCCACAGGGACTAAAGTTTCTGAAATAAACCTGACCCGTATGGCACCGATGATCTCAGACGCGACACACCGACTGAGTCTCACAGGACATGGGAACACTGGAGAGGCGCTGGTGGTCTTTAGAAAAGTTGTTTTGCCTCATTCGTGATAAAAATGTATTAAAATAATGTTCCTCCAGTATTAAAATTCAAATCTAACTGGCCCTGCACCATTTGTTTCAAGCCAAGTCAAGTTAATCTTATTTTACTTTACTAAAAATCTTTAAAGGGGCCATATGATGCAATTTCTCTTTGGAGTGTTACAAGCTGTTCGTGCATAGATAAGATCCCTAAAATTGCAAAGACTAAAGTCTCAAACCTAAAGAGATATTCTTGAACTGTCTCGTCGCTCCGGGACACGGCATCACAGTATGGTAAGGGGCGTTACATTTCCGTCACACGCTAGAGGAAATTAATTCGGCCAATCACAACGCACTGGATAGCTGGCCAATCAGAGCACACCTCGCTTTTCAGACCGATGAGCTTTGTAAAAATCGACGCGTTTCAGAAAGGCGGGGCATAGAGGAGCAACAATAATGTACAGTATGTGGAAAATAATGTGTTTTTTTAACCTTAAACCGCATAAACACACTGCATTACACCAAATACACAAAATAATGTTATTTTTAGCAACATCATATGACCCCTTTAATGTTCAAGTCACATTTAGCAGAGAAGGCCAATAATATAGTTGCATTTTGATATAAACACTCAAGCTGTTGAGATTTGCTATAACGTAGGTTATATGTTTTACATGAGTAGGCTATACTGTATATATGCAAATAAAATTGGATATAGCTACTTGTATATCTAAATTTATATAGAGCTGGGTGAAAATATAGTTTTGTTTGTTTGTTTGAGATATAAACAATCAAGCAACTGAGATTTGCTATGTCATTTTACACGTATATACTGTATATGCGCAAACAAAGTTGGAAATATATATATATATACAACTTTATATATAGAGCTGTGATAATATAGATGCATTTTGCAATTATATAAACAATCAAGCAGTTTGTATTTGCTATATAGTATATATCACTTTACATGAGTGTACTGTATGTATGTGAAGTTGAATATGTATGTCATAATATAGTTTACATTTTGCAACGATATAAACAATCAAGCAGTTGAGATTTGCATTATATATATTATTTTACGTGAGTTTTCTGTATGCACATGAGTAAAGTTGGACATGTATTTTTATACTTATATATCCAACTTTACATATAGAGCTGGATTTGCATTTATAATCACAATCAAGTAGTTGACATTTGCTAAAAGTAATATAAAGTTGGATATATAATTATATACTTATAAATACGCGTA
Source organism: Sinocyclocheilus rhinocerous (assembly GCF_001515625.1). NCBI lineage: Eukaryota > Metazoa > Chordata > Actinopteri > Cypriniformes > Cyprinidae > Sinocyclocheilus > Sinocyclocheilus rhinocerous. The sequence continues at coordinate 567,522 of NW_015626036.1, read as the reverse complement.
TATCTAACTGAGCTGTGTGATAATATAGTTACATTTTACGATGATGAAAAAATCAAGCAGTTGAGATTCGCTATAGAATACATATCGCTGTGGCTATATATAGAGTTAATTTGCAAAAACCTATAACTTTTTTTTTTTTTTTCTCAAAAATCATGTTTTTTATGTTATGTTTTTATTGTGTTAGTTGTATTTTTTTTTCCAAGTTATTTTTACTTAATTAAAATAACCCAACTGCAGTTTGATTGAGATTAATTGGAATGCGCAATGAAAAAACATGATTTTTGAAAATCGTTAAAAACGGAGTTATCTGTTTTTGCAAATGAACTCTTCATATTTAAATATCGATATATATAGCTGGGCGATAATATAGTTTACATTTTGTGACAATATAAACAATGAAGAAGCCAATATTTGCTTTATAGTATATATTGCTTTGTGAGTTTACTATACATATGCAAATAGAGTTGGATATCTAACTTTATGTACAGAGCTGTGAGAAAAATATTGATTATACTTATTTTGCAATGGTAAACAATCAAGCTGAGATTTGTTATTTTGTATATTGCTTTACTTGAGTTTACTTTATGTGTGTGATATAAAGTTGGATATACTTGTATATAGAGCTGTGCAAGTTACAGTTTGTGATATAAACAATCAGGCAGTTGAGATGATCATGTCAGCTAATTTTGCAGCCTCGCAATCTATAGTTCTTGTAACTGGTTTGTATACACATGATGTTTTACAGGTCATATTACTGTAAAACAGCTAAAGCCCTTTTGGTTGGCAGATTTCGGAATACAGAAAAAAATATTGAAGTTTTATAGTGTGGTTTATGCATTTATGGGTTATTAGACACAAAGCGTCCAGCGTCAGTTTATTCCAAATGCGTGAACAAACTACTACCTCATGTGTTGGTTCATGCCTCGTGAAAACAGTTCCTGACCATTTGTATATTTGTTTATTTTGTTTATTAATGCGAGACAGTCGTAAAACGTCACCACAGAGCTTCTCATGTCTGGATTTTCACTCAGGCGCTGTGGAGGACACACTCCCTATTGATTGATGCATTGGTGGGGGCCTCAGGGCAGCGTTGGAATTAGTTTTATTTTACATCCAAAAACCTCCTGCTTGTTATTTGCACATATTGCAGCAGGCAGACCACTGTTAAATGCCATAACCCAAATTCAGTGCATGAAGAAATTAATACTTTTATTCAGCGAGGACACATTAAATTGATCAAAAGTGATGGTAAAGTCACTTAGGCCTATTATGTTACAAAATATTTATATTTCAAATAAATGCTGTTCTTTGAACTTTCTATTTATCAGTATCACGTTTTCCAACAAAAATATGAAGCAGCACAATTGGTTTCAATGTTGATAATAATAATAAATGTTTCTTGAACAGCAAATCAGCATATTAGAATGATTTCTGAAGTATCATGTGACACTGTTGAATGGAGCAATGATGCTGAAAATTCAACTTTGCATCAGGAATAAATTACATTTTAAAATACATTTAAATAGAAAACACTTATTTTAAATTGTAATAAAATTTCACATTTTTACTGTTTTTATTGTATTTTTCTCAGATGTTGCTCCTAAAATTCATTGTCGGATTTTACAATGTCTAAGCAGCCTTAAAACCAGATAAATTGTGTAAGATATTGTTTTCAGACAGCTAATATTGTTTAAACTGTTTATTTTTCTTACCCCACTGGTAGACAGTTTCTTGTTTTAAGCATAAACCTTCCTACATTTGGTTACATTTATGCTTAAAATAAGATAAAACAATTTCCCAAGTGAGGTAAGAGAAATAAACGTAACGGTATTTGATTTGTGCTTTTCCTGCAGGATAGGGTCTTGCAGACGGTGGTCTGGAGTGTGTGGCGCTCAGGTCGTCTCGGACTGAAAGAACAGCCTGTCTCTCTCTCAGACACACACTGGCCGGTGCAGTATGTTTTCATTGCAGTTAGACAATCTGTTTATGTTAGCCGTCTGAGAGAGTAACATGAAGATGATGGGCAGCCCAGAGGTGTGTGTGTGTGTGTGTGTGTGTGTGTGTTTGGGAGGCAGCAGAGTCTAGATGTTGCATCTTGATGGTAGCATGCAAGTCACAAGCTCAAAGACTTTCATCACATTTTGTGATTCGCTTCTTTTATATGTAAAGGTGGATCAGCAGAATGAGTGAAAGTGAACACTTAACAGATAAACCACAGCAAACGGTGTACGTGTGTTGGCAGCAGGGGTCCCATCTCACTGTCCGCTTTGAGAAAACACTTGCTGATATATTGCACGATGTCATCAGTCAAAGCACAAATCTTGATTGGTTAGCTGGGCCAGTGTGTGTTGTGATTGGTCATATGACCCCTTTAAACCCGGATGATTGTAACCACTCTAAGTTCGTCTGCCTTGGGAAAGCTAGCGTGTCTCCGACATAGTGATACCACTCGTTGCCTTCTCTAGTGCAGCTCAATCAGGTCTCGTCCCATTGGTCGATATTTGTGATATCACAAATCCCGGAAAATATGCGTTGTAGTCTAAACGAGTCGTTCGTTGTAGTTTTTGAAAAGTCTGTTAAATAAAATATCTCCTTTTGAAGTAGACTTTGTAACTTTGCAGATCTTTTTTGTGCTCAAACAGCAACATTACAGACTAACTAAAGTTGAAAAAGTGAAAAAGCATAATAGGACCCCTTTAAGTTAATTGGCTTTTTGTGTTTTTATTATAATAAAAATACAAATATTATATAAATATAAAATGCATAATATCAAATATTAAAAACAGAATTCTTATAGAATTTATCATATGATTAGTTGCATTTTATTATTTGCATTCAGCATCGTTTTTCCCCTGCAACCCACCAGCTGAAAACCACAGCACCTTAAAAAGATGGTGACAGTCGCTTTGTTAAGAAGCGCCTGCATGAGATTAGCGATGATGTTTTACATTAGTGCTGCTATTGCGAGGGACAGACCTATAGATGGACATCCAGTGGAAGCAGAGACCGTGCACAGAGAGGTATTTTTGGAGCCCGCCATGTTTGACATTGAGGATATTTGAGACGTTGGGGTACAGGGGAAGAGGGGGGTGGCGGCATTCCTGCCCCCGTCCATATATATTACACCCCCAACGCGCACACACCGACAACAACAAAACAGATGAGAGAAATGTAATACCCGGCCTGAAGGGCAGTAGTGTGTGCAGTCTTTCATTTGCGCTCACCTGAGTCAACAGCGGCGCTCATTACGTTACCCAAAGTAATTGGCGTAGGCTGCGAGAAAAACGAGGAGAAACCCTTCGGATGCAACCCCCGGTAAAACGTGAGCTCCCGCGGCAATTATCCCGTCTTTGTTTGTCTATTAAAAACCCTTCCTAATGAGACGAGCTCCTTAAACCCTTGATGGTGTTCATTAGGCGACTGTAAATCTCGCGTTAAAACGTAACGGGAAGATACTCATCAGCGGCTAATGAATTTATGACGGGGAACCTGGCTATTAAAGGGAGTGGAGCTTTAATTTCATTAAATTGGGCCTCGCTAGGTAAAGCAGCAGGCGCCGGGCCCTCAGGATCAGCTAATGGCCGTGTTGCAGTTAAATAGTGACTCGGGTGGCAGCGCCTCATTGGCCATTGTGTGTTTAACGCGCCGTTAAAGTGGCAGTAATTGACAACAGCTGGAAGCCTGCTTGAGGCAGGGTCTGGCGTGGGTTCCTCCATAAGATCGCTGCTCTCTCCCTGTGGACCAATTGCGCACGGAGACGCACAAGTTTACGAGTGTCTGTCTGTCTGTCTGCATGCGTGTGCGCGGCCGGATCCTCTCTCTGTCTCTCCGCGCCTGTGGAGGAACATGTGGCATTCATGTACTGGAGAGAGAGGGGTGCAGATAAATAACCCTTAATTGCTCGCAAACCTTGCGATTTCGGTCGTAAACCGGTTTCAAAATCGTGCTAACGCGCAGCAGATTTCCATTCACGGGAAGTGACATCAGCCGCGGCGGCGCAGTCAGGTGTGTCTCGCCGTGCGTTCCCTCCGGGGCACCCGCGTGTCACGCATGCGTGCGGGATCCGAGCCGCGGTGCAGAACGCTCGCGTTGTTGATGAAAGAGTGCAGTGCGTTCGTGATGACTGCTTAGCAGCCGTTCCCGGCGGCCCGCGTCCCCAGAGAGCCTGGCGTGCTGGTTGAGACACATTCATTAACCAAGAGGGAATCTTAGGACGGATTAAATATTCATGTTGTTTACAGGAACAAAAGCTGCCATTAATGAATAAAGGCAGCGCGGAGCATTGTCTGTCTCACTGTACGCAGCCCAATCATGAGGGTTGAGCAAACATATTTACATACCTGCTAAATTCAGCCCAGAATTGTGATGGCAGCGTTGTCTTCCTGTGCGTTTCCAAGACGTTTCAGGTGATTATACTTTGTTTGAACAACTGTAAGGGGAGATATTTCAGTCGTAGCTTGAATTTGCATAATGCATCACACATATTAGCAGTGCAGAGTGCTCTGCAAAACATCCAAGTCTTGTTTTCCAGTTAAAATATCTCAAACGTCTTGAATATGAGTGTTCTGTCAGATTTTTACACTTGTTTTAATAATAAACGTGTTAAAAATCTGCTAGTGCATGTGAATATATGTCTTAATATCTACATTTTAACTGGAAAATTAAAAACATAAATATCAGTTAAGAATATGACTTTTTTTTGTTGCACTGTGCTGCATGTTGCATTATGCATGTTAGCAAGTTAAATTCAAATTAATAAATGATACAGAGTTTATCTTGTTTTAAGGATTTTAAAATTTAGAACTAATAAAAAGGCTAAAACTAAAAAAACAAGCAAACAACAACTTTTTTTTTTTTTTTTGCAGTGTTCTTCAAGTTAACATTAAATAACTTCATGATAATCCGAAGGTAAAGGCAGATAAATTGCCAATTTTTTTTGTCTTGTCATAACCAGTTGTAAGTTTCAATTCAGTGGCATGGTAGCTTTAGTACCATGCATATATTTTCTTCATATTTTTGTCTTGTTTTCCAGTACAAATATCTAAATATTCTTAAATCAAGATACCTGAGAAGCAAAATGACTTAAGATATTAAGTCTTTTTGTCTTAATGCATTAAAAATGTGTTTTGCTGTCAATGGGGTAAGAAAAATAAACTTGTTTTCCTTTTAAATTAAATTAATTTTTCTTACCCAATTGGCAGACATTTTTCTTGTTTTAAGCATGAACTTGCTTAATTTTGATT
>NW_015626036.1:551376-562112 GCF_001515625.1 Sinocyclocheilus rhinocerous | reverse complement strand
TTTTTTTTTTTTTGTGGGGGGGGGGGGGGTTATATAAAACTCTGCTTTATATAACTATTTAATGAACCTCTAATATATATTAAGCCTCAGATATGTTTGATTAGCTGTGATTGCATCACATTTTCACTTTTGTTGTTGATAGACCAAATTCTTGTTGCTAGGAAATTTGGAAAGTCACTGTAAAAAATACAACCAATTCATGCAGGCTATAGCTGTCAAATATATTCATAGCATTATGGAAAAATATGATAAACTGTGCATGGGAAAATGTAACTAGGTACATATAATTGTGAGTTTGTGTATAGGTTCAGTTCACCATTTTTAACCTTTGGAACTAGTTAATGACTCGTTGTGTATTAGCACTGCATGATAGCAGATTCCTAGTCGTGTACGAAGGAAATGTCTCTTTAAATCCGCACAGGGGTCTGGATTTCGCTTGCGAATCGTGGGTGCAAAAAGATGCATTGTGGGTGATCGATTTGGAGGGAACTGTGCATGTGATACGCGATGACAAAACGCTTGTACTTGCTTGTAGCGTGTATACCGCCTGCAAAAGCCCAAACCCACGTAAACAGACACACACAGAGGCAGTATACAGAATCTTTACTCCTTTCTTCTCGTATCTTTCCCCATCAACACCTTTGTTTGACAGTCTGCATGCAAATGGGCCAGGTAATGAGAAAGACAGAGAGAGAGAGAGTTTGCTTAAAAGCAACAGCCCAAACCTCTTTGTTCCCCCACCTGCATCTGTTGAAGCGTGGCTAGGAGAAGCTGTGCTGTCATGTGAGTGACAGATATTGAGGATAATTGTCTTCTTTCTTTGGCTGCCTGTGTTGCTCCACTGCAGTTGTGAGCGTGCAGCTGAGTTAAGCAGAGGAGAGACCGAGACGGAGAAATCGTAGGCGGTGGGGAAGGAGCACTTTTAGGGGAAAACTCTCTGCTGTGATTGTCTGTGCTCTCCTCTGGACACCCAAAAGTAACACGGTATTGCTGAGGATTTGTACAATGTGTTTTGAGCACTGGTACTGATAGTAATGTATAGCACAGTGTTGCTTCAAGACGTGCTAAATGTGCAATACCATGTGGTTTGATACCATCACTTTGCACTGTAGTGCCAACATTTTTCCACATGAAAACAGCAGCGCAACTGGTGTTTATCATAGCAAAGGCAACGTATTATATGAATTCCATGAGCGGAGGACGAGAGTGCCCGAGTTTATGCGGTTAGAAGAAATCTCTAGCATTAATTCGGATCATGGCTTGTCTTGAAAAACGAAGACAGTTTGACGTTCGTCGTAGGAGAAGTCGCATTGCAGGACTGTGCGCCAAATCTTCTGACACTGCCAGAATTTCGCCGGAGGTCAAATTTGATCGCAACGGTCATTAATCGGCTGTCGGTGAACATGTCAAACTAACGATCAAAGACTACAGATTTTAGCCTAGGATTATAGGAAGCTTTTAGGATTTTCAAAATTTGTCTTCAAAATCGTGGCCAAAATCGCACAGTGTGAGCCGGGCTTAAGTTGGAGGAAACAAATCTTAAGCAAAGGTCTCCAGTTTCTCTGCATTTGATCTGATTTCTGTCTATAGGAGAAACAATTGAGCACCGTTTGAGACATTGTTGAGATCTCCTTTAAAACTCTTGTGAGATACTGGATCCTTTTAAGAGGAGAAAAATCTTAAGCAAAGGTCTCCATTAGTTTTGCATTTCATCTTATTGCAGTATAGGAGAAATAACTGAAATATGAAAGTGATCTCATTTTGCTCTCATTTCTCTTATTTTTTTGATATTGTGATCAAGTGCAAGTCCGTTTCCATCCTTGATTGTTTTTAATTGTCATTCAAATTTTTTTCTTGAAGTTCATTTTGATTGATCTTTTGATTACAGACTTGGCAAATCTGAGCACCGTTTGAGACATTGTTCAGAAATGTCTTCATATGGGATCTTTTTCAGAGGAGAAAAATGCTTCCATTTGCTCTCTATTCCATCTGTTTGCTTTCTTGGAGAAGCAGTTGAGATTTAAAAGAAATCTCATTTTGCTCTCATTTCTGTTGTTTTTAGATTCGATTTTCTCATAAGGAATGAGCCTGATTTGCCTGTAAGGATTCCGTTTCCATCCTTGATTGTCTGCTTTTAATGTCGTCCTCTTTTTCGAGGCAGTGAAAGTGTAAAGACATGTGGTTTGGATGAGGTCATTGTTCCTCTGAGAACAGGCTGGGGTTTTGTAGAAAGGGGGGGCTGCACACCTTGTGGGGGGGTAAAAGCATGTGGACAGGAGAGACATTTTTCCGAACTCTAGCAAGGGAAAAGGGTGGAAAAGCAGGCCTGCCCTTCCTCCCCCTCCCTGGGTCACCCGGCTGCTCGTCTCTCTTACTCTGGGAAGGTTAGAAAAAGTAGCGCCGCTGCCAAAGGAAACACTGGCTTTTTTTTCTTTTCCCTGAGCTCTGCAGTGTCTAGAGAAACTTGAGAGAGGTCCAGTTCTGGTTCCCTAGTAACAGTGTCGTGGAGAGGAGGCCCCTCTCCATCATCTGACGCCACTCATGGGAAGGATGACGAGAAACGTTTTCTTTTCGTCGAAAATACACACGCCTAAATATCTCCCATAGAAACACCCATCAGAAAAATGAAAAATGCACATGCCGAATAGAAACACCTCCACATTTCTCTCGCAGCTACTTTTTATATATGTGTTTTTTCATTTTATGAAAAGTGAATAATGCATTCCCTGGCAAAACTCAGGGAATCTGCTAGAGGATTGGGGGTCAGGGTTGCCAGGTCTGCATAACAAAACAAGCCCAACTGGTACTCAAAACTAACCCAATCATGACCAAAACGCCCACTCGCGTTCCAGGAGTAAATGACTATCAGAATCATTCCAAAATCACGTTCCTCCTTCCAGTTCCACCTCGGTCAAGGGGGTGGGGTGGAGGGCTTCGCCTCAACTTGCGGTCTAAAAAAACAACCCGTGGCAACAGTATAAAAAGTAGCCCAGTTCCACAGGAAAACTGTGGACTTGGCAACACTGATGTGGGTGCTTGTTAATATGTTGCTATATGGTTGCTAAGACGTTCTGACTGGATTTTATTGTGTTGCTATGGAGTTCTGAGTATTTGTTAGTGTGTTTCACCATGGTTGTTACGGAGTTCTGAGTGGTTCTTAGTGTGTTGCTATGTGGTTGCTAGGGAGTTCTGAGTAGTTATTAGTGTGTTGCTATGTGGTTGCTAGGGTGTTCTGAGTGGTTGCCAGCGTGTTGCTATGCGGTTGCTAGGGTGTTCTGAGTGGTTGCCAGCGTGTTGCTATGCGGCTGGTAAAGTGTTGTGAGTGTGTTGCTATGTGGTTGATAGAGGGAGGTTTGAGTGGTTCTTAGTGTTTTGCTATGTGGTTGCTTTGGAGTTCTGAATAGTTGTTAGTGTGTTGCTATGTGGTTGCTAGGGTGTTCTGAGTGGTTGCCAGCGTGTTGCTATGCTGTTGGTAAAGTGTTTTGAGTAGTTGTGAGTGTGTTGCTTTGTGGATGCTAGAGGGAGGTTTGAGTGGTTCTTAGTGTTTTGCTATGTGGTTGCTTTGGAGATCTGAATAGTTGTTAGTGTGTTGCTATGTGGTTGCTATGGAGTTCTGAATAGTTGCTAATGTGTCATAGCTAGGGAGTTCTGAGTAGCTGTTAGTGTGTTGCTATGTGGTTGTTAGGGTGTTCTGAGTGGTTGCCAGCGTGTTGCTATGCGGTTGGTAAAGTGTTCTGAGTAGTTGTGAGCGTGTTGCTATGCTGTTGGTAAAGTGTTTTGAGTAGTTGTGAGTGTGTTGCTTTGTGGATGCTAGAGGGAGGTTTGAGTGGTTCTTAGTGTTTTGCTATGTGGTTGCTTTGGAGATCTGAATAGTTGTGAGTGTTTTGCTTTGTGGTTGCTAGAGGGAGGTTTGAGTGTTTCTTAGTGTGTTGCTATGTGGTTGCTATGGAGTTCTGAATAGTTGCTAATGTGTCATAGCTAGGGAGTTCTGAGTAGCTGTTAGTGTGTTGCTGTGTGGTTGTTAGGGTGTTCTGAGTGGTTGCCAGCGTGTTGCTATGCGGTTGGTAAAGTGTTCTGAGTAGTTGTGAGCGTGTTGCTATGCTGTTGGTAAAGTGTTTTGAGTAGTTGTGAGTGTGTTGCTTTGTGGATGCTAGAGGGAGGTTTGAGTGGTTCTTAGTGTTTTGCTATGTGGTTGCTTTGGAGATCTGAATAGTTGTTAGTGTGTTGCTATGTGGTAGCTAGGGAGTTCTGAGTAGCTGTTAGTGTGTTGCTATGTGGTTGTTAGGGTGTTCTGAGTGGTTGCCAGCGTGTTGCTATGCGGTTGGTAAAGTGTTCTGAGTAGTTGTGAGTGTGTTGCGATGTGGTTGCTAGAGGGAGGTTTGAGTGGTTCTTAGTGTTTTGCTATGTGGTTGCTAGGGTGTTCTGAGTGGTTGCCAGCGTGTTGCTATGCGGTTGGTAAAGTGTTCTGAGTAGTTGTGAGTGTGTTGCGATGTGGTTGCTAGAGGGAGGTTTGAGTGGTTCTTAGTGTTTTGCTATGTGGTTGCTTTGGAGATCTGAATAGTAGTTAGTGTGTTGCTATGTGGTTGCTAGGGTGTTCTGGGTGGTTGCCAGCATGTTGCTATGCGGTTGGTAGGGATTTCTGAATGGTTTATAATGTGTTGCTATCGAGTTCTGAATAGTTGCTAATATGTCATAGCTAGGGAGTTCTGAGTAGCTGTTAGTGTGTTGCCATGTGGTTGCTAGGGTGTTCTGAGTAGCTTTTAGTGTGTTGTTATGTGGTTGCTAGGTGACCCAAATCAAAGATATGGCTCTGTCCTTCCTTCAGAGTAAATTTGTGGGATTTTTTTCACCTGTTTTCTGGTCCAGCAGGTGAAAACAGTGTGTCTGATCACTTAGTAAAATAGCAGCACACTCTCCTCAACAACACACATGATTTGAGGAATTAAGCACAAAAAAATCACTAACCCGCAACTGTAATATTGATGCACTGTCTATACATAAAGATGTTTTAAAGAATAAAGAAAAGCCGTTTTGTAAAATGAGCCATTTTTCACGCTCTGAACGGCCCGTCTCGTCTCATTTGATGGACCGCAAGGTCGTTCTCAAACTAAAGACACATTGCTGCTGTTCTTCTCTTAGTATTCATCAGTACACCTCTCTCTTTCTCTCTCTCTCTCTCTCTCTCTCTCTCTCTCACCCTCTCTCCCTCGCTGTCATTCTCTCTCTCTCTTTCTCTGTCACTCTCTCTCCCCCCTCAAGGGCTGCATATATTTGGCTCTCCTTTCCATAGACCACTACAAACAAACCTTGTTTTGACTGTCAGAACAGAAACATAAAAAATGTACTATGCTGACTGTATTTTCCACTAAAATAGTTACTGCATTCATTATTAATACCATAAAACCACATGATAATAGATAATAATATTGTAATATGGTGATTTTATTATTTTTAATGATTTTAGTTTCATTTAATTATTTTTTTTAATTAATTAATTTTTATTTAATTTTATTATTTATTTTAATGCTAATGGTGGGTAATTTCAAGTTACCGCAATTTTATTGTAGTAATAACTGCAAAAAAAAAAAACATTCTTTATGACTAACTTGACCTTGGAATTTTTTTTTTTTCAGAGAAAATATCGAAACATCATTATCATAAAATTAAATTCAAACTTCTTAACATAATATCTAAATTACATAAAATAATATCCTAAGTAGTTTTGCTTGCTAGCTTACCAAACTGTTGGCCTGTTTTCAGAGAATATATCTTGAATATAAATGCATTTTGTGGCAGATCTGTACATATCGTAAATCAGATGTTTTGTTATCTTATGCTGGTAATTTCATCTTGTTTTAAGGATATTTAAAAAAAAATGTACATTAAAAAAATCATTATTTTTTTTGGTATATTTATTTTACATAGCCTATACCATATGTTGTATGTTATTTTACGCCACTGGCAGATCTGCAAGTATCTTTTATTATCTTGTGCTGGTTATTTAATCTTTTTCTAAAGGATATTTAGATTTTTTTTACATGAAAAAAATCAATATTTTTTAAGGTATATTTCCATATGCCATTATTTTGTATGTTATTATGCTGTTAATTTCATCTCGTTTTAAGGCTATTTAGATGTTTTTTGAGGTATTTCTACATTTACTGTTGTTTTGGTGGAAATTGCCGGTTGACGTGGTCATTTGTTAGCAAGGGATTTCACAGCTCGCATGAGTTGTGTTCGGACTTTCCGTGTATTCTGAGCACAACGGTACGCTTTTCACTATTAGCCAAATTTGATCAGAATTTCATCTGCTGGTTTTCGTGCTTTTCGTGGTAAATGATAAATTTGACACAGGAAATGCACAGGGTTTTGGGGAAGGCGTGAAGGGCCGGGCTTTTCCTCCGTGACAACACAATGGCCTCAGACACTGGCCTCTGCCACCGGATGCGGGGACGAGGAAGTGCGAGCGCAGCGCTGATAACACACACAACAGCCACGACGCCCCCCTCCCTCCCTCACCCCCTCACCGTCTGGAGACACGACCGCTTCCCACTGGATCTGCCATTTTTGCTTATTCATTCCCGCGCCGGGCGGCATTGTGCGGCTGGAAATAAAGACATCAGATATTAGAGACACCTCTCGGTCACCCCGGGTCTCGGAGGTATTCCTCCTTTTCATTCAGCGCTCATCCCCGCGCTCGGCAGACTGTGTGGCATGAGCCGCTTCTCAAATAGGCTGCCGACATGTGCGCACACACTCAATCCGGCCGGGAGGTTGGGATTATCCGCTCGGCTTTGTCTTTAGATACAGTTGATATTCGCAAAACGCTCTCCGTAGCTCGGCCCCACCGTGCTTTCCTCTAAATTGAAGCCGAATCGGCTCTGAAGTGTTGGAAGGTTTCTGTTGGAGATGAGGTGCGGGCGAAAGTGCGAGGGGAATGGATTGAATTCTGATTGGGGTTCGGCGATGAGTAAAGAGAGTAAATCTGGTGACAAATGGTTTGGAAGAGCATTACTGTGGCGCGCTGATAAGAGCCTGTCTCCATAATAGAATGGAGAGGACTTGTCTATCAGCCTATTTGAAACTGTTCCTACAAGGTACTGGCTTTCATTAGCGCGGCCCGTGAATAGTGGCGCTGAATGAAAATGGCTACTTACCCCGTGATTACGGTATTGAAAGGTAGCTGTCAAAAGAGGGCCAGAGACTCGCAGGGAAAAAGGGGAGGTTGTGTGGCTGTCACCATGACAGGGAATGTGTTTCTCTAAGATTACTATTGTGTCTGTTTTATTAAAGGCAGGAAAGAGTAATGGGGCGGATAAGAACAGCAGGACAGGGTGATCCTGAAATACAATCGGAGAAATGTGACTTGAGGCTTGATGGGTGTAGACCGATGATCGCCGCTGACGGACTATTTTGGGTTTCTATCAGGCCTCGGCTGGGCGGAATGGCTCTTTCCTGAACGAGCAAACGTGATATCTGCGTTCTTCAGCGCTATCGCTGTGCTCGCAGTCCGCAAACTTTCTCTCGCTTCCTCGTGCTTCGCCGTCGTACTTGAGTTGAAGAAGTCGGGTTAGGAAGTTAAGCAGTTTAGTTTGGTTTCCATTTGTAAGTGCGTGACTGAACACATTTCCTGTTGTTTTTGTCAAAATGAGCTGGATATAACCGACTCTAACTGAAAGCATGACACAGATGCACTTCGTAAACTTTAAAGGAATAGTGCACCCAAAAATGATGTCATTATTTGCTCACCCTCATATCTTTCCAACTCATTATTTTCATGCAAGTCTTCTTTTTATTACAGCAACAGCTCAAAGTGAATACAAACATGCAAAAAAAATACTTTTTGCTTAATCACTAATTAAAGTGAATTTTGTCTTCGTGCACGGGCAGATTTAAAGTATAAACAAGTTAAAAATAAATGTCAAAATATGCAACATAGACTAATTACATTTAATACCAAGACACGATCTCAACCTGATCTCATGCTAAAATGTGAGTTTTTTTTTTTTACGAAGTTGCAATTTTTGTACAGATTCATTTGTAGGAAAACATGATTTGGAATTTAAAAACTAAGCATGAACATTTATATTTAAGACACAATCTCATCCTGATCTCATGAGAAAATGTAATATTTTTTTTCACAAAGTTGCAATTTCATATGAATTTGTATGATGTGTTTAGTGGGAAACATGCTATTTGTAATAAACAAAACATTTAAATTCTACATTTATATTCAAGACAACCTGATCAACCTGATCTCACAATAAAATGTTTGGTAAAATGTAAATTCGTACAATGTAATTGGTAGGAAATGTATGATTTGTGGCAAAAAAAAATGTACTTTTCCCCCCCAAAGTTACAGTTTTATATGAATTTGTATGATGCGTTTAGTGAGAAATGTACAATTTGGATATGAAACAAAACAAAAAACATGAAATTCATGACCGAAAACATGCGATTTGTAATAAAAATTAAGCATGAACTTACATATTATATTCAAGACAATCTCAACCTGATGTCCTGTTAAAACGAATTTTCCAAGGATGCAATTTCTTACAAATTTGTCAATATGATTGGTAGGAAAACATAAAATTTATCTTCAAAAAACTAAAGCCCCATTCACAACAAGAACGATAACTATAAAGATAACGATATTAGCATCCACACCAGCAAACGATATCGTCTGTTTATTCCAAGCGCACGTGCGTCTGCCGCTTTAAATTCTTGAGCTCGTTACAGCAGGATGGATTCTGATTGGCTGTCAGTGTTTTATCGTTCATCAGCTGGAAAAAAATAGTTTTGAAAGTGATCACAACGATATCGTTCCTCTGTATCTTTATCATTATAGTTGTGGTGTGTACTATGCTATTCTTTAATATGGAGAACGATTTTTAGAACTATATCTTTATAGTTATCGTGCTTGGTGTGAACGGGCCTTAAGCATGAACTTCTGCACTTATATTCAAGACAACCTCAACCTGATCTCTCAATCATATGTAAGTATTTTCCAAAGTTGCAATTTTGTATGAATTTGTATGATGTGATTGGTAAGAAAATGTACAATTTTAATAATAATCATAAAAAACCTAAGCATGAACTTGTGCTTACGTAACATACAAATTCATGTGAATTCACCACCAATTTGACTAAATTGTCATGAGTCTGTGTTGCACAATCTATGAAAACAATGCTTAATTGCTGTGTTGCTTCTTAAGCAAATTGATCTTGTTTTAAGGATTTTTAGATATCTTAGCCATTATAGAATAGGATTTTATTTATTTTTTGCAAGATGCATGATAAATGTACCATAAAAGTAGTCAATATGACTTGTGCACTATATTCTGTAGTCATATGACAGCTGTGTGTGACAAACAGACCTAAACACTGAAATTATCACCTCCCTGCAGCGCTTGCATCTGATTTTCCATCTCGCGTATTTGTTTTGGCATCAATAATGTCAAACGGAGTGTAATGCAACAGCACACTGTTTTTGAATCTGAATTGCAAGACTGGAGTCCTTCGGAAGAAGAGAAGATAAATATTGGCATGTTCCTCACACAAAGTGCACTTTTATTGTGTTTTTTGGTCTTTTTGAAGCGTTGTAAAGATGTCTTTTGTGTAAATACATGTTTGGGTGAGTAAATGTTGACGTTTTTTCTTTTTGTGGGGGGGGGCAAACTGTTCCTTTAAACATCAAATAACCTGAATTATTCCTATTATTCACACTGTAGGACTTGGAGATTTGACCTGAGGCGAGGACTGGTCTGAAATTGAAAGGCATTTTAAAGGGAGACATGAGGAGAGATGTGAACGAGGTGAAGATAAGTGGCCCCGTTCATACACTTGAGTTTGTGCTCTCAATCGCTGAAGACTCGGATCAATAGCACTGCGGAAGCGAGAAAGAGGACGAACACCGACAGAATCAGCAGAAAGAGGTTAAACTCGCTCGGAGAGAGGCGAAAAACGTTAAGGTGAGTGATGAGCGCGGTCACTGCGGAGATGTGGAACCGCAGCGAAAGCCTCTTACTGAATAAATACACACAGGAATAGATTTAAAACATTACTGCGTAAAGGTGATGGGTGTAATTTTTTTAGGTTGAAATACTCTCTTCTCTTTCCAAGCTTAATTGTGTAGAGCGGACTATATTTTAAGCCTGGCACACACTGGGAGATTTTTATGGTTGTTGTTTGTCAGACAACAACATGACCCCAGCAAGATCTTGGGTAAAACCATGACAGACTGTACGTCTTTTTTATATCTCATTGTACAAATACATCTTAAAGGAATAGTTCACCCAAAAATGACAATTTGCTGAAAATTTACTCATTATGTACAGTAGAGAAGCTAGTTTCTTCATGGGAACAGGAGATGGATGCTCTGCAGTGAATGGGTGCCGTCAGAATGAGAGTCCAAACAGCTGATAAAAACATCACAATAATCCACAAGTAATCTGAAAAGGAAACAAACTCCTACATCTTGGATTGTTGCGAGAATTTTCAGCAAATTTTCATTTTTGGGTGAACCGTTCCTTTCAGGGTAAATCTAACCACTAGTTAATTTCATTTCATTGATCAATGTCAGTGATGCTCATTGCCTACATAACACAATACTAACCCCAAACCCTAAGCTACATGTTCATTATTATAGACTGCATTACTGTTTCTTGTGATCAGATACATGCATGATATTTCCGAAGCCTGAACTTTGACAGGTGTGTGTGCGTGCGTGAGTGAGT
>NW_015626036.1:531576-550062 GCF_001515625.1 Sinocyclocheilus rhinocerous | reverse complement strand
CATTTTAAAGGAATAGTTCACCCAAAAATGACAATTTGCTGAAAATTTACTCATTATGTACAGTAGAGAAGCTAGTTTCTTCATGGGAACAGGAGATGGATGCTCTGCAGTGAATGGGTGCCGTCAGAATGAGAGTCCAAACAGCTGATAAAAACATCACAATAATCCACAAGTAATCTGAAAAGGAAACAAACTCCTACATCTTGGATTGTTGCGAGAATTTTCAGCAAATTTTCATTTTTGGGTGAACTATTTCTTTAAGACTTTGGTCAAAATTGATACGTTTGGCTGAGTGGAAGGGACAATTTCTGTACTGCTTATTCTTTAATGCAAATATTTGCTAAATATTTCTATTTTGTGTCATACAGATGAGTTAGTATAAACATTTCAATTAAAGTTGAAAGATGGCCAAATCAGGCCAAAATCACGCAGTGTGCACCAGGTTTAATTTATTCCAGCTTTATTTTCCCTGAAACGCTGTCATGTTCAACCAGCCCAACACAGTAACATCTGCTCAACCAATGGCATGAGTTTGGGGCGGAACTGACCAAAAGCGTGTGAGAGTGTTCAGGAAAGCTGTTTGCCATTGTTTGCAGTTCCATTTGCCGATTCTAGTGGTGCAGAAATTACACTTCACCTATTTATGTAGTAATTATCTTAATTGTTAACAGCTATTAGGTTATTTACTAGGTAACTATTTAAGGATCTTCACAAAAGCAGATGCAACCAACACTGTTTTCATTCCCAACTGCATTTCTTCCAGATTTTGACTTTTTTTTTTCTCTCTTCCACTCAATTTCAAGCCATTTTCCCAAGAATAGCACACATTTGAAAGCTGTTATTAGCTAAACAGCCATTTTCAGATACGACGGTTTCTGCACGATCATCTGGGTTGAAATGGGAGGCATCTGAAGCAAGCCAACTAGTCAGGCACTAGTCAGTAGCAATATCGCGCTGAAGATGATTAGCTTTTTAAACCGACTTTAACCTCTTCTGTCTGCAGATTTGCCTCAAATGGACCATATAGAGTTTCACAAGATTAAAAGCACTTTTCCGCTCGTTCGGCTTTTGAGACGCGGAGACCTATTTAGAGCATTTAATCCCGTTTCAAAGGCTGGATGGGAGGCAATGGCAGGCCAGCGAATTGATCATAGCCAAATGGTTCTTGTAAAATGCCTGATTGCTTAGGAAGTCATGATGGTGGATCCGAGGAATTCCGTCAACTTTCTCGCTGGCCTTTTGATCCGAAGGGATTCCTGTTGCAGGCAGCCTCTCATGTCTCCTGCTTTTTGAAACAATACTCCTGTGTCTGATCGCATTGATCTCCTTGCGCTGACCTCCGACCTCTCAAGATGCTGCGGAGCGGGAACGAAGGAATGTTGGGGGGAGCTGTCTGCTCTCTCGCCAATACTCCTGTGTCTGATCGCGTTGATCTCCTCACGCTGACCTCCGACCCCTCAAGATGCTGCAGAGAGGGAACGAAGGAATGTTGGGGGGAGCTGTCTGCTCTCTCGCCCTTTTTTCATGCGATGATTTCATCGCAGCGAATGGAAATGGCTCACATGTGTTTGCAATTATACCTCACATTGTAATCATGAGACAGAGCCATAAAGCACACACACACACACACACTCTCTCTCGAGGGCGCCCTTTTTTCATGCGATGATTTCATCGCAGCGAATGGAAATGGCTCACATGTGTTTGCAATTATACCTCACATTGTAATCATGAGACAGAGCCATAAAGCACACACACACACACACACTCTCTCTCGAGGGTCCGTGCACATTCTACAAAACTTTTCATCAAACCATATGGTTTTGTCTTCTCGTTGTATATAGGCAGAGGGTCGAGTTTAAAAGAAAACAACAAAAGGGAAACGAGTGTTTTAGATGAATATTTAAAGTGCTCCTATCATGCATTTCTTGTGTTTTTTCCCAGCGGTCCACTTATGATGTTAGTAAAGTTTTATGCACTGAAAACCATCATTTTATTGTGTAATTTTGCATTTTCCACCTTTTCTGTGATCCTTAGGATTATATGAGGTGCGGGAAGATCTCCGTCTCATTCATCTCAATGGCAGGGGCTCGGTTGGTGCATGAAACCCTGGAAACATGCAACACAGATCCAGGATCTTTGGTGACTCACAGACACTCAGAGAGCATCTACCACCAGGGGCCTAAAGGATGGAGTTAACCAACCAAACCTTCATCCACTGAATTAAACGGTCTGTTTTTTGTTACTGTCCCTTTAAGAAACTCCTGCTTTGTGTTTAGGATTGAATCGAGAATGCCTTTTAAATCAATTCTCTTTCTGAAGGCAAACCGGAGGGAATTGCAATTCACATTTGAATGTAATAAAGCAGAATTCAAATTCAGAGAAATTCTTTTGACTTCTATTTTTAACACCGTTTTGTCAAAATGTCATCTTGACAAAGCCTTGTTTGAGAGTTGTGATTTTTTCTTCTGCTCACCAAGCCTGCATTTATTTGATTAAAAATGCAGAAAAAGCAGTAATATTGCAAAAAAAAAATATTACAATTTAAAATAAAGGTTTTCTATTTGTATATATTTTCAAATGTAATTTATTTCTGTGATTCAACACTGAATTTTCAGCATCATTATTCAAGTAATCATTCTAATATGCTGATTTGCTGCTCAAGAAACATTGCTTATTATCATCAGTGTTGAAAACTGTTGAAAAGTGGTGCTGCTGCATGTTTTGTGGAAATATTTTTTAGGATTCTTTGATGAATAGAAATTTAAAAAGCAGTATTTTATTTGAAATAGAAATCTTTTGTAACATTATAAATACCTTTACTGTCACTTTTGATTGATTTTCATCATAATTAATACTTTTATACGCTTTAAAAAATGCTGGGTTGTTTCAACCCAAGTCTGGGTCAAATATGGACCGGTTAAAAAATTTAATGTAAGAATTTAACCCAATTACTGGGTTAGTCCATATTTCATCCAAAGTTGGGTTGAAACAACCCAGCATTTTTTAGAGTGTATACATATTTAATTACTTTTTGTAGATCAGGGTGGAAGAATACTCAATTTCCCAGAATGCATCACGTGTTGCTTTTCTTAGAATTTGATTTCAAAGAATAAATTCCACTTCCTGTGATTTTGTGGAGAACTCAACAACCTTGAGTTCTCAGTTACATTGTGTTTTCATAGAACGCTATTTCATCTCTACAGATCAGGTAAATGATTGGACCTCTTTAAACTCATGTAAATTGGATTTTGAGTTTAATAAATGCAGGTTTATGGTGCAACTGTGCTCCATAATCATAAATGGGCTCCGGGCAACACAACTTGCGTCCTCCATCATCTCGGAGGGACCGCTGGGGTCGCCCGAGGAGGACATCTCTGTGACCCGAGGCCCTTCTGACTTTGGTAATTGTGCGGGTTGTAAGCGGACTGCCCGGCCGCTGCCCTGAGATGTTTACGGAGTCGTGGTGTTTATACACTCCGGCTCTGGCCAAACAATCCCATTAGCTGACTAGAAGAGCCCTGATCTAAATTACTCGCCTGACCTTTAGTCCCAGAATAGACTCGCTCTGGAGGAAGACGGCAGGTAGTGTATGAGGTGCCATGAGAATAATATTACAAAAAAATTGGTGAAAATAACATGAAATAACTTTATTAAATATGGTGAAATATATCAACTAAATAGAAATGTGAAGCTGCTTTCAGACAATCTGTATTGTTTTATAAAGCAGCTGGTGATATGACTATCTATCTATCTATCTATCTATCTAGGAAGCTTTTTTTCTGCCACAGGATAAAAAAAAAAAAAGGTAATTGTGACTTTTTTTTATCTCACAATTCAGACTTTTTTTCTGGTAATGCTGAGTATTGTGGGATATAAACTTCCAATTCTGAGAAGAAAAGTCAAAACTGTGAGATAAAAAGTCACAATTACATATTTAATTTTTTTAATTCATTGCCAGAAAAAATAGAATTGTTTAATGTAAATTTAGAATTCAGAGAAAAAAGTCAAAATTAGAATTGTGAGATGTAAATTCAGATTTATGAGATTCAAAAAAAAGAAAGAATAAAAATTTACTGACCCCAAACTTTTGAACGGTAGTGTAAATTGTTAGAAAAGATTTCTATTTTAAATAGATGCTCTTCTTTGTAACTTTTTATTAATCAAAGAATCCTGAAAAAAAGTATCACATGTTCCAAACAAATATTAAGCAGCACAACAGTTTCCAGCACTGATAATAAATCAGCATATTAGAATGATTTCTGAAGATCATGTGACACTGAAGAATTGAAAATTCAGCTTTGCATCACAGGAATAAATTAAATTTGAATGTATATTAAAATAGAAAAACGTTATTTTGCATCATAATAATATTTCACAATATTAAATTTTTTCCTGTATTTTTGAATCAAATAAATGCAGCCTTGATGAGTTAAAAAACATTAAAAATCGTTCTGATCCCAAACTTTTGACCAGTTGTGTGTGTGTGTGTGTATATATATATATATATATATATATAGCCTTTTGGAGACAAATCACATATGAATGCAATTATCTTAAATTGAGAACAAATGGAGGCTTTACTGAAGCTTTTGAGATGTTTCTCCTGAGAAAAAGACTCTTATTTAGCTTCAGAAGAGATCAAACTCTGCTGACATTTGCCATGTTTTCAGTCAAATCCTAATATGTACTCGTCTCGAACGTTTCTTATCAAATGATCTAAACTGCCATCTAGATTCATTTCATAGTTCTGTACTTCTACTATGTTTGACTTATTTTTGTCTGTTTATTTCTCCCAAAGGTTTTTTTTTCCTCTCAGATGGATGTTGAGACATGATTGAGAACTCCATCAAGTGGTTCGAGGTACGAAAGAGCATTTTAGGAGCAGTAAACCCTTCATTATGTAACTCCGAATACTTATTCAGATTATTTGTTCACGTTGTTCCTGAATTAAATGACGTTTAGTACTATAGACTGCTTCAGTGTATTTATGTATCTTAAACTCGCGCTCGAAAATGATTCATGTTTCTTTAAATCCTCCATTTTGCTGATAATTTGAGACGTCTTTTGCCCGTGGCGGAGCTGAAACTGTGTCTCTCTCATTGATATACGGCACCAGAGCCGAAGCTTTGTTGAGTCGGGTATTTCCAGATGGCAAATCACAAAAGACTCAATTGACTCGCTCGTCTAATGTGTTAAACCGTTTGCTCCCACATGACAAACTCGGAGGGAAAAAAAACAACCTCTCGGCATGTAAAAAAAAAAACAGTAAAAGATGAAATATCAAACAGATTTTCTCTTTCACTGTCGATTTTTGTGCATTTAGTTTCTCACCCAGCAGTCGTGCCAGGGCCTCGTCGCGTTCGTACTCGGACCTTATCGGAGTGCCTGTGTATAAATAAAGTTTGTCTCTTACAGATACACTTACATCATGTCATGCTGTCTTATGCAATGGAGTCTGGAGCTTCGCCAGCATGCAGTGAACCAGAGAAGCGCAGAGACGTCCCAGCAGCCCGCAGCCCTGACAACACCCTTCTATCCCCCTCTGAAGTCTTTATTTACTGCCCCCGCACTCCTGCTCCCTCGCCGGGGCAATTAAAGCACCGCTGTGCACCTTCCTGAGGAGGTTCTGTGAGGTTATGCATGGGACGATATACTTCATGTGTTTGTGTGTTGTGTTTGCACGATAGATAACCAATATCTTCGCAACTGAAAGCAGATATCAGGTCTTAATTTATACGATCAACTCTTTTTTTGATGTCAG
Source organism: Sinocyclocheilus rhinocerous (assembly GCF_001515625.1). NCBI lineage: Eukaryota > Metazoa > Chordata > Actinopteri > Cypriniformes > Cyprinidae > Sinocyclocheilus > Sinocyclocheilus rhinocerous. The sequence goes on along the minus strand of NW_015626036.1, from coordinate 544,301 downwards.
GTTTTAAAAATTCTGAACAGTTATCAATCCACAGGGTCATAGAAATGGAAAAACAGCTTGGCTCATGAATATTAATTACATGATTTCCTTTTTAGTCTTGCACTTAAATATGCTGTTTAATGTCGCCAGCTACCATTTTTTTCCTTTGCGTGTCAACCAAGCTAAATTTTACTGTCAAAATATATTTTAAGAAATACATTTCAATTTAATAATTTCCCAAAAAACGGCGGGTAGGTGAAATTCATATTTACTTAAAAAAATGAATAAAATTAATGTTTGATGCAAATTCTTGAGCGAAGCTGTAGTGGGAACATCATTTATGAGACACAAACGGTTCTTACATAAACTGCAACATTGGTTTGATTGTGTAAGAATGGTTTTTACAAAAAATTTACTCTTAAATATTAATTATTAATCATTTCGATCTTGTTCTTTTAATTGCTCTTAATTTTTAGTTTAATGTGGCTGGCTACATTTTTACATTTTCATGGCAACCAAACAAAATTTTACTGTCAAAATATATTTTAAGAAATAAAATAGTTTATTAGTTTCCTAAAAAGTTGGTAGGTGAACTTAATATTTACTTGAATAAAATTAATGCTGTGATGCAAATTCTTGAGCAAAGTTTTAGTGTGAACATCATGAAACACAAGTAGAATTAATGTCATTTTGTTAAAATGTTCTTACATAAATCGCTACAGTGATTTGATTGTGTAAGATTTTTTTTTTTTTTACAAACAAATGTTTAACTATTAATATATTACTAAATATTAATTACATAATTTCTTTAATTACATAATGTTTAATGTGGCTTGGCTACAGTTTTTTTTTCTTTGCGTGGCTAAATTGTACTTTTACCAAATATATTTTTTCTTAAATAAAATGCAATTTATTAATTTCCCAAAAAGCTGCCAGGCAAACTTAATATAAATAATAACAATAGAATAAATGTTTTGATGCAAATTCTTGACTATAACTTTGTGTGAACATCATGAAACACAAGCAGAATTAATTTAATTTTTATACAAATTTTCTTACATAAATTGCTACATTGATTGTGTAAGACTGGTTTTCACAAACAATTAACTCATGAATATTAATTACAAGATTTCCTTCTAGATTTTCGACTTGGTCTTAAATTTGCAGACTAATGTGGCCAGTTCGTTTTTTTCCTATTTGCACTGCGACTAAACAAACAAAAACATTTTTTTCTTTAGAAATATAAATACAATTGTTTAATTTCCCTGAAATCTGTCAGGGCAACCATAATATGAACTTTAAAAAAAAATAATAATAATGTTTTTATACAAATTGACCAAAAGCTTTAGTATGAACATCATTCACAAAACATGAGCAGAACGAATTTCTATGTAAATTATGTTTGCTGACTGCAGTTTATCCCTTTGTGCTGCAGCCAAACAAAATAGTAAATACATATATTTTTTTAGAAATAAAATGTGTATGTTTTGATTCAAATTCATGACCAAATTTTTAGTGTGAGCATCATTAATGAAAGACGAACAAAATGGTTGTATAAGAATGGTGGGGTATTTTTTTTTTTGTTGGTGTGTTTGTGTATGAATGCTTAATTCATGATTGAGGTCCTGAAATAATTACAGGCTAAAATGTTGCTGTTTACCAGAATGTCTATATCAGTGCATCCCTAGTCAGGTGTACTTAGGAAATGTAGGTGGATAATTTGGAGCTCTACCTTCAGTTACTTGTTGGTTATTCAAGCGTTCTTGGCCTCTCGGTTCATCATGAGCACAGTTTAGTCACGTCCCCCGTGGAGAACACAAAGGATGTAATTGCTTTAGCTTGAGCTCAATTGCTCCAATTTGAGGCAGTCTTACACGCCAGTCAGCTGTGCGGTGCAGCGCCGTGCCAGGAAGCGCTATGGATTACCCGCTTCTGTGCAGAGCCCAAGCCGAAAAATAGCACAGAAATTCGATTTGTTTGAGACGGAGGCTTGTGGCTTTTAAATTCAGTACAAATTGCAGCAGTCTAGTGTCTTTTAAAGGCTATTATTGTGTCTTGTGCTAATGGTACATGTAGAGCTTCTATAATGGCACTTCGCTACTTGACCGTGATCTCTCGTGTCAGTTTGAGGTTTTGTCTTTCACGCTGAGGGTCACGGTGATGATTAGGACAAACTGTTTGGGACACAGATGGTCCCTGCGGATGGATGGACATCTGTCCATTTACATCTTCTGTTTTTAGAAAGTTGGATGCATTACATCTTTTAAGCACGCTACACCCATCCACGCACAATCCCACAGCTTAAAGTCAAGATGAAATCAAAATTAACCCTGTTTACTCCAATGCATAATCCTGGTCTTACTGAGATGGAATGACACAGCCCTGATTAGCTAAACAGATCTAATGTTATCTAATTTGATGATAATTCACAAAATAAGAATGATTTGTTCAATTATATAAGGCCTATGTGTAGCAGCTTTAATGCACGTATCAAAATAAAAGCAGTCAAAGTTTTGGTTTTAATGACAAAAAGAATAATTGAAAGTGTATCATTTAACTTCAGTGTTCAACTACTCCATTTAAAGGAATTGTTCACCCAAAAATGAAAATTTGCTGAAAATGTACTGACCCTCAGGCCATCCAAGATGTAGATGAGTTTATTTCTTCATCAGATTTGGAGAAATGTAGCATTACATCACTTGCTCACCAATGGATGCTCTGCAGTGAATGGGTGCCGTCAGAATGAGAGTCCAAACAGCTGATTAAAACATCATAATAATAATCCACAAGTAATCCACACCACTCCAGTCCATCGATTAACATGAGAAGCCAAAAACTGCATGTTTGTAAGAAATAAATCCATCTTTAAGGCGTTTTTAACGGTTTCTTCTGGCTAAAATATGAGCCCTCTGCTTCCTCTAGTGAAAAAGACATCTCGTCAGATTCGGGAGAGAAATATGCACAGATCGAACCCCATTTACAAGCCAAAACATTTCTAAACAAATATGTGGGTGGATTTTGATGTGAGAGGACAACAGCGAATGGGAACTTTTCCACTGGAGAAAGCGTTATTATGGATTATTAACTCGTATTTTGTCCAGAAGCAATGGTTTGAAGTTAAAAATGTCTTGAGGATGGATTTGTTTCTTACAAACATGCAGCTTTTTACTTCACCGGACATTAATTGATGGACTGGAGTGGTGTGGATTACTTGTGGATTACTGTGATGTTTTTATCAGCTGTTTGGACTCTCATTCTGACGGCACCCATTCACTGCAGATATGGATGCCGCTTTGTAAATTTCTGTCACTGTTTGGATGTAGTAAAACACCCACAGATGTGGCAGAAAACATCTGGGTCATGTTTGCATTTTCTTCTGTCACTGGCCATTATTCTAACCATGAAATCAGGATGAGGCATAAAATAAAGACATACATGTGAAAATCGGCTGAGAATTGAACAAATAGTTGTAATCTGGTTCAGAGGAAGATTTAGGAATCATGTTTGCAGGCGATTAAGGGATAATACAAGACCTCTTCACCTTAGAAATGGTTTTCAAAAGCAAAAATGCAACAAAATGCATCATATTTTGTGTGAAACACTATTTTGGGAATCAGCATCCATAACAGGCAGTGTTATTAGTTCAGGTTATTCCAAAGAAAAAACGTTTGTCTTTGCAGTCATTTAAACACATTTCCTCTACAATCAATTGCAAATGCAATTTGCATTCAGGTCTAGTGCCTTTTTTGTATAAAACACCCACTTTTCGCCATCAAACCAAATCCCAAACGATAAAATCCAGTCCTATCCTACATTTTTTTTTCTAGTTGAATATTCTGTAAATGACACATTTCAGAAGTAAAACGGGTTGCAAATGCCGTTTCATGTTGACTTTAAACACTTTCAAACATCTCTTCTGCGTCAAAACGGCTGGTGCGAGGAGATTTCCCACAAGCCATTTCTTATGAATGAGAGTTTCAGTTCCATTAGAGCTGCTGTGAAACATTATCAGCCTCTTGAGTTTCAGAACTTTTACGCCATAAACTTACTGTCCAAGTCATAACCTCGTGTAAATTAGCACACGGGATGTGAAGGATGTGCTTGGACGCTCGTAAGAGCGAGTTAAATCAGGTTACCTTGCAAATGTAACCACCCTAATCTTTCATTTTCTCCCATCCTGTCTGTTTTTCGCAGTAGCTTTACACCCAAAAAATAAGATAAAGCTCAAATGCACAGCAATCTGTACTGCAAATCCACACTGGAACGGATGTGTGAAAGGAAAGCGTGTTGAGTTGTGTCATAAAGCGCTGTCCCTATCTAATGCCCAGGCCTTTTAAAGCAATAAGCAATCTCACGCAGGCTGTTAATGCGATAAGCGATCTTGCGCAGGTTGTTAATGCGTGCTGAGAATGAATATATTCCTTTATGAGCCTCCGAAGACTAATTATGCCGCTCTTAAAATGTCGCAAACATATGATTACAGCCTTTAGCGCGCACAATAAAGATTTGCACTTAATAAAGACCTCACAGCTGCGCTCAGCTGCTCGCCCATAAATCAGGAAAGTTATCAGGAAGCGAAGTGTGGAGGGGAACATGTGGAATTCTTTGATTCTCCGCGCTGCCTCCCCTTGCGGAGAGAGGTTTGGGTTACGGCTGTGGAACAATCCTGCAGATTCTCCTCTGTTGGACACACCGTCGACCGGCTAGTCTTAAAGCAAGCACCTACGCCCCCTGTTGTCGCCGAAAAACCACCCGTTTGTGTGAAATGCATGCCTGCTTGAAAGTAAAGCTTGCTAAGATTCCCATCATTTAAAGAAGTTAAAGGGATCATTCACCTGCAAATGGTCATTCCAAACTTGTATGACCTTCTTTGTCCATTAAACTGAATGTTGTTTGGACCCCGCTTGGTTTTCTTCTTTTCTTGTGTTTGTAAGTCAAACAGTTCAATCCATTTTAGTCAATCGGTTCGTTTGTTTGAACGGTTGTTTGTTGTCACCAAAAAAAGACTAGTTTGTGTGTAATGCATGTGTGTAGTTAAAACTATTGTTAAGATTCCCATCGTTTAAAGAGGTTGATCATGTGAAAAATGTCGTTCCAAAACGGTATGACTTTCTTTGTCCGTTAAACTGAATGTTGTTTGGACTCATTTGTGTTTCACAGAAGAAAGAATGCATTGAAAATGCATGAATTGATCAAATTGATACCTTGAATGCAATGTAAATCGTAAAAGCATCTGCCAAATGCATAATGTAAATGCAAAGAAAGTCGAACAGTTCAATTCATTTTAGTGAATCAGTTTGTTTGAATGTTCGTTTGTTGTCGCTATGAAAGATCCGTTTGTGTGCATGTCTACTTGAAAGCATAACTTGCTCTGATTCCTTTAAATTAAAGGAGTTTTAAAGACATATTTGACCTAAAAATGAACAATTTCAAACCTTTCTTTGTCCATTAAAATGAATGTTGTTTGGACCCCACTGACTTTTCTTCTTCTTTTGTGTTTCACAGGGGAAAGACTGAAATGGAAAAGGATACCTTGAATGCAATGTAAGTCACTTTGGATAAAAGCGTCAAATGCCAAAAGCGTAAATTTATGCATTATGCCAAATGCATAAATGTAAATAAATTCAAACAATTCAATTCATTTTAGTGAATCAGTTTGTTTGAATGGTTGTTTGTTGTGACCGAAAACAATCTATTTGTGTGTGCATGTCTACTTGAATCTATAACTTGCTAATTTTTCCATATTTTAAAGAAGTTAAAGGGATCGTTTATTTAACAATTATATTTCTGTGACCATTTACTATCCATCATGTCATTCCAAACCTGTATGACTTTCTTTGTGCATGAAACTATTGATTGGCTCCCGCTGATTTTTCTTGTTGTTTTGTGTTGCACCGGAGAAAGAAAGTCAAAAGTTAATTTATTTTAGTCAATTAGTTTATTTGGATGGTTCATGTTCAAAAAAAAAAAAAAGAGAGAGAGAGAGATTCTCTGACTCATTTCTGAGTCCTGTGCAGCAAAATAATGATCTAATTTACTTTGTGCTTGCAGCTTCAATGCAGATGCAATAACCAATCCTAAAACATCATATGGGGAAAATTAAATTCATTTTAGTGAATCAGTTTGTTTGGATGGTTCATGTTCAAAAAATGATTCACAGACTCATTTGAGTCCTGTGCAGCAAAATAATGATCTAACTGCTGGTGTGTGACACTACTTTACACAATCAAAAGTGTTTTTTTTCCCCCTTAATGCTTTTATGTCAGATGCAAATTGATGAAAATAAATTATAATAAATGAATAATTATTTAATAAGATTACTAACTTAAATAGCTTCAAAGTACGTAGTTTATACGTGGCAATAACTAAAAGCTGTATGACTTTCTTTGTCCATTAAACTGAATGTTGTTTGGACTCCGCTGACTTTTCTTCTGGAATGACATGAGGGGGAGTAAATCATGACAATTTTCATTTTGGGGGGTGAACTGTTCCTTTAAACAATAAGCTGCTTATTGCTACCTATCAGCTACTAGACTAAATTGAAGCTATTTAAGTGGGTAATCTTATTAAATAATTATTCAGTGATTAATCATTTATTTTTTATCAGTGTGTATCTGGCATAGAAGCATTGTGGCATGAAATACATAAACGTACACCAAATGTAAAATGTTTGAAAACATGTAATTATTTTGCTGCACAGGACTCAAATGAGTCTGCGAATCATTTCTTTGAACATGAACCTTTCAAACACACTACAATGAATTGAACTTTCCCATATGGTGTTTTAGGATTGTGTTTGGTTATTGCATGTTTGTTAAAGCTGCAGGCGTGATGTGTCCAAATACAGCTTGTGTAGTGTTGCTACTTTGAAGAGATTTGCTCTTGTGTGTGCATGAGATCATGTGAGTATTTTTGTGTAAATGTGCATGCATGTGTGTGTGGAAGAAAGAAAAAAATAAGCTAGCGTGTCCTTGCGCCAGTGCATGTCACAGGAGATGTGAGAGAGAGAAAAAAATGATGAAACCGGAGACTGCAGAAGCGGCCTGCAGAGATCATATTAGAAGCTGCGACCATCGATCGGTTCTAGCACTTAAATTTCAAGCGTGACAAAACTGTAGGCAAATTAATTGTTCGCCAGAATATTAGACATCAGAGTACATTAATCCTCTCCAGAGCTGCACGCCATATGAATACTAATAGAGCTGCCAGACGCCTCTCCTCTCGTCTGCCTCGCGTCCATTCGCTCGTCTGCTCCTCTCTCCTTTTGTTTCCTTCTTATTTCCCATCCTCATTGTTTTTTTGTCTCTCTCTCTCCCCCTCTCTCGTCTTTTCTCCTTCAATTGCGAGTGACATTAACTGGCAACAGCGTTCATTAATATTCATATATCCTCCCAATACCTGCGGTATCTGCGAGCCGCGTGCCTTCTTTTTGTTATCGACTCATTTGAAGTGTTTCCTTTTTAAAAAAATAATTGTCTGTAAAATTTGGAACTGACACTTAAATCTTATCCTTTATGGGCCTTGGCAGGTATTGGGGCGCTAAACGTATAAATAAATCTGGGATTGCACCAGAAAGAGGAAGAGAGTCTTCACAGTTAGGAACATTATTGCGTGTTAAAGTCATAAAATAAAACCTGTATGTAAAGTGTGCGCTCGGCCGTGTGTTTTCAATTAAAAGCGTGTTAAAGAATCCAGTGAAAATACTCTCTCTAGCTCACTCTCGTTTTTTTTCTTTCTCGCAGAAAACCATCCCGGCTAGTCCAAACATGGGAGCGATTCTCGGGTTTCAGACCCCCGCCTTGTCTTTTGTGCCGAGTTCAGCGAGGCTCCTGGTCAGAAACGTACACACGTCTAATTCGAGTTCGGAGATCTGCGAATAACCCGAAAGGGATCAAATTAAAATTCCAAGACGGGCGGAAAAAAGCGATATGGGGTTTGAAAGTGGCCCCTGCTTCTTTAAGCTGGATTTAAGTGATCAAAGTTCCATACGAGGCAGCCATTGGTGGTATTGAGTTACTCTAATGGCTGCCATGTGCTACTGCCGAAGGGCCCGATCCGCGGACGTCTCGAGGATGTCAGGCGCAAGACAGTTGTAAAAAGAGGCTTTGCAATAGAGAGAGCGGCTAAAAACCAGATGCCTGCTGCACTTTCAGACCTCGCTCGCTGGAGATACTCTGCATTTTTTTTCCGAATTGGCTCCAGATTTTTTGAAGAGCATCGATCAAGGGGTCCGGCGGGTCTCTCAAGACCGTGTCAGCCGACAGCGGCCCCCTCTCTATCGCTTATTTACTGATGCGTGGCGTCCCCATTCCCACTAAACTGCAGGAGACACAAGTGACAATAAAAGTCAAACACTCGGTGGTTGCCAGAGTCCTGGTTGGTTATTAGTATGTAAATGAAATCATCACAGCTGTTCTATGCGCGGAGAGGGGGAGAGCGGAGACAACGAACCCTGCATTCTGATGCTGTCTCCTGAACAACCATCAGGCGCTGGCCACCTCTTCCATACCCTGCAGTCAAGCAATAATGCATGCACAAGTGTTTTTATGCATGCAATTAAATTATGGCTAAAATATAGTGTACACATATACAGGTTAATTAGCAAAACGGCTGCGATTGCTTTCGTTCAGTGAACGCCTGTAGACGTTGTTTTGTTATCGCAAAAGCTTTATAGCAAGACTGTTTAAAAAACTAAGCACATAAAATCAGTACTTGGGTGAGTTTAAAGCTGGGATTTAGATCTATAGCAGTGCAAATCAAGGGGAAAAAAAAACATTTTATGAATTTTTCCTAAGGATAATGTTACGAGAAAATGTTCATGTTCATTTGAGGAAAAGCTTTACAGAACCAGTATGGCGGACAAGTCCTTGTAAAAACCAGACATAAAATTTGTACTTGAAGCTTTTTTGTCTGTTAAAATAAATGTTATTTTATTAATAATTATTTGACAAATGGTTATAGCAGTCCTTGTAAAAACCAGACACACAAATGTTGTATTTAAAGATTTATTTTGTTAACATTTTTAATCATTTTAAAATATTTAAAAATATTTACAGTTAAACTTTTAAATATGTATGCTTTTATTTAAATTTACATTATAAAATGTTTCATATTTATAATTAAGTCAATGCTTATAACAGTCCTTGTAAAAACCAGACACACAAATTTTGCATTTAAAGCTTTTTTTGTGATAAAATAATTCAGATGTATATTCTGAAATTGTACATATTTATAAGTATTTATAATTGCAATTTACATTTATATTTATAATTATTTAGCAGATGCTTATAGCAGTCCTTGTAAAAATCAGGCACATGAAATGTATGTGTATTTAAAGCTTTTTAACTGTGATAAAATAATTCAAACATGTACTGTATTTTTGAATTATGATTTTTTAAAAATATTTTTAGTTGGCAATTACATTAATAAAATTATTTATATTCAGTATGTATTTGCATATATACAACTATTTATATAATCATATTTTCTTAGCAGATGATTTTATTCAAAGTGACCTACAAATGAAGAATCCAACAAAGTGACTCATCCCAAGAGTAAGTAACATGAGAAAATACTTCCGCATATCCCAGTTTAATATACTGAGTAAATATTTGTATGTTAATTCTCCTGAAGAGTGTAAATGGTTTTGAATCATTGCTCTATTTGTTTCAGCATCCCGACCGTCCTGACACGGCAACATCAGATCAACCAATGGGGTGAGTTTGGGGCGGGACTACCTGCTGGTCCAGCCAATGGCAGAAGGGCTGAGTGCTTTGAACAACAGTCATCCTTTTTGCAGTTACATTTGGGTTTCTATAGTGATGTAGAAATGACACACTTCAGCTTTGTTTATCAGAAGACTTGCAGCATGTATGTGCTCACATGCAAATGATGAGAACAACATCAAACTCTAACATTACTAGGAAGTGCATTGCGTCAATATGAATGAATAGTTCAAGTTTTCATCTCAACAAGTCAAAAAACATGCACATAACATCAGTATGGAGATTTACTTAAAGCCGTGATTTAAACATGCAGCATGTAAACTCTCGAATTCCAGGCCCAAATCATTTTTTTATTTATTTTTCCAAAGGATAATATTATGAGGAAAACACACATTTTTCCCCGTACAGTAAACAAAAGCATTCCCCCGAAAACTGATTTCTGCTGCAAATGAAACATAGACGGGCGTTAGACGCTGCCAAATCTCAGGCTGAAATTGTTTCCATATCTGCGCCATGTATTCAATGCCCATCTGCCCGAACTCCTGCACATACCGCCAGCAAAAACACAATGAGTAATTCTCTCCAAACATAGACATAAAACCTGCCGTTCCTGCTCCATCACTGCTACGTTTGAGAGAACGTGAAAAATATCTCTCCTCGGGGCGTCCGCTTGAGAATACTAATTAGGCCGCCATTGTGGAAAATGTTACACGTGAAGGCTTTGATCACGGGTCGAAGTCTTGGGATCGGATGTGATGAACTTAAGCTTTCAATCTAAATAAAGAACTGCTTTTCAGCTCGGCCCATCTCTGCCTGGTAAATAAATAATGCTCTACGATATAGTCGACAGGCAAAATGTCAGATTGTCTGCTATTTAAATGCATAGAGGTGTGATGAGTGAAACATATGGGAGATTTGAGAGCTAGCAGCGCTTTCTGATCAAACCAGGCGTGTAGTGTGCGTTTTGGCTGCTTTTGACGAAGTCATCCTTGGATATGTGAGGGGTTTTATGTAAAAATATGCTAAGATACCATCACGGTGCATCTGTATCACTTCGTCCGCCACGTTTCATTAAGCTAAATTTTTATGACGTGTTCTCTTTAAGTCTGGGAATTTATGGATAGCTGTCTCTCGAAATTCCGTCACGTCAACAGCATCGCTCTTCATTTGCATCCGTAACTTACGGAGAAGGATTCCGACGCAGCTCCATCATAAAGGCGACTTGATTTAGGAAGCGTTTACATAAGCTCTAATGTCTGGAGCTAGTGAACGTGCACGCAAAGAAATGTTTATGCCAAGCATGAAATAAACAATGTTCTCTGGCCTGAATTGTTTTTATACCGAGAGGTTAGAGAGTGAGGAGCTTTGTTTGTTCGCCTCACCTTCCCTCCTACACTCACTGTCTCCCCCTGTGATTAAAAAACATCATCAGCATCTCATTAGCACTGATTTGCATAGTAACAGCATGAATATTGTGAGTGTGTTTCTGGGGGTAGGGGTAACTTAATGAATGCGACAGCCTCTTCTGTTTAACTAATTTTTTACCTCATCCATATTCAGATGACTCTTGGAATCAGACAGCGGTTAAAGTTTCGCGCTGAAGACGTGCAGACGTGATCGCCAGAATGCCGCACCTGATTCATGAGCCCAGAGGAGAGTTTTAGCGCTCAGATGTTGCTCTTTCAAGGCTCCAGAGACTCCAAGGCATCATGAAATTTACATCATTTACTTTTGCAACGCATGTCTGTGGTCTCATCGTGCATGATTCATCAGTACATGCTGTTTGAAAGGACAAAAAAGGTTTGTCACTCGTAAATAGCCTACGTCACATTACAGATGCAAAGCGGTCGTGAATGGCGTATCAAATGTTTCATTGAAGTGTCATTCAAAAAAAAATCAAAATGCGCACAGTTCAAATTGAGTTGAGCGTTGTTTGAGACGTTGTTGAGATCTAAGTTGTTGAAACTCTTCTCTTCTGGTTATTTTATGATTTAAATCTGTTGCCGTTTGTGATTTTTCTTTATTTGCACCAAAGCCCTTCCAAACTCAATTGCTCACAGGTTGCTCGTTCACAGCTCAAAAGACTTAAAGGGATAGTTCATCCAAAAATGAAAATTTTATGTTTATCTGCTTACCCCCAGGGCATCCAAGATGTAGGTGACTTTGTTTCTTCAGTAGAACACATATGATGATTTTTAACTTTAACCGTTGCAGTCTATCAGTCGTATAATGCATGGCAATGGTAACAAAATCTATGAGAGTAAAAAAAAACATGCACAGACAAATCCAAATTAAACCCTACGGCTCGTGACGACACATTGATGTCCTAAGACACGAAACGATCAGTTTGTGCCAGAAACCGAACAGTATTTATATAATTTTTTACCTCTAATACACCACTATGTACAAATGCTTTGAGTGCGCGCACGGCATCCGGTGCGTGAGGTGTGTACGCGCTCTGGCGTAGTTTACGTTAATGGCTGTGTTGATATCCAGCCGAAGAGCAATCAACCATAACTTCAGGCGAGCAGGCTCAGAAGTTGGGAATACATGGAAAGTCACCACTCCCGAATGAGTTCGCGCGAGAGAACGTAATCTTTTAGTTTTAAGTCGGTTTGAACAATCCGGATAAGCGCAAGTAAGTACCATTTTGATTAGCCGTCGTACCTACAATGACTGCACTGTGTAAACAATGAGTGACGTATACGCGCGAGAGATCACTTCCGGCGCTTGCGTAAACTACACCAGAGCGCATACACACCTCACGCACCGGATGCCATGCGCGCGTTCAAGAAAGTTGGACATAGTGGTGTATTAGAGGTAAAAAAATTATATAAATACTGTTCGGTTTCTGGCACAAACCGATCGTTTCGTGTCTTAGGACATCAATGTGTCGTCACGAGCCGCAGGGTTTAATTTGGATTTGCCTGCGCATGTTTTTTTTTACTCTCATAGATTTTGTTACCATTGCCATGCATTATACGACTGATAGACTGCAACGGTTAAAGTAAAAAATCATCA
>NW_015626036.1:527920-528205 GCF_001515625.1 Sinocyclocheilus rhinocerous | reverse complement strand
GCACGGCATCCGGTGCGTACGCGCTCTACGCGCTCTGGCGTAGTTTACGTTAATGGGTGTGTTGATATCCAGCCGAAGAGCAATCATCAGGCGAGCCAGGCGAGCAGGCTCAGAAGTTGGGAATACATGGAAAGTCACCACTCCCGAATGAGTTCGTGCGAGAGAACGTAATCTTTTAGTTTTAAGTCGGTTTGAACAATCCGGATAAGCGCAAGTAAGTACCATTTTGATTAGCCGTCGTACCTACAATGACTGTGCACTGTGTAAACAATGAGTGACGTATAC
>NW_015626036.1:521319-527910 GCF_001515625.1 Sinocyclocheilus rhinocerous | reverse complement strand
GCACAAACCGATTGTTTCGTGTCTTAGGACATCAATGTGTCGTCACGAGCCGCCGGGTTTAATTTGGATTTGTCTGTGCATGTTTTTTTTACTCTCATAGATTTTGTTACCATTGCCATGCATTATACGACTGATAGACTGCAACGGTTAAAGTTAAAAATCATCATATGTGTTCTACTGAAGAAACGAAGTCACCTACATCTTGGATGCCCTGGGGGTAAGCAGATAAACATCACATTTTCATTTTTGGGTGAACTATCCCTTTAATGGAGATCCTAGTTATGTTATAAACTTTGTTTCAGATGTTTCTCCTAAATTGCTTAGAAGAAATAAAAAATGCACACAAATTAATCAGTTGTTGAGTTCATACTGATATATCTGAGAACAGTTTGAGACATTGTTGAGATCTCTGATGAAACTCTGCATGAGATGCATGTGAGATCATTTTTGGTTTTATGAATTAAGTCTCTCGATTTAATCACATTTGTGATTTTTCTTTATATAAGAAAAGTCCATCCAAACTGAATTGCTCACTGGTTGCTCATTCATAGCTCAAAGGACATAATAGAGAGCCTAGTTATGTTAATGTAAAATTCCTTAGAAAAAATTAAAAGTACACTCCAAGTCAGTTGTTGAGTTCATATTGATTATTGTTGGTTATGTCATTTAAATCTCTCAATTTAATCTCATTGCTGTCATTTGTGATTTTTCTTTATTACAGGGAAGCCATTCTGAACTGAATTGCTCACAGGTTGCTCATTCAAAGCTCAAAAGACATAATGTCATGGTTCACGTATGTATCAACTTTTTTTCAAATGTTTTCCCTTAAAATTCCTTTGGATAAATAAAAATGCACACAAATCAGTTGTCGAGTTCATATAGGGATTGATCACAGACTTTGGTGTTTTGATATATCCGAGTACAGTTTTGAGATTTAGTTGAGATCTCTTCTGAAACTCTGCTTGAGATGCATGTGAGATTATTGTTGGTTTCATGACATAAGTTTCTCAATTTAATCTAATTTCTGTCATTTGTGATTTTTTGTTTGTTTGTTTACAGGAAAGCCCTTCCAAACTGAATTGCTCACAGGTTGCTCATTCACATCTCAAAAGACCTAATGGAGATCCTAGTTATGTTTCATGTAAGTACTAACTTGGTTTCAGATGTTTCCCCTAAAATACTTAGGAAAAATAAAAATACACACAAATGAGTCAGTTGTTGAGCTTGTGTTGAGACGGATTGCAGACTTTTCAAATTTGAGACATTGTTGAGCTCTCTTCTGAAACATAGTTATATGTGATTATTGTTGGTTTGAAGTTAAATCTCTCAAATCTCATTACTATCATTTGTGATTTTATGTTTCATGCAAGTATCAAATTAGTTTTAGACACTGTCCTAAAATTGCTTTAGATAAATAAAAATACACACAGACGAGTCAGTTGTTGAATTCATACTGAGATGCATGTGCGATTATTGTAGCTTTTATCATTTAAATCTCTCGGTTTAATCTCATTGCTGTCATTTGTAATTTTTCTTTATTACAGGAAAGCCCTTCTGATCTGAATTGCTCACAAGTTGCTTATTCACAGCTCAAATAATGTCAAAATTATGGGCTTTTTTATGCCTAAAATACAGAAAACATAAAATATATAATAGAAATATTGCCTAAAATATAAAAATACACACAAATGAGTTCATACGGAGTTTGATTACAGACTTTGGCGTCTCGATATATCTGGGTACGGTTTGAGACGTTGTGATCTCTTAATATTTTGGAGGAGATGCATGTGAGATGATTCTTGTTTTTTTATGATTTAAGTATCCATTTGCTCGCAGTCTAATCTTATTGTTATCATTTGTGGATTTTTACAGAAAAGTCCATCCGAACTGAATTGCTCACAGATTCATGACTCAAAAGACCTAATGGAGAGCCTAGTTATACTTCATGTATCATATTCATGTAGTTATATTTTCAAGAAACTTGGTTTCAGATGTTTCTCCTAGAATTCCTTTGGATAAGTACCAATAAATAAGCCAGTACTCCATTACAGATCAATACAATGAACAAGGGCAGCTCTCCGAAGATTTCGATGAGAAATGCTGGAGCTCACATTGAGATCTTCTGTTCAGGTGCCATTCGGTTTTGGCACTTCCTTCCCGCGCCGCATGATGGATGAAGCAAGCGAATTGCAGCGTGCAGTATTTTGCCGCAGTTGATTGCAAACTGACTCCGGGTAACATAATTATTTACACTGACACAATAATGTAAAATGATTAACATCCGCTCATATTCATACCCGTATAAATCACCGGCCCACGTCGAGTTCATCGTTCGGGGAGGGCCGGCGTCTCGCCCTGAGATTGGACGGCAGCCAGATAAGAAGAGTATTAATCGTGGAAATATGCCGCATGGTCGTTTAAAACTTTGAGAAAAGAGAGGCCCTGGCAGTGGCTTTGGCAGAGCGATGGTTTCTGGCTCCAGCGGGCAGCGCTCAAGATGGATCACCACCCTCCAAACGTCCACGTCCGCACCTGACTCCTCAACATAGATGTCCTACCTGTGCATGAAATAGGGCTTGACCGGCCAGCGTGCACTTTTTCTACCCCTTTCTCCCCCAAAATGAGAATTACTGCTGGGAGGCTCCGGACAATTTTATGTAGGGCTGGAGAACAAAAATCAATATTTAATTATCTGTGAGCGTTTGGTGTCACTACATCTTTAGATCTGTAGGGTGGAGTGGACAGGGTCACCGAGCCGGTAAGTGAGTCCGTCAGTGACGAGGCCGTCTCATCCCAAGGCTCCGATTGGCCTGTCTTCAATCACCGCAGGAGTGATGACTGACAAGTCATTTATTCGTCGACCTGTGTGTTTGGAGAAGGCCACCTTAAGAATGAGCCTGCGTGACGTGCGTACAGTACTCTTGAAGTTAAATATGGTTTTGACCAACTGAAATATGGCTTAAATGCCCCACCTAGAGGCAGGATGGGACACTTACTGCTTTGGTGGGTGGAATCCGATGCACGCATGTTGAGACCCGCCGTCTTACATTTGATTCGTGACCTAAAAACAGTGCAGAATATTAGATTGATTTATTTATAAACATTTTTTTTTATATTTATAAAATTTTAAAAACGATTTCATTTTATCTTATTTTTTTATTTCCATGTTTAAATTCAGTAAATAAATGTAATCTCTGACTCTAATTTATTTAACACACTGGTTTGTAGTTGAATAGCACATGCATTTATTGTAATTAGAAGTGATCAGATCAGACTAAAAATGCTTCTTGTTTTGCATTTCTCTAATTTAATACATTTTTTCCTTTTTCTGCATTTGATTAGTGACCCAAGTAGTGCAGAATCTTAAATGTTTATTCTTTATTTTATGTTATGTTAACTTTATTTGTTTGACATTTTTCAGAATCCTAAAACTGTTTATTTCTGTTTAAATCAAAAGATTTCTGACTTTGTCTGATATCAGATTTTATCTGTTGTCATTTATTAAACACACAGGTTTGAAGTTTCATAACATCTCAAATTATTTTAATAAGCAACTAACAAAATACAGATAATTCTTTAATTATTTCTAATTTTCATATGCATTTAAAAACATTTCAGAAGTTGCAGTCAGTTTGATTTGCATGCAGTCCAGCAGTCTGAGATCAGAAAAAAAATGGTTCTATTTTACATTTTTCATTGATTTAATAATTTTCTTTTTTTCTTTTTCCTCTCTTAACATTTGATTAGTGACCTTGGTGATTAGTGCAGAATCTTAAACATTCTTTATTTTGTCATACCTTTCTTTGTTTTACATTTTTCAAAATCCTAAAATTTATGTCAGTGTAAAATTCATAAAAATGAATTTTGGACTTTATCTGTTATAATTTCTTTAACACACTGGTTTGTAGTTTCACTTTATGTGAAACCATTTTAAAATGCATATTGACATAATACTAAATTCTTTGATTATTTTAAATTTTCCAGTTTGAAAACATCTCAGTGCCATTATGATCCATTGGCACTATCTGTTTTGATTTATTTATCATATCTTATGGTGTCTTCGAGCATACCAAAAATGCCTTCCATCCACCGCCGTAAAAATCCATTATGGCTTAATAACAGATATAATGGAGATGAAGGCAATTAAAAATGTCATAGACGCTTGGCGCTTGTAATATATACGTACAATCCGTTTGTATCCGTTCATTTGGCTAACGATTTCTTCCGAAGAGAAAATGAACTTGGAATGCAAGAGTCAAACTCGAAACGCTTGAACTCCTGTAATTACTGACCGTGATTCTTTCATGAAAGTAGTTCAGGGACAGACTCTTTTCCCAGAGCCAACCACTCGCTTTTGGGTTCGTAAGAGACAGTTTTGTACCTCTTTTTCCCGAATGTCCTTTGCACTCGCAGTTAGAGGACACAGAATTGGGACCCTTCTTGAGTTTAATGGTAGCGCACAGCCAATCGATACACTTCAGCTACAAAGGAACAGTTGAGGGACCAAAGGCCCAAACACATTACACGCTGGTCAAGGCCAATAGCAATCTGATGTTGAGGTTAGAAAAACACGCTAGAACTGTTAGCCTCCAGTTGCTCAGGTGGGCCGCTTCGGTAGACCAATCTGTCTTTGATTTACCATTGTCACAGTTCAACTCCTAGTACGGGGCGGAACGCGAATAAGATGTAAAAGCCTTCTTGAAAAGTCTTTGTGTTAAAGCATCAATTAGCCCTAGAGCTAACTGCTAAATTGTGGGCTATTTGCAGAATGGAAAACTGGAAATGTAAGGTCGTGCATAATATGTTCATTTAAGGTCAAGTCCAGTGCATTGCATTGCATTCTGGGATACAGTGTCCAGTGCAGTGTGATTCGGTTGTTGGGATTTGATTACTAGCTTTCTATTTACTAAATACTGCGCAGTATGCACTGTATACTGTGTACTATTAATTTTTTTTAAATACTATGAAACGTGCAGTGACAAGCCTTTTGATTTAGTATTATGCTTTATTGTTGTCACATGACCAGTTAACATCTGTTTTGCATTTCTAATCTAAGTTGGTGTCAAACATTTGGGAGCCTAGAAAAGTCAAGTAAAGGATGTTAAAATCGCAACTGATATCGCTTGTGGTTTCCTTCATTAAACTGAAACTGTAAAATTAATTCAAGTGCATTACATTCTGCGATACAGTGTGCAGTGCGAGTTGGTTATGTTCAGAATTGAATACTAGCTTATTGTTTGTTGAATACTGTGGAGTATGCTCTGTATAATGCCTACTTATACTAGGATTATGAACCCGTATATATAGTATGCAGTGATAAACATTTCAAATAGCAGTATGCTATGTTGTTGTCACATGCCTAGTTATCATTTATTATCATCTGTCATCTAATGTAGAATCTTTGCTATGTTGAATGCAAGCTCTCTGGTTATTGAATATTGTGCAGTATATACTGTATACTGTGTAGTAAATTTAGATAATACTATGTAACTGTGCACAGTATGCAGTGATAAACATTTCGGTATGTTATATTGTTGTCCCAGTTACAATCTATTTTACATTTCTAATCTAATTTTGTGTGAAAATATCATCCTGTCAACATCTGGCAGCCTACGTTAAGAAAAAGATGTTAAAATCACAGTTGATGGTGCTTTTAGCTAGTGTGGTTTCATTCCTGGAAACTGGAAATGTAAGGTCGGGTCCAGTGCTTTGCATTCTGGGATGCATTGTCAATTTGTCGGCTGTGTTTGGTATTGAACACTAACTTACTATTTGCTGAATACTGTGCAGTATGCACTGTATACCGTGTATTATTTGTAGAGAATACTATGAAATGGCATGCAGTATGCAGTGAACATTTTAATTAATATTATGCTATGTTGTTGTCACATGACCAGTTATCATATATTTTGCATTTCATTTAATTTTGTGTAAAAAAAAAAACCAAACATTTGGCAGCCTAAATCAAGAAAAGTATGTTAAAATTCTGCAATACATTCTCAAGTGCAGTGTAATTTAGTTGCTTAGGTTCAGAATTGAACACTATCTTACTACTTACTGAATGCTGTCCAGCATTCACTATTTATGATTGTGGAATTTTAAAAAAATTTTTTAGGAAAGACTATGAAACAGTGGCAGTATGCAGTGATAAACATTTCAATGAGCATTATGCTATATTGTTGTCACCAGTGGTGTAATGTAACGAAGTAATAATACTTCGTTACAGTACTTAAGTATTTTTGGGAGTATCTGTACTTTACTTGAGTTTTTAAATTTCAGTCAACTTTTACTTTTACTCCACTACATTTCCTAATTAAAATTTATACTTTTACTCCGATACATTTCCCCGAAGCATATTCGTTACTTACTACAAAATAGTCAGAAGAACACGGACTGCAGGAAAGCAGGTTTGACGAATCATTGGTCTGCCGTCTGCAAGTTAGACTCATGCTCATGTGCAAACAAGTGCGCACAACCGCGGATGATTTAATTTTCCACTCAAAGTCAGGCTGGGGTCTGCGATATACAGCATTGTCTGCGATAATATGGTAAGTGTTGTTGTAATGATGTGCGATCTGACATTATCAAGTA
>NW_015626036.1:519150-521251 GCF_001515625.1 Sinocyclocheilus rhinocerous | reverse complement strand
TCAAAATTCAAGGCATTCTAAATTGTAGAGGGCAAAAATGCTTCTGTATTCTTTTTATATTTATATAATTTAATATAGTTAACTTAATCTACAGTATATCACACAAAGAGTACCGTTTTTCTGCAGATATCAGCATGAACACATTTAATAATAATTTTATACAAGTTCAGTAAATCAATAAGTTACTTACGTTTTAGACATAATATTGCTTGTTTTTGCTAAATTTTGTTAACGAAAATAGTTCCAAACAAAGATCACAGCACTGTTTTGCGTCTCTGAGAAATGGACCGTGTTTACTTATTGAATGAATCAGCTTTCTGAACGAATCGGTTGAATAAATGATTCAGCGATTCACTCATTAACAGTCAAATGCTTTGTTTCTGAATGAATCAGTCGTTTGAATGAATCGGTAGAATCTCAATGACTCATTAACAGTCACTTGCTGCCCCCTACTGGCTGTTTTAATTTCACATTTCGACAATTTTTTTATGTTTTAAATTATTTCAAATATGTACTTAAGTACAATAAATATCACATACTTTAAGACTTTTACTCAAGTAATATTCCAAACGGTGACTTCAACTTCTACCAAAGTCATTTTCTGGTAAGATATCTGTACTTTTACTTGAGTATGGCTTTCAGGTACTTTATACACCACTGGTTGTCACACTCCCAGTTATCATCTATTTTACATTTCTAATCTAATTTTGTGTGCAAATATCAAATATTTGGCAGCACAAGTCAAAAAAAGATGTTAAAATCACAGTTGATTTCACTTGTGGTTTCATTCTGGAAACTGAAAATGTAAGATCAGGTCCATTGACTTTTTGGGATGCATTGTGAATTGGTTTGGGTCGTAGATCATCCAGGTAACCACACACAGTATTAAGAACCAAGGTTTTCCCAAACCTTTGAAGGGGGTTATTTTAATAATTTCAGCTTTTTTTTCTTGTCTCGTGGACTAAATGTAAACATAAGCATTTTCTATGATCTCTCTTATTTTGTTAAAATTATTCACATTCACAGATTCTGCAAGGGGTTCCCAAACTTTCGCATGCCAGTGTATTCTTATTGTCAACTAATCTATCGATTATTTTTTCCGATTAGTCAACTAATCTGTCGATTATTCCCCCTAGTATTATTCAGAACAAACAAGGGACTCATGAACAACCATCACAAAACAAAAAAAAACAGTCGTGGATCATCCAGTTAACACACAGTATTAAGAACCAATGGTTCCCAAACTTTTGAAGGGGGTTATTTTAATAATTTTTTTGTCTTGTGGACTAAATGTAAACATAAGCATTTTGTATGATCTCTCTTATTTTGTTAAAATTATTCACATATATGGACAAACATACAATGTGTTATGCAGCAATACTCCCAAGCCTTCTAATACATGTGAGAAGAAAAAGTTTGTATAAACAAATAATAATAATAATAACAGTAGTAGTAGTGGTAATAATACTGGGTCTCTGGAGATTATCGGGGAAATTATCCAGCAACCCCCACCGACGGAGAGCTGATAAACAAAAGTCTATTAAGGCCACGCCAGTGTTTAAAGATCATGCGCTAATCGATTATTAGGCTATTATTTTACTGCCAATGTGAAATAAAAGACAGATTCTGCTTCAAATTAGACAAACGTCTGATGGAGCCGCAAGCTGAAACGCAAACATTTGGTGCCGTTAGACTGTTTGCAACATCATTGCTAATGGTTTGTTGTGATGTGTGAGCAGTGATTGGTGTACAGCGCTGTCATTGACGCACAGATGGTCAGTGTATTAAAAGTTTGTGAATTAAATGCATCATATTACAGATGTGTCGTGGATGAAAATAGCTTCATTTACGTTACCTACACATTTTCAAACGTGTTTCTCAAAAAAAGCTGTAGGTTGCAAATGCACATCATTTGCACATTATAGTAAACAAGCACTTTTGGCTTGACTGAACAGTTTGTAAAATGAATTTCTAATAAAATGTAAATAATGAATGATTATTATTATTATTATTATTTGAACATTTTGAAAATTTTACAATGATTTAAAAAAAATTACAATAAAATTATATATATATATATATATATATATATATACAGTAT
>NW_015626036.1:516337-518871 GCF_001515625.1 Sinocyclocheilus rhinocerous | reverse complement strand
TAACTAATCTATTGTTAATTTTTTCGATTAGTCAACTAATTTTTTTTTTTTTTTTTTTTTCTTCTTCTTCTTTCAGTTAGTCAATTAATCTGACGATTATTTTTCGAATAGTCAACTAATCTGTCGATTATTTTTCAAATAGTCGACTAGCCTGGCGATTGTTTTTCAAATAGTCAACTAATCTGGCGATTATTTTTCGATTGGTCAACTAATCTATCGATTATTTTTTAATGTTATTTTCTGATCAGTTGCTGAATTCTTTAGTTAAACTATCAATAAATATTGAAAGTAAACATAACAGAAGACAGTAGAAAAACAAATGAGTTACACCAAAACCAGAGACAAACATATGGACAAACATACAATGTGTTATGCAGCAATACTCCCAAGCCTTCTAATACATGTGAGAAGAAAAAGTTTGTATAAACAAATAATAATAATAACAGTAGTAGTAGTGGTAATAATAATAATATATTATGCAGATCCAGTATGTATGTACACATTGCTATTATTGAAGATAATAAAAAGAAAAATATATGTAAAGAAAAAGGAGAAAGAAACATTTTTCCCAATTTGAATATATGTAAAATTCAAATTATAGTAACTAATTCCCTCCCCCCTTTTCTTTTGTTACCATTGCTGTCACCCCGCCGTCTTAAGAATATAGCTTATAAATAAATAAATAAAAAATAATAATAATACAAATAAATTTCCCTATCTTTAATAGGGAAAAAAATTAGGTGGGAGAGAAAATAAAAAGAAAGATGGACAGGAAAATGAGGAGAGAGAGGAAGAGGGGAAAAGAGAAATTGAGGGATATTGATATTTTATTCAAATGCTTTCTCATAATTAATACTTTACAAAAAATAAATAATAATACCAACAAAGAAAGAAAATAACAAGAAAGAAAAATAACAAGAAAAGAGAAAAAGAAAAATAATATCAATAAATAATTAATAGCTAATATTATTAATATAATAATATGCTATATTGTTGTCATATTGCCCGTTATTAGCATCTATTTCGCATTTCTAATCTAATTATGTGTAAAAATGTCAAATGTAGGAAACCTTTTTGATAACAATCATTATTGTTGCAATTCCATTTTGTGACACTAGGGGCACCAAAATTACACACTTTTTCAGCAGCCTTGATTCTTGAAGTATTTTTTCCATTCACTCTCTTCATTAAAGCGTTGTAAACCATGAACCAAACAAACCAGCTACAAGGTGAATCACAACATTACAAACTATGATTTAAAAAAAAAAAATTTTTAAATCAGACAAATACTGTGTATTGTAGTTAAAGAGCTACAGTCCCATGAAGCATTGCTAATTATTCAGTTTAATTGGAATAAAGTGCTCTAAGGTTGCGCTGCTGAGGCGAGGCTCACACAGCCTCTCCAGGAGAAATCAAAACACGCCACAAAAAGAAACTCTGCATGCTGAGGTAAAAAAAAAGTTTTATATTTAAAATACAGTTAGTTAAGCAACATCACACCACGTTTTCACCATAACGACTGTTCAATAGTTCAATAAGCAGTTCAGTAAGCAAGTACAATAATATTAGGTCATTTACCCTACATTTTAGGCACAGTATTGCAGACTGTTTTTGTTCTATTTCAGCAGTGAAAATAATTCCAAAGAAAAACAGCAGAACGACAGTGCATCTCATAGCAACCAGCCGATTCATTGCTGAATGATTCAGTGTTCTGAACAAATCGATTGAGTCAAAATTTCATTAGCCAATGCATAAACATCTGTTGAATCAGCTGCTTAAACGAATCGTTTGAATGAACGACTCAATGACTCAGTCATTAGACATTCACTTGCCATCACGTACTGGTGTTTTAATTTCGTTTAAAAGTCTCATTTCCCCTCATCGTTTATTATTTATATATAAAAAACTTTTTTTTTAACAATCTCATAACATTATTTAATGCAGTTGTATTTTTGTGTGTAAATGATTTAATTTGATAACGTATAGATAACAACAATCATATTATTGTAATTGAATTTATAGATCAAATGTAAGAATTTGAAATGAAAGATGAAGTATTAATTAGGTTACTTTGCATACACGTGCATCCCTTAAAAGCCGACACCATAGACATACCCCTCACATAACAAATCCCAATTTAACCTTTGTGGATATATATATATATATATCACACACACACACACACACACGCATATATATATATACAGTGGGTACGGAAAGTATTCAGACCCCCTTAAATTTTTCACTCTTTGTTATATTGCAGCCATTTGCTAAAATCATTTAAGTTAATTTTTTTTCCTCATTAATGTACACACAGCACCCCATATTGACAGAAAAACACAGAATTGTTGACATTTTTGCAGATTATATATATATATATATATATATATATATATATGCATAAACAGAACAAATTCTCTAAAGCGGTATAAACTATGAGCCAAACCAAACAGCTGAGATGTATCACTTTGACTTGAAGAAAAGTGGTGTGGTTTGCTAACACAATCATCATTTGCTCATATTATTGATTTTCG
>NW_015626036.1:514900-516256 GCF_001515625.1 Sinocyclocheilus rhinocerous | reverse complement strand
TCTAAAAATGTTTTTTAAAATGTTTTTAACAAATGCAGTTCAATAATTCCTGCTGATCTGAATTATAAATGATCTGGGTTCTGTGTCCCGTCTCCTGTTCTCCATACAGGGCAGAAGTGCTGAATTAGTATTTATATGTAATGAGAAAAAAAAAATAGCCTTTACGTGTGTGTGTGTGTGTGTGTGTGTGTGAGAGAGAGAGAGAGATTCATTCTACTCTGGGTAATGGCGATGCTAATGTGATTGTTAAGAACTGCTGGCATCAGCATATTGCATTGGCTGTTGCTTTTAATCAGTTGTAAGGAGAAAATCAGAGCCGCTCGTGATTGCACAAATTATCCGGCTAAAAAAGTCAGCGTGGCGTAACTACGCAAAACACGGTCAACGTGACAGCGCGTTTCCATTACCCTTCAAACTGCGCAAATTGAAATTGCGAATTGAAAATACGCCTAATGGAAACGCGTCAATTTCGCAAAAACGCCCATATATCGCAAAAAAAGTTTTTACGCTCGGTAGACGGTGATTAAGCGACAGTTTAATCTTCAGCGCTTCTGGACGGTGGGGGTCGAGGGGGTATATTTGCATTAGCAATCTCTGTGAAACTTTGCTAAATTGGCTGTAGTAGAAATCTCAGCTAATGTGATCTAATTTAGTTTTCGCCGCTCTGCTGTGAATGTCAAACATGTCTGACCTCGTCCGTTAGTTATCCAGACAGCAGCCGAGAATCTTACAGGACGACAGGTTTGAATCAGTCTGATGAGCCTTGAACATCAAATAACTAGTTTTGCATTTTATGAAGAAAAGAGCCGTGGCTGCTTATTCGTAACTCGATGCTGTTGTGGTGGGTTATAGTAGGTTGGTAGTTGGTATGCAGTTTCTAGGGTGTTGCTAGGGTGAGGTGTGTGGTTGCATAATGGCTATAGCCTATAGTTGAAAAAGCATCAAAATAGATTACACTGTTAAAAAAAAAAACATGTTGGTGAAACATGTTACCTAAGAGTTACTTTGCCATATATGGTGAAAAACTATAAATGGTTTAACATTGCATGAACTACCATATAATTTATGGCGAAAACAGTAAAAGGACATTCCCAGAAGTCCCTGGGTGATTCTATAATTGGAGATACATTTGGCATTGCAGAAAGTTAAGAAAAAAAACTTTTCACTAACAGCTTTTTTTTTCAGTATCTTATTGAAAACATATTTAATTTTAATAATTCAGTGATTGCCAAACACAAGTTACTTCCTTTTTTTACTTTTAATGAAAAAACAGATGTCTTTATGGTATTGTTTGTCAACTCTGTTACGGACAAATTAGCCACTGTGTAGAAATAACAATCAACCATAACAGGAAAA
>NW_015626036.1:512652-514863 GCF_001515625.1 Sinocyclocheilus rhinocerous | reverse complement strand
TGTTATGGACTGTAACATCTTGTAATTCATAACAATGAGTAACACAGTATTAAAATAATAAAAAATATAACCATTTGAAAAAAGCAGAAAAAAAATAATGACTTCGGACACCAAATGTACCTGCAATTATAGAATCACTCCCCAACATGACACATGACGTATATTTTGTGTAAATAATTTTGTTTCTTCTTATTTTTGTTAACAGTAATGAACATTATGGTGATTTGTGCTACAGTTTCTCTAGTGAATGTTTATTGCAGTATTCTAGTGTCGTGTGAAACCCTGATATTGTTTTGTCTCTGTGTTTGAATTTAGTATTTAGGTTTTGCAAGTATGAAGTATTTGCAAGTATTAAAACTATGAATAATCATTTAATTTACTTTGTTACCTTGCATTATACATTGAAAAACTGTGATTAGTTTAACATTATATGTAATTGTAAGCACTGTCAATTTTGCAAAATTATTGTGCCATCTGTATTATTATGGTGCTTATCAGTACATTTTACGGTACAAAAAACTGATTTATATTAACTGTATATCACCTAATAAAATGTACAGTTATAACTTGTAAAATATACAGGCATCCTGTACAACCAAAAACATTGTCACAGTATTTTAACTGAATTTTCTGTAAAGGTTTTTTTTTTTTTTACTATAAATTTAACAGGACATTTAGCTATAATGGGAGGCCAGCTAACAACCCCAGGCTGGTTAGTAAAGTGAGAACCTCTAATGAAATCATGTAAATATGATATGCATAATGTTTATTTTGCATGAATTCAATCTCTAAGCTGTTTACACAAAGAAACCACAGAGTAACTAGATATAGAGTTGAATTTTGCTCGTTTATGAAGTGGCTTTTATGGTTTTGCACATGATCTTCATCAGTCTACAGTTTTGTTAGAGTTTGACTGCTGGTATTTCTGTATAATATATGAATGCAGCATGAGAGAGTGCGCGTGAGAGAGAGAGAGAGATGGTGCTGGTGATCTCCTCCATTATTCATTAGGGCTCGTCTCAGACGGTAGAAGAATCCGTAGTGAGGTGGATTTGCGAATTATTATGATTCCGGTTAGCCAGCTCCAATAAGACCTTTGACTCCGGCGAGCTTAAGGCCTGTCATCCCCCGTTGACTTTAATTATAATTTCTATTCCCTCAGCTTTCTGCTGCTCTGTGGTTTTCAATCATCACACACACACACACACACACACACACACACACACACCTGTTTGGCCTCTCCGACCCTCTCTAGAGGAGATGCACGGACTCTGACAGCACTATAAAGTCATTAATGGCTCTTGTAGCTCATGTTTGAATATTGCGCTGCATCGCAGTAACACGAGGTCTGTGGAAACTGGCTGATTACAAATCTTCTGGCCTTTTCCGGACACAGTTCCACTGATAGGACTGGTGCGATTCAAAGGCACATTCTGTGCTATTCTTGCGCAGTTCCTTTAAATGCATGTCGCTCGCTATAGGCAGGAAGTGTTCATGCTGACTAGTTTAAGATCACCATCCGGTTTGTGTTTTTCTGTGTGCTGGTTATCCTGTCACTATTCTGGATAACAATGAGGAGTCATCATGTTTATAGATCCTGTTTATATTTCATCAGGTTTACATTCATATACACTTACTTAATATAATAGTACATTTAATAATACATTTTATTTAAGATCATAAGTGTAATATAGTTAGATATTTTTAATATTTACTGTATATTCACTTTTGTTTATCTTTTTTGTTCATATTCTTTGCTTTATATTTGTATGCATACTTTTCTATTTTTCCAAATTATCTACATATTTTAGGTATTCACTGGTAGATGGATATATGTAAAAGTGTAATATGATTAGATATGTATACTGAATTAAATGAAAGTGTAAGTCTTTTGTGGGTTTGACTAGCATGTGTACAGCAAGAACGCCAGCTGGTGGAGAACATTTGCATTGCATTTTTTTTTTTTTGTTTGTTTTTTTTTGGTATGACTCTTAAAGGGGTCATATGATGTTGCTAAAAAGAACATTATTTTGTGTATTTGGTGTAATGAAATGTGTTTATGCGGTTTAAGGTTCAAAAAACACATTATTTTCCACATACTGTACATTATTGTTTCTCCTCTATGCCCCGCCTTTCTGAAACGCGTCGATTTTTACAAAGCTCATCAGTCTGAAAAACGAGGTGTGCTCTGATTGGCCAGCTACCCAGTGC
>NW_015626036.1:509868-512518 GCF_001515625.1 Sinocyclocheilus rhinocerous | reverse complement strand
GTGAAGACAGCAGTTGCGAGCAAGCGGCAAATTCAAACTAGACGGACATTTAAGGGAAACGGTGCAGTCAAACCACTTATTACACAACATTTCACCACAAAAATAATTAAGGCAATAAAAGAATTAAGACGAAAATGTTTTAAAATCTTGTTAATTCTCTTAGAATCCATTACAGCGTACAAAACAATCGTAGCAAAATGGCAGCAGCTGCGTTTGTATGAAACGAGAGCGAATCCAGGATGACATAATTAAATAATTGTACACCATTTTGATTCGAGTTTTAATATTTTATTAGCTAAACAAACGCAAAGCTTCCACCAAGAAAAAATAGTTCAAGCAAGAGTACAGCGCCGACTGCTGTTACCCGGATGAGCCTGTGTTATTAGCTTTTACCGGTTGTTATCGAGGTAAAACATACCTCGGAATGTCGCGACTGACCAATCAGAATCAAGTATTCCACAGAGCAGTGTAATAATCATAAATAGATTTTATTTGTTAGGTTTTTGGCCAAAATTGAACTCTGCACAGCATGATCTTAATGTTTGAATTGAGCAAAGGAACTTAAAACCAAAATGAGATGACAAATTAAATTTAAATATTATTAAACATCAAATATATCATTAAAAATGAATTAACAGAGGGATAACATTATTAAATATGTAATATTTTTTATTATTGTTAAATATAA
Organism: Sinocyclocheilus rhinocerous; assembly: GCF_001515625.1. Lineage (NCBI taxonomy): Eukaryota > Metazoa > Chordata > Actinopteri > Cypriniformes > Cyprinidae > Sinocyclocheilus > Sinocyclocheilus rhinocerous. Next base: position 511,830 of record NW_015626036.1, on the reverse strand, counting down.
CTAAAATAATTTCACTTGAAATAATAAATTAATAAATTGTATATACATTATATAAAATAATAAATTGTTATTAGATATTATAATTAATGTTATTAAATATGAATTCATATCTAAATATGATGAATTATTAAATATAATGTCAGATATTATTAAATAGTGTATTGATTTATAAATAAATAAACCAAAATTATTAATTTCTGCTTGTATTATTCTCATTTTAAGCATTGATTTAGAATATAATATGAACTATGTCATATGAACGGTATGCTCTTACGGGGCTTTATTAATTTATTTTAAAAAATAGTTTAGGTTTATATTTTAAACATTTTTGAAAATGCTCCTATTTATAGTTTTCAATAGTTTTAAACATCTGGCAGCTCTTCATGTCACAGTTACATGAATAAAACATTTATGTTCTTTATTGCTGTTATATTTTCAGATGAACCTGGTTGTTTGAAAAGAAAATGATGCGTTGTGGTGTTCCCTCATCGTGAATCAGGTTAAAGAGCTCCAGACCTGCAGGTAACACTCATTCACACACACATGCATACAGAGAAATGTGAAATAAAAAGCTGCACATGCGTCTCATGGGAGCAAACAGTCGCTCCTCTCAGTCAGTGATCTCCATGGTGTCAGCAGATGCTCTATACACGCGTTAACTCATTACACCGACAGGATAGAGACTTTCCATACCCACAATTAATGCAGTGAGGACCTCTGAGGGCAATCCCAGAATGCACTGCACTTTTTCTTTCTTGTCAGATCAAATGCACACATATGTAAAATGAGTTTTTCTTGTGAAATATGAGTTGGGGTGATTGCTAGGTTGTTTGTTTCTTAACCCAAGTCAAAGAAATTCCCATCAAAGTCTATACATTAATATAGTTCCATTAAGTTAAAGTGTAACACTTACTGTAATGTCTGGAGTAATAATCAACCACACTTACTAGCAAAATAAAAAGCTATTGTAAGAACATTAGCCTCTCATGGAAACTCTCAGCAAGGCCTGAAAATATTGTGCGCAAATGAGCATTTTAGAGACTCGTCGTACAGTATTACAGGAAACGCTCTGCACTTCACAGAATGAGAGATCTTCTAGAAAGCTCTCCAGATAATTCTCCATCCCCTCACAAGTGCTTACCAGCTCTATTTATGCCTGGAAGTACTCTAGAGAGAGGGTCTCTGCGGTATATTGCTCTGTCAATATGCCCCACTTGCAGGTACAGAAGTCTGGGATGAAGTCGCTGACAAACTCGAGGAAGAGATGACGACTTTGTCATCATTTATTGTTGGTTTTTTCCTTCTAGGATTCTCTTGTTCTTCACGGAGCGAGAGTTGTGTCGGTGAGTGTTGTGAGACGAGGCTCGTTTAGAGACAGGTAGTCAATATTTCAGCGTGTGTGTGTGTGTGTGTGTGTGTGTGTTTGCGTCCTCAGCAGGTAACGTCAGTTTGTCGGTGTCTGTCAGCAAGAACTCCACTCTGCTGGTTGACTGGAACAGCGGGAGCAAACAGACGACCCAATGTGCTCTGCTCATCTCAACCGAAGGAAGACAGGAGATCCAGATACACCTTTTACCACGGTTAAATCTCTTTGTACAGTTCAGTCTTTGACAGAGGCTGTGAAAAATGTTTCAAGGTCTTCAATAAGTGCTGGAATATCTTGGCTTTTTTTTCAGGTCTGGATCGCTCCTGCTGGAAAACATGACAGACAATAGCAAACACTCCTTCTTGTGTACTTGTTTTGAACAATCGCAGGGACTCTTGTGCTCCAAGAACATAAGTTTTGTTATGGGTAATTTTGTTTTATGATAAGCAATGTACGGTTATAGTCTTGAAATCTCATAAATGCTCTAAAGCATCCTAATATTAAAAAAGAATAAAAAATCTAAAGGCATAAATACTTTTATAATGCTTCATAAAATTATATATATATATATATATATATATATATTTTTTTTTTTT
>NW_015626036.1:480995-509858 GCF_001515625.1 Sinocyclocheilus rhinocerous | reverse complement strand
AATTGTAATATACAATTTGTTTATATAATATAACAATATATAATAATTAAATATATAATTATATACAAGTATATGCACAAATATATTTGGCATAAACACAAATATATTTCTATATTTATTTATATAATTTGTAATTGGGATTAGTTGACTATATGTAAGGTGAATTTGCATGTATAATCTATTTATGAGATGATTTAATGGTTTAGAATTGGATTAAATATCTAAAGGCATAAGTACTCTTATAATTATTTGTTTATAATTATCAAATACAATTAATTTGGTTATTTTTTTTCTAAATTATAATATAAAATGTGTTTACATAATATAACTCATAATAGTTAAATATGATTATAAACAATATATTTATATTACTAGGATTAGATGACTATATATTGTATATAGGTGAATTTATATGTATAATTTTGTTAAAGGTTATTTATGAGACGATTTAATGGATTATCATTGGATTAAGTATCTAAAAACATTATAAGTACTTTTGTAATGCTTCATAAAATTATCAAATATAAGTTTTATTAAATGTATCATCTTTTTCTAAATTATAATATATAATACAAAATAATAATATACAATTTATTTCAATAATATAACTACAGAATAATTAAATATAATTATGTACAAGAATATATACAAATATGATATATAATGCACATTTATATTTATAACTTTGGTAAAAGCTATTTATGAAAAGATTTAATGGATTATGATGTATATCTAAAGGCATTATATTGATTTATAAAATTATAAAATAGACAATGCTATATACTTTTTCTCTCTCTCTTTTTTTTTTTTGGTAAATCATAATATCCGATACATTAATCAATAAAACCTATATCATGAATGTGTTTTTCCTCTCAGGCCCTGTCTCTGCACCGCCTCTGGTCTTGATGTCAGATACTCAGAGCTCTGCCAGTTACATCAGCATGTAAGTCTCCTTCCAATCAGTTCCTTCCGGTTCAGGTTTTTGCATATTCATACCTGCTGTCGTTACAGAAATAAGACTTGAGTACTGTCTTGTGTCAGGAGTTCCCTAGAAAACCACTAGAGAGCATCAGGACACAAGACACCAAAACAGATCGAAGATACTTTGATGCAACTCCATTTGGATTTAACTAGATTCAGAGGGATGTTATGGCACATTTCATTTTTTTTTTTTTTCGTTTAATTGTTTATTATGCTTTTCTCAGAAAGCCACTAAGGTTAATACTGTATAATGCGTTGTTGTTGTTGTTGTTTTTGTTTAAACTACATAAAATACTATCCAATGCAATGCCAAAAAGAAAAAAAAGAAAAGTTAATTAGTTCTTGAAAATAAAAACATATTATATTATATTATCCAAATTTGTATTCAAAATAAATTATCGGCAGACCAAATAAATAAACAAACTAACATATAAAAAACAGCTTACTCTCATTTGATGGAAATGCAAGGAGAAGTCAAGCGCACTGCATTGTGGGATACAGTATTCCACACAGTATGTGTACTGTGTACAGTATGCAAATAGACTATATGCATGATATACCCAGATGACCTTTTGCATTTGCCTAAATGTGCAATACACAACAGAGCAAACACTGTGGCAAATGTGGTAAGGTCATGCGACTATTCGTTCCTGTTTCATGTACTATTAAAAAAAAAAAAATTGTAGGCATATTCAGTACTATATACTATACTATAATAAATCTGCTATTCTATTCCAAGCATATCAAATGAACCTGTTCATTGAGATGACTCATCTGAACTGATTCACTTAAATGAATCGGATCACTTGCTCGTTTTATTGATTTCTAACACCTAAAACATGTTCTGATGCCATTTATTCTTAAACACGGTGTCAACAAGGTTCTGTTTCCTCTCTAAGCTTCTCTTATCATCCGTAAAGAAATCGGCTGTATTTTTCCTGAAGTGGGTTTACTGGCAGTCAAGAGTTTATCCTCTTTAAAGATACTGTAGAGAGGAAATAATTAAAAAGTGAATGCGTCACACAGTTTCCCCCCTGTAGAGATCTCTGTTTCTGCGTTTCACACCTGGAGAAGTGTCATCCTATGCGTCACAGTGTTTGTAATCTCTCCTATTTATTGAAAGACTGTAGTTTGCATCAAAGCATGCTTAGATAGAAGTCGTTCTGTGGGCTGCAAACAAAATATGGCTTAGTCATAGGCCTTCTCCAAATGTTTAGGAAAGGGTTACGGGCTATTCCCGTTCATCTAAACAGGAAAGAGTCACTTGAGAGACCCAACTGGATCTTTTCAAAGATAGTTCATGCTCGCTAAAGCGTTTTCATCTGCCTGCCTGGAAAGCAGCATTGAATGTTATACTCTAATCACAAGGCCACATAATTACAGTCAGAGAGTGGTGCATCTGTGTTTAGACATGTTGCTGTTGTTTATTCGAATACTGATGAGGTTTAAAACTCAAAAGCACCCAAAAATGACCTCATGACCCATGATGTCGGTCCGTCTCAAAGCGGCCCTTCTGTGGACAACACCTGCCGCTGTCTCATGGTTTATACACAAGCCTCGTCCACCCACAGCCGGCTGTTTACCCTCGGAGAGAGAGATCAGAGATCAGAGCGATGCTTCACGGAGGTCGCCTTTGTTTATGGAGCTCGCATGTCATGTTCGGCTTTGTTTTGAGGCAGAAATGAAAGATCGAAAGTCAAACAAGAAGAGTTTACAGATAACAAGCTGTCGCCCTCAATGGCACTAAAAGTGGCCTTATTGTTGAAGGAAGAGTTCACCCAAAACTCAAAATCAAAATGTCGTAATTTAGACAAATACTGTGATTGTTTTGTGTTTTGCAGGAAATGGTTGAGCAGCGGTGTGTTTGGAACGACTTTAGCAACATTCGTCATTATTCTAATCTACATTATATACAGAAGATGGACTGGGAACGGCGTCTTCCAACTGCGTCTGAGATAAAGAAAGACTCGCCTGGGAATTTAAAGGAGTAGTTCACCCAAAAATTTAATTTTGCTGAAAATGTATTTACCCTCAGGCCATCCAAGATGTAAATGAGTTTGTTTGTTCATGGGAATCGATTTAGAGAAATGTAGCATTGCATCACTTGCTCACCAATGGATGCTCTGCAGTGAATGGGTGCCGTCAGAATAAGAGTCCAAACAGCTGATTAAAACATCATAATAACCCACAAGAAATCCACATCACTCCAGTCTATAGATTAATGTCTTGTGAAGTGAAAAGCTGTGTTTATCAGAAAAAAATCCATCGTTAAGACGTTTTTAACTTCAAACTGTTGCTTCCAGCTAAACTATAACTCCATAATCCATAATAACGCTTCCTCCAGTGAAAAAGTGAATTCCCTGTTGTCCTCTCACATCAAAATCCACCCACATATTTGTTTAGAACTATTTTTGACAATTTTTGCTCAATCTGTGCGTATTTCTCTCCTGATTCAGATCAGATGAATTTATCACTGGTTAATAGTCTTAATAATGGATGCGTTTCTTACAAACACGCAGCTGTTCACTTCACAAGATGTTAAATGATGGACTGGAGTGGTGTGGATTATTGTGATGTTTTTATCAGCTGTTTGGACTCTCATTCTGACGGCACCCATTCACTGCAGAGCATCCATTGGTGAGCAAGTGATGGAATGCTACATTTCTCCAAATCTGTTTTCTGATGAAGAAACAAACATCTTGGATGACCTGAAGGTGAGTAAATTTTCAGCTAATATTTATTTTTGGGTGAACTATTCCTTTAGTAGTTTACAGAAGAGACATTTTTACTATCACTGACATTCATCTCAAGTATATTGATTTTGTATTAACTAAACCGCAGTGGACCTTGGACTGGGTGGGCGCCATATTTAATGTGATGTGAATGAAAACAAGGACAGAAATACAGTTGTGCATGTTGATCATTTATGTTTTGAAAAGTCTTTCAGAACATTTCCAGCTGACAAAAAACTATGCAAAACTTGTGAGTTGTGAAAATATGACTGTAACTTCAGATAATGTGAAATACAGTACTGAACGGACATTTTTTTTAAATTCACATCAGATTAAAAACATTGGTAACATTTTACAATAAGGTCCCATTAAATAATGTTAGTTAATGCATTAATTAACATTAACTAAAAATGTTGAAATTAACCAAGATTAATAAATGCTTTAGTAGTATTTTCATTGTTAGGTCATGCTAACTAATGTAGTTAACTAATGCTAATAAATGGAACCTTGTAGTGTTATCAAAAGATTTAGACAAAAATTTTAAGTGCAGAATTTTTTTTTTATTACTCTTTTATGATTGTGATTTTTGGGACTCGTGTATGATTCGGCCTGTAGCTTTCTTATGTTTTTTTTTTGTCAAATTCAGAAGATCTACATTTCTGATTAAACCTTTATACTGTTCCTAACAAACACAATAAAAATGTTGCTATCATTTTGTGAAAGGAGGTTATTGCACTAGGAAACGATTACAGTTAAACATTCATGCATCATTTAGAGAGATATAAAAAAATCTTTTGGGCATCTTTTGTCTCATATGAAAACACTACAGCTGAATGTGAAACTAAACTTAGAGCCTGATTCTTTCTATATCTTCTAAACAAATCAAGGCACCAAAACAACAAAGTCGTGCACATGCACAAAGTCACTGGCCACACCAAAACTGAACATTAGCTAGTACAGAAATCATGAGGTTGTTTACTGTCATAGATTTAGAAAGCACATTGCAATAATTGTTTATTTTAAAAAAGGATCCTTTTGCAGCCGTGCATCTCTCACCTGGCAGATGAAAGGCTGCTAATGAAGGCCAAAATGCTCTCAGCTCAAAGAAGAGCTCTTAAAGCAAGTGCTCAGACAGGATGTGCTCAAACACAATGCTTCAATTGCTGTCCAGGCCACCATTACTAACAGACATGAAATGACTAAGCTTTTATAAAGTTTTGAGTTAGAGACAATAGAAAGACAACAGACTATATGCAAAGGATTATGTTCAGTCAGCCAGTCATTATAGCAAAATAAACCCGGACAGAAGGGTCTTGTATCACTGCAAAGGAGTTTATTCTGAGATGACTGCATTCACATGGTAATGAATTGTACTTTACCACAGAATATATTAACTTACCACATATATTCTGTCTCGGTTCCACCAATAGATAGATAATGGACGCAGTAAACAACTTTTTAGAGTTTTTTAGAGTGTAGGAAAATATAACGTAATTAGGCTAATTTGTGTTTCCTGCTAGCTAATTTTCCACATACATAGGCTAAGCAAATATTTACTGGCTCTAAATCTCTCTTTTCTTTGTTTCCTGCTAGTTAATTTTCACATACATAAGCAAAAATTTACAGGCTCTAAATTTCTCTTTTCTTTATTTCAAGTTGATCTAGACAAATATGGAAACTATCTAAAATTCTGTTCATCTTAAAGCAGCGAAAACGTTATCTCTAGGCTATATAGGCTATGTGTCCTGTCCTCTAAGGTGTAAATTTATTAGGCTACTTTTTAAAAAAACTTGTAATAGCCTACATTTGTAACTACTTTCTATCCTTCTTTTTTCTGTTTGTTTTCATAACTGTACTGCCTTGATGGTTTGTATTTTGTAAGCCTTACTGTTTTGATTTTTTAAAAATCAGAAAAAGCTCTATGAAAATCCGATTTGAATCAAATGATACGTTCTCTGAAGATTCTGACTCTAATGATTCTGATTCTGAATTCGCTAAATAATGATTCACGAACCCGCTCCGATGTCCCGATCTGAGTCAAATGATTTGCGAACCCGCTCCGAAGTCCCGATCTGAATAATTCACGAACCCACTCCGAAGTCCCGATAAATCAAATGATTCGCGAATTGCCCTCCAAAGTCCCGATCTGAATAATAATTCACGAACCCACTCCGAAATACCGATCTGTGTCAAATGATTCGTGAACCCGCTCCCAATTGATTCGCGAACCACACTCCGAGAAAGGAAAAAATGAAATCGCATCATATGACCCCTTTAAGTGAATGTTAAATTTATCTGTATGTATTTTAATAAATATTTGTATCTGATTGTATTAGTCTATATAGCGTAAAGCAGATGAACACAAACAGGTGAAATGTGTTAAAAAGATTCATTAAGAATGATTCGGTTCTGTAGTGTTTTGTTCCTATGAATCGGTGATCCTGTGTTGTCAGTACATTGCTGTCTGTTCATTCTCCTTTATGAGTGTCTCTCCTCTTCTGCTCTGCAGTATCTGCTCATGGATTACTATCGCTGGAGATCTGCTTACCTTGCTGAGTAAGTTTGGTGATGGTATCCCAGAGGACATGCTCAGTTCTACCTGTCTGAGATGGTGATGGCCATCGATTCAGTCCACAGACTCGGTTATGAGCACAGGTATCTATACTAACACTGATCACCTGCTGGATTTGGGCAGTTCACCTAAACATGGAAATCATGACATATGTTCATCTTTGGATGAATGATTCCTATGTCATCAGACAATGGTTTTATTCAGAAAGTTCTCTACAGGACATGTTTAGTAAATTGTCAATGGGAAAACTTCTAGAATTTTTTTTAGAAGTGCAACTTAAAAATATATTTTGGTATGTAAATTATTTAAATTCATTTACTTGCCTTTAATCTCACTTTTAATATGTTCATTAATTGTTTATATAGCCTAACTATTAAAAAAAAAAAAAAAAAAATTTTTTTACCTGTTCTTGCCATGAAAATAGACTAATTGTTATTATTATTATTTTTTTAGCTTTTAAAAAAAAAAAATCTAGTTATTTTATTTTTTAGTATGTAGCCTAAATGAATGGATCATATTCATCATCCTATTTGGATAATGTTTTTTTAATATATGTGCATATGATTTCACCCTGTTACTGCAATGGAAATGTAACATTCTTTATCTTTTTCACCTTTTATTTAATTTGTCATCTTACTATTTTATTTTCCGATATGTAAATTAACCTGATTTCTGATATCTGGTGTGTCTATTCTTAATCTCCCTTTAAATATTTATATAGGCCTACAAAAAAAAGTCATATCTTTCTTCCTGTTGTAAGCATGTTTTCTTTACTGTAAAAGTGATATTTAGAAAGTTATCAGCAAGACTGCTCTGATATCACAGCGTTTGTATAAATACGTTTTATTTTTTCTCATTTCCTCTTCTCTGACCTTTAAAGCTGCTGCATTGCAAGCGATTATTTTTGGAATACCAGTCATAAAACGTACCTACTGCCTGGTATTTATCACTAAATGGGTAAATATAGGTAAAGGCAAGCTATTTCAACGCTTTGGGGCCAACACTGAAAATGCCCGGTCACCATTCAGTTTTAATCGTGTCCTAGGGATCTGGTTTGATGACCTTAGATTCCTTTGAGGTTTATGTAAATGCAAAAGATCAATTAAATAAGAGCGAGCCAGATTATGTAAGACTTTATATACTAAAATAAGTAATTTAAAATCAACCCTGTAGTGAATTGGAAGCCAATGTAAAGTAGCTCAAATCTGTGTTATATGCTGGAATTTACGAATGTATCTAATCTGTGTACTTTGTTCAGTTGAAGATTCTGTTAGGTCATCCCGGCCCAGGAGGACAGATTTGATATCATTACGTCATCGCGAATGACGTCAGTACGTTAGGGCGTAAAATAACAGATGAACCGGTTTTTTGAACCGGTTTATTGAAACGAACTGTCCGAAAGAACCGGTTCGCGGAAAAGAACCGGACTTCCCATCACTATAAAATACGTGTCTTTAGACATTCAGACCTGCCTGTGGGACAGCGAATCAGAACCGCGCTCTGCCTGTCAATCATTTGCTGCGCGACATCCGCTTGGTTAAGACGTCTTTGGAGGGCGGGGTTTGGAGGGAGCGTGTTGTTGAACGAGGTATCATGAACCTGCTGTTTCTCGTGTCACCGCTAGATGGCAAAAGGGACATTTTCTGCTGCAACCAACCCTGACAATAAACGTGGGTTACGCTGCCAATCTCTCATTATAATGTGCTGCTGCTGTACATCAGATGAAGCATGAAAAATCATTTACAGCAAGAATGAGTGTTTACTGAAGCCATACAGTGTGTAAATTCACATGAAAACGCCATAGCTGGTGTTATTTGTTTACTCTCTGGATGTGTTCGGTGTTCCAGTTGTTTAATTGGGGAAAAAAACATGCAAAAATAATAAGACAAATAAAGCTAGTGGAGACAAATTTTGATTTTGGTTTGACAAAGCCTTCTCTGAGAGTTTACTACGTAAAAATCCTTTAGGTTTGAAGATTGCTGGCCTTGTACTTGTGGCCTTGAATACTATAATAGATATATATAGGTTAATTTATTGATTAATTGCAGTTTAATGCATCCTAGAGGGCTTTTTTCTTTTGAACTGTTTGACATTTTAAGTGTGAAATTTAAGCGTGATATTCAATATTGTTATCTTTGATCATTATGTTAATAGAAGTCAGATTTTTCTTTATTATTTATTTTTGCCTCAGGTTAGAGGTTTTAGAAAGACGTGCATTCTGAAGCTAATAACACACATATAAGTCTTTGTGTTCACATGTTGTATTTGAGATCTAATGTGAAGATATCAGTCACTGGTTTGTTTGTGTGAATGTATCCGGTTGAACTGTTACTGCAGTTATTCTGAGCTGTAGATGTTCTGATGAAGGATGAGCGATCGATACCCATCCTATCTCACTGCTGCCGGCATCACTCAATAGGTCACAAAGTCAGCAGGACAGACATTATAACACACAAAATCAGCCAGCACCAACATTAGGAGACATGTAGAGCAGTGGACTGGGACTTGTGATGTCTCTTGCGTCAGATGTTTCTCCTAAACGTCTTAGAGAGAAATGCAAATGTAACTAAATGATGCAACAGAGTAAACATACAGTAAGAGTATCAAGCTGTATCATGTTTGTGAGATTACTGAAATATCTGATAAGCATGAGACAAGCTAACATTAATCAGCATATTCATTAGGAAAAAATGTAAGGTGTGACTTGATACGACCAGGACTGTGTATTAAATGAGTAGTTCACGCAATAATGAAAATTTGATAAAAATTCACTCACCCTCTCAGACCATCCGAGATTTGATGGGTTTGTTTGTTCATGAGAACAGATTTGGAGAAATGTAGCATTACATCATTTCAGTCCAGTCCATCAATTAATATCTTGATAAGTGAAAAGCTGCATGTTTGTAAGAAACAAACTTATCATTAAGGTGTTTTAACTTAAAACCGTTGCTTCTGGTCTATAATCCATAATAACACTTCCTCCAGTGAAAAAGTCCATCCTGTGTTGTCCTCTTACATCAAAATCTACAGATATATTTGTTTTGGATTGTTTTGTCTTGTAAACCTGTGCATATTTCTCTCTTTTACTGGAGAAAGCAATCTCATGGATAAAGGACTCGTATGAAGGTAAAACACCTTAACTATGGATGTTTCTTACAAACACGCAGCTTTTCACTTCACAAGATGTGAACTGATGGACTGGAGCGGTTTGGGTTACTTGTGGATTATTGTGCTGTTTTTATCAGCTGTTTGGACTCTCATTCTGACGGCACCCATTCACTGCAGAGCAACCATTGCTGAGCAAGACATGTCATGCTACATTTCTCCAAATCTGTTCCGATAAGCAAACAAACTCATCAACATCTTGGAATGAGTACATTTTCAGCAAATGTTCATTTTTGGTGAACTATTCCTTTAAGAAAGTAAATAGTAAAAGTCAAGTCAATTTCCTTTGTATAACATATTTCAAAAAGTTCTTTCAAGCAGCTTTCTGCTTTAAGTAAAAGTCTCTATTTATCTCACTGATGTTTTGGAGAAACATCGACAATAAGATCTCCTTTGTGATTTTCCTTTCCTTGTGGTGCTTTTGACTGGTCAGGTTTTTTTATGATGCATAAGAGGGCCGTATTGATGTTGTGCTTCACATTTAACCCCAGGTGCAACCCTTCCCTGGAGTGATGCATGACGCACTCAAAGAGTTCTCTTCTCTCTCATCCGTTGAGACGTTTCTTTTGCGGCCAGTCGGCTCAGTGTGCCTGTGTTTTGGGATAAAGCTGCTGATGATAGGGGGTCCTTTAAGAGATTATGTATTTCCTCAGGTGCTGAGCTGAGTTTTGTGCCACGCACTATTCGACCTGTTGTGGATTATTTGATCTGGTGCATTTTTGCCCACGGTTACTTTGTTTGGGCAAGTTTGGAAGCATTCCTACTGCGGGAATTCGGGAAATGGAATAGATACACAATTAAAACACTTGAGCGCCTGTTCACACATGTTTGGCTTCATTTCTTCAATACCATGTTGCAATACCATTACAAAAAATACCATAGAAATATGACATGGATAAAATATTTACCATATAAAACATGACAATTTTTGTATTCCAGGTTGCATTATTGTAGCATATGAAATCTAAAAGTTTGGTGTCAAGTTTTTTAATTTTTTTGTTTGTTTGATCAAAAATACAGTAAAAACAGTAATATTGTGAAATATTATTACAATTCAAAATAAATGTTTTCTATTTGAATAAAATGAAATTTTTTTAGTGATGCAAAGCTGAATTTGCAGCATCATTACTCCAGTCTTCAGTGTCACATGATGCTTCAAAAATCATTCTAATATGCTGATTTGCTGCTCAAGAAACATTTCTGATTATTATCAATGTTGAAAACAGTTGTGGAAACTATGATGCATTTCTTATCCAGAATTCTTTGATGAATGGAAAGTTCAAAAGAACAGCATTTATTTGAAATCGGAATCTATAACATTACAAATAATGTCACTGTTGATCAATTTAATGCGTCCTTGCTAAATAAAAGTAATCATTTCTTACTCCTATATATTGGTTAGATATAGTTGGATATTTAGCCCATTTGCAAACTGAAAGCCCAATGATTTGTTGCTCTCCAGAGGTGGTCCACATAAAATCTGCCCGTCCTAATGACTGTGATGAATCACAGTGGTTCAGTCTTGCTTGTTGATGAGAATGACTTTGAAGTGATTAGCAGCCGGGCTGAAGGTCAGTCTAGTTGGTTGGCAGAGAACCACAAAGATCTAAAGCCGCCCTCCTCCTCTGTCTATGCCTCTCGCTCATGCCCCAGTTGTTCAGAGATGTCACACTAAACGCTGGCAGCCACCAAAAACAGATCAACACTCAGCTTTATCAAGAGTACAGCTGCACGCTTATCCAAAAGTGCAGTCCTTAACAGAGATGTAGTTTATCCAGCCTTTTGCAGGTGAAATTATTATATTTCGAAGTCATGGCTGAGTTACTATAGAAACCGCACAAACCACGCTATGTGCAAATTACATTGACGCCCCCTCAACTTTGCCAGCAAAACTTTTTCATCTCTCAGTTACCTAGAGGAGAATCCATTTCATCGATTGTCCATATTACACGAAGTGCAGTACAAAACCATGATGACTTGACTAATAAAAAACAATTGTGATGTTGACAGATTATGGTACAGATTGTTTCTAATTGCATTTGGTATTTCAATAAAGGTACTTCAAAGAACACCATGATATTATCACCAGCATAGTGGCCAAAAATCATGGTATATATATTAAATATATACATTTTTGATTTTAGCAAAAATATTTCTGAAGAAAGATGTATTGTGATGAAAGCCAAAATTTTAAATGTCACGGATGAATATTTACTGAGTAATCGGAGTAATTGATAGATTGATAGGACTATTAGTAAAATCTGTTGACTTTAGAAATCTTTGTTGCATTATATGACTGTAACTCAAGAAGCATTAAAGATATTTTAATAGCCTATTAGATATGGGTCTTAACAAACCTTCCATTTGGCATCTTCCTTTTTAAGGTCCTGTATGGCTCAGTTCTAGAGATACTAGATTTTTAATATGGCTCCAGCAGTAAATTGTTAAATTGCACACATCTTCAGTCATCAAAAAAACAAATGTGGGTCATTTTGCGCACCGATGATACTTTATTTCTGTTAAGAAGGAATGTCTGAAGAACAAATTATGTTGAAACTAGAAATGTATCTTGTTTGCCTCTATCAAAACAACTGCATAGGACATACTTGTCAGAGTGTCATAAATACTATTTTTCCAAAATTTGCATGCTTGTAACTCAAGAAGTATTAAAGATATGATTTTAGATTATGGTTTTTAATCAACTTTTCTTTTGAAATGTTTATTTTCAAGGACCTATGTGGTTCAAACCCAGAGATATGAGGATCTCAATGCGGCTCCATATCCAGATTGTTGAATATTACCCATTTTTAGTGGTCAAAAACCAAATCGGATTTGTGTTTATCCAGTCACCCCATTGTACTTTTTAAGAGACATTTAAATGTCTTTTTGACTGCTCGTCTTGCTGTCTGCGTTCAGTATATTTTTGATGTTTCCCAGAGTTATTTAGTCGGTTGTTGTTTTGCAAAGGCAGCTGACAAGACGCCTGCTGGAAAACAGCCTTCCAGGGCAGCGCTCTCCCTCATAATTGTCATGAAATCCCAAATGACCTTTTGAGAAATGCGGGATGCTGGAAATCTTCTCTTTCTCTCGCTGGTGTTTGCCAGGCAGCTGTCTCCGGGATCTGTTTACTACTTTCCGTGTAATCGATACATCCACATGCCCGCATTGATCCAGCGCCTCAGATGTTTATCTTGTTTTGTGAGAGGGAAAGCTCTCGCGCTGTGCCAGCCAAGTGTCTGTGCATGGGCACGTTTTTGCTTATATATGTACCGAATTTAGATATTGCATTGATCTTTTGTTAATTAAAACATTCCCTCATTTGATTTTCTCACACTGTGACGTCTTAATACTTCAAGAATTGATTGACAAGCAAATTAGCAGAAAGCAAAACCCAATTAAATCGGGTGTTGCCAGGTTATTCATCTCAGAATTATAGATTGCATAAGGTCAGACGTTTTTAAAAGCCTTACATAAATGATTACGTGAGGGGAACGTCAACAGCAGGCCTCTGGGCTAAATCTTGATTACTTCACAGTCCTGATGTAATTCGTGGCCTGATTGTAAGAATGAATGCAAGACCACTGCTGACAGAAACATGTTTATGAGTTTGATCTGTTAACAACAGAGACAAAAAATGCAAACCATGTGTTTACAACCCTGCAGATGTTCGCTAACTTGGCTGAAGTGCTTTTTCAGCTCTCAGTTTCCCCAGACATCCCCAGATTAATTTTTTAAGTGATTTATTGGCTTATACAGTATGTCATGTGGGTGCTTGAATGCATCCGACCATAACATAGGTTTCTGATCGGAGATCTCTGCTGAAGGGTCAACAAGGACTCATGAGAGAGAACTATTCATATTAATGCCATTTTTGAGATCAGACTAATCTGAATGGACTCTTTAACTAGTTGAATTTTGATTATTTAACTGTCATTGAGTTGTTTTGTACTTTTGTTACACTGGCATTTTAGCATATTTTATTTCAAGTGGCCTTGGGCCCTGAGAAATGTTGTTTCTAAATGAAATTTGTCTAGGTTTTTGTGTCTAACGTTATTCTTATCTAGAGGTCGACCGATTGATCTGCCAGCCGATTAATCGGCCAATTTGGGCCATTTGACTTATAGCAGTGTCCAGTGTTTCCTATACATTGAGTTATTTGTGGCGGCTCGTCACAATATCAAAACTGACTTTTGATAAGGCTTATACTTCGTGTTTGAAAAGGCTTATACTTCGTTGAATAAAATGAGCACTTATCGTTTCAAAATTAAAATGCAGTGCGGGTGTTTTTATATGAATGTATCTTTGAAGTGTCTGTCAGCAAACATAAACAAAAAGCATGCTTCAGAACTGTTTTGAGAAGGTGCTTACGTTTTGAGCCATGTATTATTATTCTAAATTGGGCTACTACTACTATTACTATCTTGTACCCTGCAATAATCATTTGCTCAAAGTCACTTTTATAAGATGAATGGGGGAAAAAAAAAGAAAATAGGCCAAACATGTCGGCCAAAAAAATTGGCATCATATATCGGCCATCGGCTGCCCTGATTTCTAAATATCGGCATCGGCCAGTGGAAAACTCATATCGGTCGACCTCTATTCTTATCATATATATCCACGTTTGCACAAATATGAAACAGCACAACTGTTTTCAACATTAATAATAATCAGAAATGTTTCTTGAGCAGCAAATCAGCATATTAGAGTGATTTCTGAAGGATCATGTGACACTGTAGACTGGAGTAATGAAACTGAAAATTCAGCTTTGATCACAGGAATGAATTACACTTTAAAATATATTAAAATACAAAAGTTATTTAAAGGGTAATATATATTTTTTTAAATTACAGTTTTTACTATATTTTTGATCAAATAAATGCAGCTTTGGTGAGTAAAAGATATATATATATATATATATTGCATATTATTATTATTATTATTAGGGGTTCAAGCGCATTGCACTGAAACCCTATTGTAATTGTTAGAATGGTCACGGATCAGCAACTCCACGTGAAACTGATCATGCAGACCAAACAGTAAGTCGTAGAGACTTGAAACTTGGAGGGATGGTAGTACTCACACCGCCTACAGCGTGACCAAGGCTCGCCCCAATCGGCCTGACGGGGGCACTACAGCGATCAAAAGTACGAAATCACACATACCTCCTAAACCGTCAGTCGCAGGCTCAACTGTCTTATGTCGTTGGAATCCTTGGCTCACGCCGCATGCCTCAGATTCACTAGTGAAATTTGGCGAAATTTTCGGGTATTTCGCATTTTTTGAAGAACCTACTTTTGTGAACTAGTCCTAGGTTTTTCGCCCAATCGGAACCAAACCAGTGCAGAAATATTATCTGGAGAGTGAATATCAATAATTATCAAAAAAAGTTGAACTTTTCCGTCGCAAAGGGGGGCCAAAACGTTTGGGCAGGGCCACTTTTAAATACCTATAACTCCTGAACGGAATGAGATATCTTTGCCAAACTCAGAACACAAAAAAATCACGGAGCTTGGCCACTTGGTGGCACTATAAGAGGGGGGAAAAAACATAAAAATGGCTATAACTGCTCAACCATTTGTATTATCATCATGAAAATCGGTGTGCACGGTCTTGGTCCAAAGTGCCACAAGTGTCTACAAGGACATTTGCATAAATCATGGCCGCCATTGGCCGACAATTTTGAGCACCTGTTAGACAAGGTTAACGAAGGCTGGAATGATCGGAACGAAACTGTTTGACTCACGACCCCAAAGGTCTGAGAGAAATTTGAAAGAAATCGGCCACTGGGGGGCGATATTGCATATTTCAAGGGCGTAAAACGATTGTATGTAGCACGGTTTTTCGCCCATACGCACAATATTCATATCACGTGATAGAACTCCTCATTCCGGACAACTTTGCCTCTAGAACCAATGCTCACAATCGAATCGTTTGTTAAATGATTGAGAAGATGTAAAAAACCTATTTTTGCGAACTAGTCCTAGGTTCTTTGCCAAACTCAGAACACAAAAAAATCACGGAGCTTGGCCACTTGGTGGCACTATAAGAGGGGGGAAAAAACATAAAAATGGCTATAACTGCTCAACCATTTGTATTATCATCATGAAAATCGGTGTGCACGGTCTTGGTCCAAAGTGCCACAAGTGTCTACAAGGACATTTGCATAAATCATGGCCGCCATTGGCCGACAATTTTGAGCACCTGTTAGACAAGGTTAACGAAGGCTGGAATGATCGGAACGAAACTGTTTGACTCACGACCCCAAAGGTCTGAGAGAAATTTGAAAGAAATCGGCCACTGGGGGGCGATATCGCATATTTCAAGGGCGTAAAACGATTGTATGTCGCACGGTTTTTCGCCCATACGCACAATATTCATATCATGTGATAGAACTCCTCATTTCGGACAACTTTGCCTCTAGAACCAATGCTCACAATCGAATCGTTTGTTAAATGATTGAGAAGATGTAAAAAAACTATTTTTGCGAACTAGTCCTAGGTTTTTCGCTCAATATGGAAAAAAAACACTGCAGTACAATTCTCTGGACTCTCTAGGCCAATAATTCTCAAAAAAATTTAGAAATTTGCCTTTTGAGAAGCTATAACAGTCGTAAACGTAAAAAAACAAAAAAACATACGATTTCTATGGTAAATTACCTGGATTTGCTAAAAATGCTTTTTTAATCATTGATTTACGTTGGTACAGCCTTTGCTAAATAATATGTAATGTATTTTTCCTTATATGCTTAAATGCCTTAAGCGCTTGAACCCGCTTGAATCACTGCTTGCAGCTATATTATTGTTGTTATTATTATTATTTCTGAAAAGATCTGTGTTTGCATCTATCCATCCAGTTATGTCTATTTTTATTGGTTACCTGTATAAACAGAACTGACATTTAGCTTCAAGCTTAAGCATTTAATAGCTGTTGACTTTTGCTTTTACTTGGCGCTGATGTTTTTCGCTTGGAGCTCTTCATGGAATTTTTTTAATGGCAGTATCAAAATGTAAATTATATGTTTCATCCACAAAAGCCACAGCTAATTTCTGGTTTCTCTCTCTTTGTTCCTCTGTAATTTCTGCTGAGAGACATGAGCAGCACTGTATAAACCAGCGTTGGCTGTTTTATTGCAGAATGTTACAAGAAAATAAAGCAAATCTGGGCAGAGATTGGTTTGGTAACTGTCTCATTTGCATGGCTCTGACAGTCACGGAAGCTTCACAGTAATGAAACGCCTCGTTCAGAGCTGCTAATAAGATTTCGTCTCTCTTTTAAAACCTGCAATGTGTTTAATCAGTCCTAATGGTGCTCAACCACCGATCATTAAACCACACCAAACTGGTTGCTTACATAATGAATAAAAGAGTCCGGGGCTAGTTGTCACACGTTGCATTAAGGGTGTCTTTAGTCAGTTTCTGCATAGATGTATATAAATTGTGTTTTGGCTTCAAGAGGGAAAGAACAACGATACATTACTTTTTAGACACATTATACAGTAGTGGGGCATGTTATCACACTGTATGGGTTAAGTTGTCACAATGAAAACTTTTTAGTTTTAGTTCTTGCATGAAACAATTATAATTGTCTATATGAAAGTATAATTGGCTACAGTGGCTGTTTGATTGAAATTTTGGAAAATAATTTAAAAAATGAAAAACGGATATACAGTATATATATCATATTGTATCCAGTGTGAAAATAGCCTCAGTCTTGCCTCTTTTCTGCAAAATGAACTGGGGAAAAATCATGTATTTTCATGAATGTTCATGTATTAATATCATGTTGAAATATGTTTGTAATTAACGCTGCTAATTAGCATGTATTGTTGTATTGGTGCATATAAATAAATCCATATCTTGCTTCCTTCTTAATGTAGTGAAACTGATATGCTTTGATTATTTTAAGTCTAGATATGTACTGTGTTTTAGTTCTTGCATGAATATAATTGGCTACAGTGGCTGTTTGATCAGAATTATGGAAATAATTTATGAAATATTCCCTCATTCATCTGTTTAACTAGACTTTTGATCCAAAACTTTATAAACTGACTGCGATATATAGTAGCCAGTGTGACAACTAGTCCTGGGCTTGCTAATTTTCTGCAACGATCTGGGAAAAATCATGCATTTTTATGTATTAATAATATAATGTTAAAATATGTTTGTAAATATAGCTTTTAATTAGCATGTGTTGCTGTAGTAGTGCATATAAATACTGTAGGCTTATACAAACAAACAACAAATGAATACCATGCTTGTTAATTTAGTGAAACTGGTATGCTTTGATTATTTTTTTAACTCTAGATATTTACTGTGGTTTAGTTCTTGCATGAAACAATTTGAATATAATTGGCTACAGATGGCTGTTTGCTTGGAATTATAGGAATATTTAAAAAAAATAAAAAAATAATCCAGTTCCTCTGTTTCACTAGACTTTTGATTCAAAGCTGTAAACTGGTTGCGATATACAGTGGCCAATGTGACAACTAGCCCCGGTCTTGCCTGTTTGCTTCAAAATGAATTAGGGAAAATCACACTTAATAAGGTTGATTTGTATCCAGTCAGTTAAAAGAATGTCTCAGCATTCACAGCTCGAAGTCACATTCCACCTGTTTCCCAGGAAGACATTTTGTTTTGTTGATGTGTGCCGTATATGGTATAATGGTGTGAAATAAACCTGTCATGAGTGTTTTTATCCTCGGGCCGGACTGGAGCTGTGGACTCATTAGCACGTGCTGCGGCGTTTCGCACACGTCCTCCGTCTCCTGCAGCGCTTGTCAGGGTTGGACACGGTCGCTAAGGGAAAGTGATTTGGAACATCTCATTCACATTATGAAATTTAGCATCATTAAGCCATTACCTGCGAAATGCGTGTTTATGTTCACTCCAAATGTTTATCAGCTCTTTAACGTTACTTATCTTGCACTAGCAGATTTGTTGGAATATTCTAGAACACTGGCCTCGGGTTTGAGATCTTATTTTTGGCTGCCCTACATATTTTTATCAGTTGTTTCATTTGATGTTGAGCAGCATCATAAAATCGTTCTATTTTCATCATTTATCTGCCTCTAATTGTTTGTTTTTCTTCTGAATGATTTTAAATAATTTTCCAGAAATTCACTGAGGGAAGGGAGTAATCTCTTCATATCCGAGAAGTGAGATAAACAGAGGTTTGACCTTGTAAACTCATTGCAGTCCTGGAGGCCTGGTTTTTGTTTTGCTTTTTTTCCTGATGCCTTTATTTAGAACTGACAGATTGAATATTGAAAATTATATTATTTTGCCTGCATTTGTGAATATTGCAATGATTTTAATGCACTTTTTATTTGGCGGTAAACTTTCATAAAGACTAAAAAGAGTGATTAGTCTAGCTAATATAAATAATATACAGGCAAAATAAATACAGAAATTATTCTGACAAAAAAGTATAATTTCTGTATTTATTTTGCCTTTTTTGTCAGTAGCTAGAATTATATGTAAAAACATTTAATTCTTTAGAAAAAAATGTTTGTGAATATAGCTGTTAATTAGCATGTGTATTGTTGCATACAAATAAATCAATTAATAGCTTTTCCTGTTAATTTAGAGAAAATGGTGTAAAAACATGACGTATTATTTTTTCAACTAATTGTTTTTACTATTTTAGTTCTTGCATGAACATTTTGAATATAATTGGCTACAGTTTGATCATGTATATTTATAAATATAAAATACTAAAAGTATTTTAATATTTATTGTTTTTATAATAATAATAATAATAATAATAATATTAAGTAAAAGTATTATTAAATATAGCTGTTAACTGGTATGTATTGCATATAAATAAAAAATATATAAATAAATTATAAGCATTTATGAATAAATAAATAAAATATTCTTCTTTGTTGATTTAGGTGTTAAAAAACATTTTACTGTTTTAGATTTTGCATGAACATTTTGAATATAATTGGTTGCAGTTTGATCAAGATTCTGTTTTTTTTTCTGATTTAAAAAAAAAAAAACACGTTTTGAGATAAAGAATATCATTAAATGGCTGGCAATATTGGTGTGTAATTTTTTAGTTATATAACTGATCTCACAACCATTATTCATTTGGTTTGTGTAGTAATTGCCTTTGTTATATAATAAGGCAGGTCTAATGCATTTTGTTTCCGTTCAGCACATGCTCTCTGCCCTTGGAAAATCTCACACTTTGAACCCCAAGCCAAAATTGTTGCACGGAAAAACTATCCAGTATTTTGCTCTTGGATACCACATTAGACCCGATGCATTCTCTTCACTTCAAAGCTTTTCACAGTGCTTGTGTGCTGGATTTTTTTCCATCAAGCTGATCAAACAAGATGAAGATCACAAAACCTGTAAGAGGAACTGTGCATAAGTCACGCTGGGATCCTGGGGTTTGTTTTCACCTCTGTGTCACCTCTATTGTAGAGGAATTAATTTGATCTGGATGTGTCTCAGTGCTGTCCGATCTGAGAACTGAGCATTACAGCTTTGATAAATTATCCTCATGCATCTACTTTAAGGAACATTGTGGGTGATTTTTACCCTGATGACTTCAGACAGCATCCGTGGCATGCTGATTATCACAGACAATAATTTCAAGTTCTACAAATTATTTCTGCAGTTTGAAAAGATGAACAGCAATACAATTAGAGTAGCATACTTATAATGGAAGACATGCAACAATTACTGTTTCAAAAAGTAAACTTAACATTTTAACATTACACTGAGCAAATACACTATGAAATACTGACTATAATATAATATGTTTTAATGCAATTTAAATGTTGTGTGAAAAACAAATGTGTTTAATCCAAATACGCTGCTTTTGAATGCCCATGAAAGGAGAAAAATGCTTATAAGTGATTAATTATACAGCTCACATAGCAAAAATATTTGCTGAAGAGTTTAACTATTGATGTCAGTCCATTTCTTATTTGTTTATCCAGCCTGAGGGAAGCGTTGACATGATTGTGTATAGTAATGGACAGTATGCCACACATGCTGTCATTTCAGTTTAGTTTATTTATATGCTGCATTTCATAATACATGTTGATACAAAGCAGCACAAAAATGACGTCCATAGATGTTGCCGTGTGGTTACTAAGGTGTTCTGAGCCAATTTTAGCATGTTGCCTTTCAAATGCTACGGTTTTGTAGCTGGTTTCCAAGGTGTTGCTAGGCTATTGGCTCGTTTCCTGGGTGTTGCTAGACTATTGTGGCTGGTTGCCAGGGTGCTGCTAGGCTATTGCCTGGATGTTTTGGCTGGTTATTAGGATGTTGCTACTGCCAAGTTGCTGGGGCTGGTTTTCCTGGGTGTTGCTAGGCCAAGATGTTGTGGTTGGTTTCCGTGGTGTTTCTAAGCTATTGCCAGAATCTCGTGGCTGGTTCCAGAGTGTTGCTAGGCTAGAATCAGGATGTTTTGGCTGGTTTCCAGGGTGTTGCTAGGCTATTGCCTGATGTTGTGGCTAGTGGTCGACCGATATGGGTTTTTTGACTGCTGATGCCGATATCTTGGAAAGCATGGTGGCCGGTGGCCGATATAAAGCCGATATAATTTTATTTATTTTAATTAATATTTAAGAAATTTGAAATCATTTGAAAATTGATTAAAAAATAAATGTGTTAAATAAACATACTTATACTTTAGATGACAAAGTATTTTCACATATAAATAAATATTTAATAAAAATATAATTAAAAAGGAAGTAAACACTGTAACCAACAGGGCACTCAGTATTCTGGGAAGTTTGTGTGCATTAATCATATTTTTTCAAATAAAGCCAAGGTAACACTCATTTTACATACAGCACACAATGAAAATGACATGAATATGACAGTGGGAAAATGCATAAAGCGCAGCATAATTTAAAATCACTAGTTTAAAGTTTGTCGATCGCGCGTCTCCAGTGAAGCTGAACTCTCCTCCTGTCCGCATTCAATTCGCACGGACCGACCGTCACACGGAGAAGCACGCGATCATGCAGGATACACATACACACTTCACAAGATCTCACAACTGGACCCGACTAAGTTTGCAAGGTTTTTGAAATTGGATGTTTATTAGACATTCAAAGATTTGTTTAAATGATATAAATGCGTATTTGCTGAATGCTGACGGCAAACAAGAAAGTATTATAATGTTTGCCTTTCTATTACTAATAATATAAAAGCAGTCGTTATAAGACTTTTTGTATACATTTTAATTCCTTTGTTTAACCATTCTATCTGATTATTAGACAGACTTCTATCCGTATTTAGACAGAACTGTTAACGACAACGGCGAACAAGAGGGAGAATGTGAGCATTGTGTGCCCAGGCGCTGCCGTTCTCAGCGCCGTCAAAATAAAAGTACTCGAACGCATCGGCCAAACAGGAAAACTTATCGGCCGATGCCGATATTTAAAAAATGCCAAATTTCGGCCGACCACTAGTTGTGACTGGTTACAAGGGTGTTACTACTGTCAGGGTGCTGGAGCTGATTTCCAGGATGTACAGGCTATTGCAACTGATTTCCAGAGTGTTGTGGCTGGTTTCCAGGGTGTTTCTAAGCTATTGCCAGAATGTTGTGGCTGGTTACTAGGGTGTTGCTACTGGCAAGGTGCTGCGGCTGGTTTTTCAGGGTGTTGCTATTGCCAGGGTGTTGATAGGCCAAGATGTTGTGGTTGGTTTCCATGGTGTTTCTAAGCTATTGCCAGAATGTTGTGGCTGGTTTCCAGAGTGTTGCCAGGGTGTTGTGGTTGGTTTCCAGGGTGTTTCTAGGCTGTTATCAGGCTAGTTTATATAGTGTGATATTGTGGCTTGTTTCCAGGGTTTTGCTATGCTTTTTTGTGTATTTTTGTAAAATACACATATATTTCATTAAATAAACTGAGGGAACTTACTGTTAACCTATTAACATTTTTTTTCCGTAGCGTTTTTACAAAATTTTACAGTTAAAATTACACTTATTTTTTACAGTGTAGTTTGCAACACGCATTATGCTTGCGTTTACCAAAGTGGATTATTGTGCTTACAGTTGTATCAATCCACAAGAAAATCATCTTAAATGTCAAGAGATTCTCCAGATTTACCAACTGATGTCTTCTGAAATGAGCTTTGGATAATGTTGATGTGTTTAATGCATGTTGTAGGCACAGCATATAATTGTGTATACTGCATGAAATACCTTTTTCATTTTGTCCACCCAATAGGCATACTGTAAAATCGGTCTGGTCTTGAGCAGAACTGTGAATCAGTTTCTCTAGCATTAGTAAACAGACATGACTGTTTTTTTAGTTTGTGAGTAGGTCTCATTTCACCCTGATTTCATGAATCAAGTCGAGCTCTTACCTTCATTCTGACGTCACGACTGACTCCCTGTGTTGCTGCACAGAGTCGCAGACGTGAGACGATTGCCAATATCTTGTCAGAGACAAACACTCTCTCAGGACGAGTGTTAAGCTCAGGCGGCGCGTGCACTGAATAGCAAACAGCTCTCTATTGATACCGAAGGCTTCACGCAGCGGCTGTCAGTCACTCGTCAGGGTCTCTCCTCCGAATGCATTACATGCTGCGTTTAATGAAGTGTCCTTCATAGTGTTTGTCTCATCTGAAGTGCTCACAGTTAGACATGTGCACTGCTCCAATAGAGACGCAAACAGCTGCCTAAGACAGTCATTGTGAATTAAAGGAGACATGTCATGGAAAGCAGAATTTTTCTTGCTGTTTAGAAACAAGAGTTTGATGTACTGTGTAGACATGCTCACAATGTTCACAGTGTAAAGCTTCCTTCCCAGTCCACTTCATTTATCAAAACTAAACTGCAAAAAATGGTTCATTTACCAATCTTAGGCCTGAAACACTCTACGCAAGCTCAATCGCATTTTATTGCATTACGAAATGTGTCAGAATGCAAGCGGAAGTGCATGTTTGCATTCTCAACATTGTTTATTTTATTAAACTATTAAATGGTCAGTTTTCTCTTTCAGATCCAACTACTGTCATGGCAGAGCAACATTTTAAAGAAAATGTTTGTGAGCAATGTTAGTTACAGTATAATGACTTTATAATAGACGGTGCTGGGTAGTAACTGATTACATGTAATCTGGATTATGTAATCAGATTCCAAAAATGAAGTACTTGTAACTCGATAAAATTTTTAAATACTTGTAATCAGACTAGTTACCTTTTTTATTGATTAGCTTACATGATTACATATTATTCGCACAATAACAATTAATTATTCATAATTGATCGATTCTCCCTAATTCTTATTTTTCATATTTTCTCTTCTAAAATAGCCTACTGCTTATACATTCAGAAAGTCTTCCAGTTTTAGACATTTCACACAAAGACCAGTCAGGTGGCTATAATTACACAGAAAATTGAGAGGCCACACAGCATTTGACCAGTGGGTTTACAAAAATGTGAAAAATAGTTCATCACATTTTTATGATTTAATTAATTATTAGCTTTTCATTAAACTCGCGATTCCCCAGCAGTTCCTTCACGAACTCCAGTTTGGGAAACATTGACAATGTTTAATGTACTTCATGTTGTTAATAACAACGAATGGAATATATGTTGTTTCTCTTTGTATTTTTATATCAGTATGGTACAAGATTATCTTATTTAAATCAATGTGATAAACGAGTTAGGTTAAAAGTAGTCTAAAAGTAATCAAAAAGCAGTCTGATTATATTACCTAAAATGTGTAATGTAATGGATTATGTTACTGACTACAATTTTTGTCATGTAATTTGGAATGAGTAACAGACTACAATTTGTAAGTAATCTACCCAGCACATATAATAGGTATTTAAATGAAAACTCTATTGCCCCCTTGAGGTTTGGAGTAAAGAAAGAACACATACTAAGTTTGTACAATGGGACCAACTACTTTCACAAAATCTTGGCCAATGCATTGCATTTAGCATGTATTTTTTTGTGTTTTTGTCAAATCTTTTTGGTTCAGTAAATCAGGACTGACGTTATAAGCGGACTTGGCAATAATCAAAGTGTAGGATAAAACCTTTTAATATAAATATTGCATGCACAACATAATTTTTAGGTGTTATGTGTATATTTAAATGTGAATGCACAGACAAAAATAGGCATGACTGATTAACTAGCCGTCACAGCAAAGGTTCGACTGCTTAATCTTCTTACTGCGGACAGCTGTGACACCTCCTAAAGTGGAGTATGGAAACAGCTCTTTAATTTAGCATTATGTGCTTGACCTTCCTCTACCCTCTCTGAGTTCAAGATGACTCGGCAATAAAACTTCAGACGAGAGGCATGTGAAATGGGCCGTAGAAGAAAATAATTCACTCATAATCTCTGTGAGCGCAAACGAGGAGAGACTTTTCTAATATGAACTGCAGTTGAAATGTCATTGGTCTTTTAAATGTCGAGTGATTGGTTTTCAAATATGGATAACGCTGACTATGAAGAGAAAGAGGTGTCTGAAAGACTCAAAAAGTCTCTGAGGATTAAGTGCTGATGGAGTTGTTGAATATTTTAGTTCTGACATGTGCTGAGAATCATGGGAGATTAAAGGCTCATAAAAGACAACATTGTTATGCAGGATTGTCATCACTTGTCTTGTTTGTCTCTACTACCTGACCTTCATTGGTAAAATTGATCTATCTATCTATATATCTATCTATCTATCTATCTACACAGAGAAATGGGCATGAATCACATCTATCTATCTATCTATCTATCTATCTTATCTGTCTGTCTGTCTGTCTGTCTGTCTACACAAATATGCATGAATCACATTCTTCCATTCATCCATCCATCTATCCATCTATCTATCTATCTATCTATCTATCTATCTATCTGTCTATCTGTCTGTCTGTCTACACAAATAGGCATGAATCACATCCATCCATCCATCAACATCCATCCATCCATCCATCCATCCATCTTCCATCCATCAACTTCCATCCATCCATCCATCCATCCATCCATCTTCCATCCATCAACTTCCATCCATCCATCCATCCATCAGCTTCCATCCATCCATCAACTTCCATGACACTTTTCTATCTAGATCCATCTATCTGCTCAGACAAAAATAGGCAGGAATGACATCCATCTATCATCCATCTTGAAAGTTCAGGGCTTTTTAAAACATTTTTCAAAAATCTTTCTTGACAAATGTTGCTTTATTTCAGTTTCATCCTTGCATTCAAATGTAAATTTCAGTTTTGCATCTTGTTATGGCTACCTCACTCTAAATCAAAATCAAATTAAGGACTTAAATTGAAATTCAAAAGACATTCTAAATTCAATTTTCATTTCAGAATGGCATAAGTCATATTTGTTGGGCTGAAAATAATAGATACTTCTGGGGCTGAATCAATATATAATTATAAAACTCTTATAGTTTTAGGTTCCATATAACACACCAAGTATGAATAATTGGAGCAGCAACACACTTCTTTAAATCTATCTGATTTGACTGACCCGGCTGTCTTGTAGAACGTGACTATAGACACACACAAGACGGTGATGAGACACGTTGGAATGACAGAATAACCTCCAGGAAAACAGTGCAGTAGACAATACTGTGACTATGAGACCTGCTGGATCTAAATTTAAACACCTGAATGTAACCAAGAGGAAGTATTTGGAGGAAGGAGCATTGTTTTATATGCATGTTGTTTTGCAGCGTAAGAATTTCCAGTATGGACACACCGGTGAAATGGGATGCGTGGTTTCCAGGGCTCAGAATATCTTGGAAGATTCCTCCATGAGAGTAATGTTATGTGCGGCACAGCAGCTTCAGGTTTCAACTGTAGTCACTTCCGCAACACAAACAATGCAGGCGGACATGCTGGTATGTCAGGCCTGTGTCTGTCCGATAAAAATAAACGGCTAGACCGCTTCAGGCATGGAAAGTGTGTTGTGTCAAAGGACACCCTAGCCTAGAGAAATGCATACTTTCTGTGCACCTGAAGAGCAGTTTGCATGGAATTAGAGCTGTTTGGCATGCACAACACGTAGATATCATTACATGTGGAATTGCAGAAAATAGAACCCGTAAACAGTTTTTTTGTAGCATGTGATCTGTCAATTCTTGCATTTGTATTGTAGCATATTTGAAATATTTCGCTTTGCATGGTTTAACAATAAGAACGGCTACTTTTATGCCTTGCAAACTTGCATGGTTTTCTGTTATGAATTCTACATTGTTGTTGGAGATTGTTGATTTGTCACCTATGTAATGTTATCTAGCATATAGCATACTGTGCATGGATGAGATTTTGTTAAAATGTACAAAATGACTTGTGTTGAAAACTACAAACCAATCAGTAAATGTGTCATTGTTTTCCAGAAAAAAAGTATGCATGAAGTTGCATTAAAGCTGTTACATTTTTTTGCAAAGAAAAAAATAGTGAAGAAAATGTTATGCATTTTTACCTTTTTAAAACATTTAATGACAAATATAATTATTTCTAGCAAATAAATAAATGCATTGCTTTTTAAATATCTTTTTGTACTTTTGGTCCACATCTTAGATTTGTATTTTATTTTATTTTATTTTATTAGATATTCTATTTTTTTATTAGCATGCAAGTGTAAACAATATAACATTGATGCTCATCTAGTAAACAACACTAACTAGTGCAAAATAATAATTAAAACAGCTTCTCCAACCTACAAGAACTCTCTCGAATCTCCCCTATTACATCAGGCAATTCCTTATGCTTACAAAATGCGTTTAATTAGAGCCTATGCAGTTTCGTTCACACTTTCAGTGTGAGACTTAACAGGTCAGCTGTGAAGCGCTGGCTGTCACAGACCCTTCAGCCATTACAGAGGTGTGGAGAAAAAGTGCCATCCCTAGACTGATCTCAGACCTGCTAGAAGCTTCTTAGATCAGTACAGTTGGGTTTATGTAAGAACAGACTTGCTTTGAGAAGTATTTATATTTATATTCAAGGTTTATCCATTTGGTCCACAAGTGCAGGATAAATCATAAATATTTTTTATCTGTTCCTGTAAATTTTAAATGTGCCTTTGTGAAAAACAAGTAGATTTTAGCATCTTTTTAAAAACACTTATTACATAAATAATATCGTTTAAAAGAATATACTTAAGTGGCCTATACTTAAGTAGGACTTGAGCACATCTTTATACACTGAAACAAAATGGTGTAGAAATAATTTCATTAACAAGGAATGGCAAGTTACATATTGGAAAAAGTGACATTTTGAAGTAAAACTAAAATAGTACTAATAATAATACTGCAATAGTATTTTCTTGTAAAACATACTGCAATCTTTTTTTTTACAGCGCATGTAATTTCATAAGTACTTCTACTGTCTTTGAAATATACTTAAAGTATACTGCAGAATTTACTGATCAGCATTTATGGTAAACTAATGTAATTTCTAGTGCAACTTGTTAGTATTTGTAATTTCATTTGTAAATATAACTGCAAGCAGCGATGACCGGGGTTCAAGCGCTTTAGGTATTTAAGCACATAAGGAAAAATACATTACATATTATTTAGCAAGCCTGTAAACACCTAAATCAATTATTAAAAAAGCATTTTTGGCAAATCCAGGTGATTTACCATAGAAATATGATGTTTTTAAAACGTTTATGACTGTTATAGCTAGAGCCAGACCGATATTTCTTTGGGCCGATACCAATACCGATATTAGGGAGTAAAAAATGCCGATATCGATATATAGGCCGATATTCTTTGTGTATATTATAGTACAGTACCAGTCAAAAGTTTGGACACTTTGCCATTCTTGTGTCCAAACATTTGACTGGTACTATATATAGAATACAGTATATACATAAACAGAATTTATATATACATAAACACATTTTTTGCAATGATCACTCAAATGTGGTGATCAAACACTTATAATGACGTGACAGAGATACGTAATGGAGGCAGGGCATTTAACAATGTAACAATAAACTTTATTCTCCAAAATGAGTCTGACATCAGTGCACTGAACAGTAAAGTTGAAGTTTATTCAACTTTAATTCAATTCAATTCCATTCAACTTCATTCCGTTGACGTTTTTCACTTCGGAACATTCATTCACGGATTTGCGCTACTGTCTTCACACACAGACGAAACTTACTAGAGAAGTGTAAAGTGTGACATAATATACCTCTGTAAAGAAATACAATATAAATTCACGTCTCGCGCACTTTAATGCCCTTTGAATGTAACGTGTACGTTCCCTTGGAACTGGAATCATGGCGGAATATCATGTGAAGTCCACTTCGCAGGGCACTTACGGTCGAATAAGACAACGCTTGAATGCTGCTGCCTGAACAAGAGACCTCCTTACTGAAGTGAAAGTGTTGACTGGTGTCACTATATCGCGAACGCGCCGGCGGATCTCCACCAAATACGGGGGATCCCTTCAGCTCGAGCAGCCCTCTCGAA
>NW_015626036.1:472435-480985 GCF_001515625.1 Sinocyclocheilus rhinocerous | reverse complement strand
GAATTTCATGTGAAGTCCACTTCGCAGGGCACTTACGGTCGAATAAGACCACGCTTGAATGCTGCTGCCTGAACAAGAGACCTCCTTACTGAAGTGAAAGTGTTGACTGGTGTCACTATCTCGCGAACGCGCCGGCGGATCTCCACCAAATTTGGGGGATCCCTTCAGCTCGAGGAGACCTCTTGAATGCCACCCTCCGCGCGTCGGTAGCCCCCCCGGACCGCAAATGTAACCACCCGTAACTCCCGAACCCCGGGGGCTATCGACGCGGGGGTGGTCTCATTCGAAAGCGGGCCTCTAGACGTACACTCGATTCGCGTTCGAGAGGGTTCCTCGAGCTGAAGGGATCCCCCGAATTTGGTGCGGATTCGCCGCGCCGTTACGGAGATATAGCCGTTCAAAGTTTCAATGGTTTTCCATAGACTAAGCTTTAAAGCGTTTCATCCAGGTCGCCAGTAGCAAACAATGGAGCGCGCTCTGCTGGACAAACTAAGTAATTACACCATTTCAAGCATTTTATCTGCTTTATATGTTCTGTAAAAAAAAAATTTTCATATCGGCGGCATATCAGCGGCATATTCGCCGATACCGATATATCGGCGACAGGCTCATATCAGCCGATAATAACGATATATCGGTCGGGCTCTAGTTATAGCACCAGCTGTGGTCCGATCTGAAACTTTGCATGCTTGTTTAGAATCACCTGTCACATGTGCTCAGTGGGTTTTCGTGAAGTTTTGAGTTTTTGTTTAGGCTTTATAAGCCTTTGGGTATATTTGGACAGGCCCCTTTTCTAAAGGACCCTGTTATAGCTTCCCAAAAAGTAAATTTCAACATGTTTTTGATAATTATTGAACTAGAAAGTCCAGAGAATTGCACTGCGGTGGTTTTTTCCAGACTGAGTGAAAAACTTAGAACTAGTTCGCAAAAGTAGGTTTTTCACATCTTCTCAATCATTTAAAAAATGGTTTGATTGACAGCAGTGGTTCTAGAGGCAAAGTTGTTCGGAACAATGAGGTCTATCATACGATATGATTGGGCAAAAAACCTAGGACTAGTTCGCAAAAGTAGGTTTTGCAAAAAATGCAAAATACCCGAAAATTTCGCCAGGCTCACGATCGAATCTGAGGCGTGCGTTTTGTCCGACATGAGCCAAGGATTCCAACGACATAAGACACTTGAGCCTGCGACTGACGGTTTAGGAGTTATGAGCGATTTCGCACTTTCGATCGCTGTAGCGCCCCCGTCAGGCCGATTGGGGCGAGCCTTGGTCACGCTGTAGGCGGTGTGAGTACTACCATCCCTCCAAGTTTCAAGTCTCTACGACTTACTGTTTGGTCTGAACGATCAGTTTTACATGGAAATCGCTGATCTGTGACCATTCTAACAATTACAATAGGGTTTCAGTGCTACGCGCTTGAACCCCTAATGATAAAGCTGCAATTTAGTACATTTCAATATATAATATCGAATAACAGTTAAAATTCTAATCAGTTTTATAAAAACACTTTTTGAATCACACTACAAGTGCACATTCATTACAATTAAGCACACCTCTTTTTCACAAGGGTGTATGTATCTGCAAGTAAGATAATTAATCAACTTTTAGTACAACAGCATTTAGATGACCTCAATGGTCCCATTTAAATATTGTGGGGTCTCTCTGGAGGATTACGACCCTATTTGGAAGGTTTGGACGTGCCGATCAGAACAGTTCAGTGTTGATGGATGCGAGCGCAACAGAGGGGACGCTGGGTGTTGGCTGCGTTTCACAGCATTGTTCTCCAGTTTTCCTCTCTCCGGTAGGAAGCCCCCACCACACATTTTTTTTCTCCCAGAGTTCTCCTTGGCTTGCTCGTAACACACTGTGGGTCTTTCAGGATGCTCCCTCCGTCCTTACATTTAACCCCACCGCAAGTGCACATTCATTACAATTAAGCACACCTCTTTTTCACAAGGGTGTATGTATCTGCAAGTAAGATAATTAATCAACTTTTAGTACAACAGCATTTAGATGACCTCAATGGTCCCATTTAAATATTGTGGGGTCTCTCTGGAGGATTACGACCCTATTTGGAAGGTTTGGACGTGCCGATCAGAACAGTTCAGTGTTGATGGATGCGAGCGCAACAGAGGGGACGCTGGGTGTTGGCTGCGTTTCACAGCATTGTTCTCCAGTTTTCCTCTCTCCGGAAGGAAGCCCCCACCACACATTTTTTTTCTCCCAGAGTTCTCCTTGGCTTGCTCGTAACACACTGTGGGTCTTTCAGGATGCTCCCTCCATCCTCACATTTAACCCCACCGCCTTCCTCTCCTCCCCTCCTCCATCGCACCAGTAAAAAGCACTTCCTATTTCCCAGCCAAGATGCACAGAGAAGCCGTGCCAACTCCACAGCTGGTACTACCATCCACTTTCTTCTGCCAAGAAGATATTGGGATATTGGAAGATATTTTTCCTGAGAGACTGTCCCTAATACACTTGCAAGTTGTGTTAAAGTGTTCGTGGTAACTTTATGGCTTGATAAATGCAGTAAGCCATGTATTAAAGATATTTTATTACATTTAAGCAGTGTAGTTGAAATGGAAGTGAATTGGAATGCGTAAAATGGCCTTAATTATTGTAAAATTGCTGTAATGCACAGTAATCTAGTAGCTTATTGCATATTTAGATTTTTTTGTTTAATATATAAAGATATTAAAATGTAATATTTAAATAAATAAAAATAATAATAATGGCAACAATAAATAAAATGACTAAAACTGAAACTAAAGGTAAAATGAAAATATAAAAATAAAAGCTACAAATTAGTAATAAATTCTATACTAATATAAATAATAAATAAATACTGGAATAGTTTTAGACAAACAGTCCTATTTTTGTCCGTAAATGGCAAATGTTTGAGTTTATTATAATTATTCATTATTTAAATAATGTTTTATATAATAATTATTATTTTACTACTAATGAAATAATAATAACTAAAATATGAATAATAATAATAATACACAATTATTCTGCCAAGTAAAATAGTTCACTATATTAACTGTAGGTTGTTATTATATATAGAGTTATGGAGTGGCTGGAGTTATATAGAGCTTATTTATTGCCTTGTGCATATAAAGAGCTTGTGCATACAAGAGCCATAACTACTGTGAGCTCTGTTTAATCTAATTTTACCTCCTTTTTTATCCTTTTTGCTTTTTTCCAATTTTTGCAGCTCTGGAGGTGTTCCACGTGTCATCTGAGTGTGAACGAGTTAAAACATCTGCTTAGCTGCCATCAGTGCGAGTGGCATGACTCATGTCCTCAGAGAACATCAGCAGCGGTGACTTTAAAGTGCAGAATCTCATTTATGCTGCAGCACTAAACGAAGACATTACCTGTTTTATGCCTAATTTTCTGCACACCTCCATAATGGCTTCAGCGAGCTAATGATTAAACAGTGAAATGGGCTGTCACATCCTGAGCCCAGGAAACAACACAGGGCTGAGGATTAGAAAAACACAGGTTTAGCAGAGGAAACGGGATGGAGAAGCATTAAAATGCTGTAGAAGAGGCACAAGTGGATGGTGCATGAATTATAGATACAAAAGGGGAGTTGACTAAGAATTATTTGAGCTTGCGTTATGCATCTGATTTGCTAAAGGAATTATATGCATAACAAAACTTAATTTTTTATATTGTACTTTTCATACATAAACTTTCTCTCAGAATTTTGAGTTCTCACAATTTACATCTTTACATTTAGGCCTATTTATTTATTTATTTTCCTCCCCCGGAATTAAAAAAAACTAATTTCAATTAATTTCACAATTTTGACTTTTTTCCTCACAATTGCGAGTTTATATCCCATAATTCATATTTTTCATCTCCGAATTTTATTCAGAATTTATTTCTCGCACTTTTGAGTTTATATCTTGCAATTTTGTGTTTATATCTTGAAATTCTGAGTTTATATCTCGCAATTCTGAGTTTATATCTCGCAATTCTTACAATTCTGAATTTATATCTCACAGTTCTGAGTTTATATCTTGCAATTCTTGGTTTATATCTTGTAATTCTGAGTTTATATCTCACAATTATTGCAAATCTGAGTTTATATCTCACAATTCTGAGTTTATATCTCATAATTTTCTCAGAATCACAAGTTTATGTCTCGCCATACTTAGTATATATATCTCACAATTCAGAGTTTAAATTTCACAATTCGGAGTTTATTATCTCGCAATTCTCGCCATTCTGAGTTTATATCCCGCTAAAGTCAGATAGCAGGAAACGAAGAGTACGAATTGTGAGATACAAACTCAGAATTGCGAAAGAAGGCAGAATTGTGTCTGTTACCTTTTTATTCCATTGCTGAAATTGACAACAATTCACTCAAAATCAACTCGTTTGGACTCGCCTTTTAAAATATGAATGCTTTAATTCATACTGAAAATACAATGACTTCATTTTAATGTGCATACCAGCACTGATAGCTGTTGTTTGATGAAATACCTCAAGTTAAAGTGATGCAACTGTTCAGTAAAGCATTCTGTCATTCAGAACAAGCTGACATGTCTATTTAAATGATGAGGACTTGCGTGGGAATGAGTATTTTGCAACTTGCGTTCTTATCTGAGCTTTTGATCGTGCTGACGAGAAGGAAATACATGCAGGGGGACAATGATTTAGCGGAATGATAGAGAATTGATCAATCTAGGAAGGCTTTACCCACAGGAAGCCATTAACCACAAAGCAGCGAGTGTCCTGTATCTCACACACGCAAACACCCAGATAACTACATGTTGTGCTCTCTGGCTCTCGGTTGAACTCTCAATGGTCTCGTTTCAACAGTTTTTCCTGTTGCTGCTGTTCTCTGAGAGCGCGGGGCAGCCGCTGACGTCTTCAGAGACGGGCAGGGAGCAGCTTACCTATAGATAAGACAGGAAGAAAATCAGTCTGAAAATGTCAGCGTGTCACGAGAGTTAGAGCTGTCTACGTAGGGCTCTAATGTTTGGAGACCCCTCATTTCCTCATTGTGTTTAGGCCGCACAGTCCCACATATAAACACCATGTTTAACATCAGAGATAATTACAACTTGCATGCTCAAATGACGCATGTTCGTGTAGAAAATGATGCTTTTATTCAGCATGGATGCATTACGTTGATCAAAATTGACGGTAAAACATTCATAGTGCCACAAAAGCTTTCTATTTTAAATAAATGTTGCTCTTATGAACTTTCTATTCATCAAAGAAACCTAAAAATATACTGTATGTATCATGGTTTCCACAAAAATATGAAGTGGCTCAACTGTTTTCAACATTGCTAGTAATCAGAAATGTTTCTTGAGCAGCAAATCGGCATAGTAAAATGATTTCTGAAGGATCATGTGACACTGAAGACTGGAGTAGTGATGTTGAAAATTCAGCTTTACATCACAGGAATAAATTATATTTTAAAATATATTAAAATTGAAAACAGTTACTTTAAATTGTAATATCTCACAATATTACAGTCTTTATTTTTTACAGTATTTTTGATCAAGTAATAGTAAAAAGTAATTTTTTCAGTAATTTTTGATAGACAAATAAATGCAGTTTGGGTGAGCTTAATATAGTTATTTTTTATTTTTTTTAAACCAACCGGTGGAAAAAGAAAAAAATTCCGGCACAGTGTCAATTAATGCAAAAAGTAATAACGTTTAATTATTAATAACGTTTCGGTCGTATGACCTTCATCAGGACCTGATGAAGGCCATGCGACCGAAACGTTGTTATTAAACATTTATACTTTTTGCATTAATTGACACTGTGCGGGAATATTTTTCTTTTTCCACCAGTTTTGATCTTTTTGTCTCCTATCAATTGCCGTCAGGTGTGCGGAGATTGATTGTTCATTTAAACCAACTTGTAAAAGTACATTTTTAAAATTTTGTGTTGGGGGCTTTGGCAAACATTATGTGGAAAATAATGTGTTTTTTTTACTTTAAACCGCATAAACACATTTCATTACACCAAATACACAAAATAATGTTCTTTTTAGCAGCATCATATGACCCCTTTAAAGTTTGTCATTTCCTTGCAATGCCATGAGCTTTCTGCAGTGATTAGTTTTCTCCAGGCAAACTCCTATTTTTTTCAGCAAATGCAAACATTTAATTTTACTTTGATTTCTTTGAGGTTTGATTGATTTTTGAGGGGTGTGGTTTTGTTTTTCATATGCGTTCATATGGTTTTGGGAACCGATTATTGTAAGAATCTAATTTGCTGTGGTGGAAGGTTAGATTCTCAGAGAGAATCAGAGCGATCCGTGACTCACCGGATCAAACACATTCCCTGATGGCTTCCAGCATCTGCCTGCACGTGTGTGGAGGTGCTACAGAATTCCCTGGAATATGCATTCCTTCTAATCTGTTCTTTCATTTTCCGATCATAAGGTGTGGAAGAGATTGCTTTATTTGTTTTATTGGAAGGCGAATCAGGGTTATTACAGTAAACTAAAACTAAAACCATAAAAGACACATTGTTACTTTAAATAAACATAAAAATATATATGTATATAGCAATTTCATATAATATAAAATATTAAAATTAAATAGATAATTATAGATAATATCTTTAAAAGATATTTAAAAATGTAACTTTTTTTTATTTCAGATGTTAATTTTCATTTACTGTAGTTTAAATTGATGTACTAAAATAACAAACCGAAAGTGAATAAAAACCACACAAAAACTGCAATTACAAAACACATCAAAAATACAAAAATTATTTAAAATGAACATAAAAACAAAAATAAAAAATATTAATAAAAACTACAAAGTATAATGATACTAAAATTGCATTACTCATTTTAATTGAGTTTAACGTGCATTAAAATAGCAAAACTATTAAAAATGTATAAACATGTCTGTGTAGTTTTCATAAAAAATATAAAAACTACAAAAAATAACAAGCACAACAAAAGTACTAAAACTTTATCTAAGATTAAAAAGAGAGCAATCTAAAATAAAAATAAAAAACGAATTCAAAATATTAGTAAAAATGATAATAGTCGTACTAAAATAGCATTTGTAAAATTTAGTTAACTTGATGTACTAAAATAACTAACACTAAAATGGAAATTTAAAAAAATAGTAATTAGTAAAAACGGTATATACATATTTTGGAAAACTGACAAAAGACAAAATTATTAAAAATACAAATTAAAACATATGAAAAAAATAATTCAAAATATGAAATATAATACATTCTAAAATAGTATCCAAATGATACTAAAATAGCATTTCTTATTTTAATGTACATTTGTAGTTTGATGTACTAAAATAACTAAACTAAAACTGAAATAAAACTTAAAACTATACCAATATATTAAAAAAACTACTAAAAATGAAACATGAAAATGAAAAAAAACAAACATGCTAACTATGAAATTATGAAATAACACTCAGGTGGAGGCTTTCATAGAAACTTGGAGTGGAATCTCCATATCCTTGCCTGACCTGTAATTATAACAGAGCACAGTTTGTTGAAAGAGATTGAATAGGAAACCTGGCTGCATTGTACATCTGACACGGTCATTTAGCTCCTGCTCGGGTTTCCTCCTCAAGAAGCATCTTATCTACAGAAAAACACATCTTGAGGAAAGACCATGTGGCCTATAAAGGTGCTGGCAGGAGTGAGTTTGTGGATTCAGCCTGTGGTTCGTTTGGGCTCTCGTTTCCTTCTCCTCCCCGCGCGCACACACAGACACACATTTTCACTCATCTTTCTTTCATCTGCGCGCTGGAGGCTGAGCGGCACACCCTGCCCTCGCATTCCATTCAGGCAAGTCAAACCAAAGTAAGGTGAGAAAATTAGCTGGCACTTGATAGGACAGACTCCCCACAGGAAGCAGAAGTGCAGCCAAAGTGTGTCCACCCAGAAGACCAAAACCACTGACATCCACCTCCATCCTTGTGAGGACACACACACACACACACACACTATTGAAAGATCTGCATTCATCAAGAGATGCCTCGCTGCGTCGGGTCCTCAAAAAACACTTGTCTCATGTTTCTATGGTAACAGTTCTTGATTGGCTAAACATATTCACCTCTTCATAACACAAAATGCACATCTTACAATTTATGTGTGTCTGTGTGTATTCTGTTGGAACTCCTTACAAATAGTACTATAGCTTTAATATACCATATTATTATATATAATTCTGTTGGGACTCCACAAAGATACTATGCCATTACATTTACTATTATTTAAAGGGGTCATCGGATGCCCATTTTCCACAAGTTGATCTGATTCTTTAGGGTCTTAAAGGTCCCCTGAAGTGCCTTGAAACACGCAGCATTATTCTATGTGGTGACGTAATTTCAACTGAAACAGGAAGAGAGGGCGGGACATATCGAGCAGCCCCGCCCCCTTTTTAAAATAGCCAATAGCGTTTCGTTTATATCTGGTAAAGCCGTATTTGACAGCCACAGTCTAATAGATTACCCCTAGATTCAATATGAAACTCTTAGTAGAAACAAAATAGTGATCATAATCATGCTGAGGCTGTGTAGTTG
>NW_015626036.1:461523-472360 GCF_001515625.1 Sinocyclocheilus rhinocerous | reverse complement strand
CAAGCCGTTTTTGTAGCATTTTCCTTTAAATGTTAATGAGCTTTGCTGACCCCGCCCCTCTCTTCCGAGCTGCTCTCTGAGGGACTGTTTACTTTAGCAGCATTCATTGTGACACTTGCTAATTAGCACATTATTAGGAAAGGATATTTTCAAAGATTCGTTATAAAACATTATACTCACTTCTTCTGTAGATGAGGCTGGATCACGAATGATTCGCGCGAACATAGACGCATTTATGTAGATCGGGGGCGCATTCCCTTCAAAAACAAACGTAATCCACTGCGTCTTCAGCGGCTCAGATGTCGGGAGTAAATGACGACTGCTATGTTCATTATTACATCCAACAACAGAACACCTCAATCGCTTGTTAGGAGTCATTCTTGTTTACATCTGCTCCGGCTGTGAAACAATGGTGGACTGATGTGACAGCTCACTCAGGGCGGGTCTAAGGTAAGACGCC
Organism: Sinocyclocheilus rhinocerous; assembly: GCF_001515625.1. Lineage (NCBI taxonomy): Eukaryota > Metazoa > Chordata > Actinopteri > Cypriniformes > Cyprinidae > Sinocyclocheilus > Sinocyclocheilus rhinocerous. Next base: position 471,900 of record NW_015626036.1, on the reverse strand, counting down.
AGTCCAGTCTGTGCTGAAATGCTACTGTCAATCAAACTATCGTGGGAGGGGCCTGTTTTTGTGACATCACACAGACAGGCATCTGAGATCGGCTCGATTTGAGAAAGGGGTAAAAATTTTAGTATAGATTAAAAAAAAAACACTAGGTGATTTTTATCATTATAGGGTGGTTGTGTACACACACTGCCAACGCTAAGGTAAGACGCCAGTCCAGTCTGTCAAACTATCGTGGGAGGGGCCTGTTTTTGTGACGTCACACAGACAGGCATCTGAGATCGGCTCGATTTGAGAAAGGGGTAAAAATTTTAGTATAGATTAAAAAAAAAAACACTAGGTGATTTTTATCATTATAGGGTGGTTGTGTACACACACTGCCAACACACATTTCAGTTCAAACAACTTGTAAAAGTGCATGTAGCATCCGATGACCCCTTTAATATTAATTAATTAATTACAACTATGATAGTATAGTATGTGTAAAATGTATTTAACTTAGTTTAACTTGATGTACTAAAATACCTAAAATATTAAAACTGTAAATAATAAATAAATAAAAAAAATACTATGAAAAAAACCAAAACAACAAAATTGCTAAAACTTTAACTGAATTTAAAGAGAAAACAAAAAATATAAAAATAAAAACTGATTCAAATATTAGTAAAATGTTTTTTATTATCATAGTACTAAAATAACATTTCTCATTTTGGTTTAACTTAATGTGGGCCTACTAAAATAGCCAAAACTAAAACTGAAAAAAAAAAAAAATATATATTATATATATATATATATATATATATATATATATATATATATATACACTGTATAATCAATGTGAGTTAAGAGACTTTATTTGTTGCTATTTATGACTTTTATACTCTTACTGTATGACAACTACTGACTCATTTGTTTATTCTTAGTTTTTCTGAAGTCTTTTTCAAGAAACAACTTCTAAGCATTAACATTTTTTTTTTGTAGAAAGGGAAGATAAACGAGTTTTGATTGTTTTTGCATTTTATTGCACAGTTTATCTTTTAAAAAACCTTAAACTGTCTGCTTCAGTCTTGAACAGTTTAAACTGTTGAATTAGATTTTCAAAGCCCACACACTTCATCTTTGGCTCCTTTGTTAGTGTGCAGCAGTTGTCTGTCTTGTTTGTCCAGAAGCGAGAACCGAGTACGTGTCCATCCAGGTTCCCAGCACAGATAACACCGAGACATTTAATGAACTGATTGCGATCTTTTATGCTCATTTAGTATAAAACAATACTGCGGGTCTCCTCCTGTGGCCCTGCACTGAGGGCATCTGTTCACTGGCTTTGCTTTCTTTCTCTTCTGAATGCTCCTGTTATCTGGAAGCAATCATTATGTGTTGAGCTCTAGCGCTCACGTGCCTCCTGTGTCCCGGCATACTAGTGCAGAACTAATGGCTGAAATTCACAGCCTCCAGGGATCGTTCTGCCCCGCTCAGGCACAGCTGCTCCGTTCACCGCGGTAAATCACTTCGTTACTGCACCGCAGGTTTGGGTGGAGGATGCAAGTGAATATAAATGTTTTGTTTGCTGCATACTGTAGTTGTAATCTCAGAAACGTGAGTTTAGAGTAGTATGGACATGTTGTTAAATGCCATTGGCATTAGCATTCATTACCAGAACACATCCTGAGTACATTTTTATTGCTCAAATTGCTGTTTCATACCACGAGAGACTTTGAGTTCTCAATGTATTCGAAAAAAGTATCACTTGAATATATTTTAGAAGTTTTGTCTCATTTAAATCTTAAGTGTTTTGTATAGTTTTTTGTTCATTGTATGAGATTAATTATTCACTCGCCTTGAATATAGACTTGCTGCTGACATAAGAATAAATAAAAAAACGAATGAAAAATAAGTAAATGAAGAATGAATTAAATAAGGAATGAATGAATAAATAGAAAATAAAAATGATAAAACTAAAATAAAATGAATGAATAAATAAACAAATAAAAAATGGATAAATAAAAAATGAATGAATGAATGAATGGACATATAAAAATAAAATGAATTAATAAAAAAATAAACGAATAGACAAATAAATAAATAAAAATAAAATGAATGCATGAATTAAAAATAAAATGAATGATTAAATAAATTAATAAAGACATAAATGGGTAAAAAAAATTAAATGAATTAAATAATAAATAAATGGATTAATAGAAAATAAACTAAATTGAAATGAATGAATAAATAAACAAATCAATAAATGGGTAAATAAAAAATAAAATGAATGATTGAATAAAAACAAAATAAATTATCAACTTAAAAGGAATGAATGTAAAAAATAAATGCATGATTAAATAGAAAATATAATTAATGAATGATTGAATGGATGGACATTAAAAAATAAATAAATGGATAAATGAAAATAAAATGAATAAATGAATTTAAAAGTAAAATGATTTATTAAATAAAAGAATAATTGACTGAATAAATGAATAAACATAAATAAATTGATAAATAAAAATACATATGAATAAATAAATGAATACATAAAAAACTGAATGAATGAATAATATAAAATGACTGTAGATAGCAGCTCAGATCATTTGATGAGAAAAGTTCACGTTGAGATTTCTGAAGTAATAGACTTGCATCTCTGTTTGCTCTCATGCTTTCCAAGAGAACAATTGGAGTTTGTCTCCTTTGTGATTTTTCTGTCAAATGAAAATGCACAAAATCAACCATTGTTTTGTGTTACATTTGTTTGTGAGTTTGTGAGAGACCTTTGACGTGCACCTGATTGACCTGAAAGCCGCCGCCAACATTTCAGCCTTGATAAACATGAGAAAAAAGCATTTTGTTTATGGCACTTGTTGATGCTCCGGTTGCTAATTGGAGGCTGTTTATAGTGTCTGCCTGCTTTAAAAGCTTTCGCTCCAAATTACACACTGGCATGAAAACACACTCTATCAGCGTTCCCATCACAGCCAACAGCAAACATTAATGTGCAGGATTCTTGGTATGAGCTCCTCCCTCACAGGTTAAATCTCCGAGGACTGAACAGAAACGCTTCATTTGGCATTTCTACACACTTTTTATTGCTTTTATGTGACTAGCTCATTACAGGACACATTTTCAGGAGAGTTTTTCTTTTTTTGTAGTACCTCCTTTTGCAGCAACATATCCAAATATATACTTGGCTCAAACTTGTTAAAATACACGAGAGAGAAAGCCATTGTGCCATTGCACATTTCACCAAAGCTTGTTATTCTTTAGCTGTGTTTCAATTTTTTTTTTTTTACTAGATTTCTCAGATTCTGACTAGAACAGATTGATGTTTTGTTGCTTTATGACTGTAAGATGATGTTTAAAGAAGCAAACTAACAGTGCTAGTATTTGTTTTGTACAATAGTTCTAAAATCTCTAACATTTATCATGTTTTATATGTTTAACATTTGCTAAACAGGTTTTACTGTCATATAATATTAAAATGTTTAATCACTGAGCATTTTATTGCATAAAAGTGATTAATAATAATGCGACTCGCTCTATATGCCTTCCTGTTCATACTGTATATTTTTACTTTTATATTTTCTGTTTTCAGTTTATTTTAGTTCTTTTTTAATATTTGTGTTGTGTTTTATGGTCATTTTTATTTTTTAAATATATCTGTCTATATAGTTTTTATTAATTTGTATTTATTTATTTCAGTTTGAGTTATTTTAGTACTTCGAGTGAAACTACACAAAAATGAGAAATGTTAAAATATTTGTAAAATAAAATTAAAAATAATTTTATCAACTTGAATTTGGTTTATTTTATTTCAAGTAACAACATTTTTTAATGGTTTTAGTTTTAACTATAATAGTCCTGAATTGAGGATTAGATTACATTTATATTCTTTTATTAAATTCTTCTGAAGTCACACAGTTTGCTTTGTGTGAAATTAAAGACATTATTTTCTGAAAATCATCCCATTAGAAAGTACATGGCGAGACACTCTGCTCAAGGTTTAACCCTATAAAGCCTTGATATTTAGATTTCTAAGACCTTTAAATTATCAATGTAGTATATAAACATATTTATTTGTTCATCTCTCAGTCATTGCTGTATTGCATTGCATTGCATGTGTAAGCTTATAAATATCATCTTACTAAGACATTTTTGGGAGATATAGAATGACAATTGATATTTATATGCATTTTATGTAAGTAGTCTGTTATAAATATCTAATTAATTTACATTACAAGCTGTCAGAGTTTAATCTTTTTCCTGTCCATATACAGTAAATGTCAGAATATGCACCAAATCTGCATGTGCTTTGCTCAGTTTGGCTGTTTTTCCCTTCATATTCTCACTATATCATACCATATCAGACATGTATCTAATATGATACTCATCAAAAAAACACATATGCAAACTTTAAAAAAAAAAAAACATTTTATTTAAGGGTTCAATAAACTGTCCCATTTCAAGAAAATAGATTTTTCTGACTAGTATTTCATCAGTCAGGGTTAAATGTCATTTTGACGTCCATTTTTAAATCATTCTTCCTCCTTTTAACTCCATCTCTTTGCCGCTGCTTATCTTCCTCTTCCTGTTGAACCTCAAGCGAGATGCAGTTTTCTGATTGCGGTTCAAGCGCATGCCTCAGAAGTGCTCGAGATCTGGGCCGAAGGGAAATCAAACTGTACCCCAGCCCAAATCAGCTGGATGTACTATTTTAAGACATTCTCATGTCCTCATACGCTCCAAAAACAAACCCAGCCCTAAAGATAGCCAACAAGCTTGATAGCTTGATCAAACCGTCAGCGGTGCGCTGCACCCAAAGGCTACTTCAAAGGGCAAGATGCTAATTGTAGCCTCGGTTTTGCTCGTATCATTAGTCAAACAACACCCAGTAATCAACAGCACAGTCCTCGTGTCACTGGGCTTCCGGTGATTGAGTCCACATGCTCCAACGGAGCCCAATGTTTTCCACTTCTCACCGAAGGCTCATCAGATGAATTACATCAGCTGCTGTGTGTACTGTAACTGTTCAGTGCCATGCTGGATTCAGTCAAGGATGTCTGAACCTGAGAGCTGCTTTAATGATGTGGTGCTTTAGAGGAAGAGTTCACCCAAAAATTTGCTGAAAATATACTCCACCCTCAGGCCATCCAAGATGTAGATGAGTTTGTTTCTCCATGGGAACAGATTTGGAGAAATTTAGGATTACGTGACTTGCTCGCCAATGGATGCTCTGAAGTGAATGCGTGCCGTCAGAATGAGAGTCCAAACAGCTGATAAAAACATCACAATAATCCACAAGTAATCACTCCATCAATTAACGTCTTGTGAAGTGAAAAGCTGCGTGTTTGGAAGAAACAAATTCATCATTAAGACATTTTAATTTCAATCTGTTGCTTGCGGTTAAAATATGAGTCCTCTATAATATTGCTTTTTCCAGTGAAAAAGTCATCTCGTCTGAATCAAGAGAGAAAACTGCACAGATCAAGCACCGTTTACAATCACGCTAAACAAATATGTTGGTTGATTTGGATGTTAGAGGACAACAGGGGATGGACTTTTTCACTGGAGAAAGCATTATGATGGATTATGGACCCATATTTTGGCCAGAAGCAATGGTTTAAAGTTAAAAATGCCTTAATGGTGGATTTGTTTTGTACAAACATGCAGCTGTTCACTTCACAATATATAAAAAAATGGACTGGAGTGGTGTGGATTATTGTGATGTTTTTATCAGCTGTTTGACGGCACCCATTCACTGCAGAGGATCCATTAGTGAGCAAGTGATGTAATTCAACATTTCTATATTTCTTCAAATCTGTTTCAATGAAGAAACAAACTCATCTACATCTTGGATGAGTAAATTATCAGCAATTTATAATTTTTGGGTGAACTATTCCTTTAAGAGTCTGTATATAATGTAAGACATGCAGATGCGCTGATTGTCATTAGTTGGGGAAAAAAGACACAATGAAGGTGAATGTCGACTGATGCTGTCATTCTGCCTAACATGTACTTTTGTTCAATGGAATAAACAAAAGATTCAAACAACATAACAGTGAGTAAATGACAGAATTGTCATTTTTAGGTGAACTAACCCTTCGATGACCAAAATTATATCCAGTCTTTCAGCTTAGCTTATACTTGGCAGCAAATTTTGCTTCATGTTAAAGTGCACCATTCATAACCTCGAAATGTTAAATACAGACACATATTGAATATTATTCATGTAGTGAACATTCTTACATGTGTTAGAGTCATTTCCACTCCAGGAGTTCCTGGAAGGCAGCATACTAACGCAGATGGCCACGAGTTTACCTGTCACTCCCACATCCCGTTTCCTTGTGTTTATCATTAGACGTTTGAGGGAAGGATGCTTCATATATCCTTATCCTCTACAGCTGCACCGTAAAGCCTCGCTCTACAGCTTTCTGAAACGGATCAAGGCCGCGTGTTACACCTAACAGAAGTGTCAGGAACTTCTGTACTAGAGGAAACTGGATGTGAGGGCGATCACACTCCTTCCAGGATTTATGACAAAGTCATGGCCGTGTTCCTGCAACACAGAGACCCCGCCAAAATCAACACGTAATCAATTAACACACCATCTCCTGAGTTTTCATTGTTCGTCACCAGTGGTGGACTTAAGTACTTGAGTAAAAGTACAAATTCCCTAATAAAATATTGTTCCAGTAAAAGTACTGCTTTTCAATTTGACTTCAGTAAGAGTATTTGATTTTTAATGTATGCAAGTATTAAAAGTAAAAAGTACCGATCGATGAATGTTTATTTTGTCATTTTTAACTTATATACTTTCATAATTAATAATTTTATGTTATATAATTTATATAATTCTACTGTTCAAAAAAACGGGGAGGGGGCTTATATTGATATTAAAATATAAATTTTGGTTAGGCTTCATGTGTGCAAACAGGTGAAAAAAATATAGCATTTAAAAATGAAGAAAAACAAAATGCATGTTGACAAACTATATACTGTAAAAACGGATGTCATATAGGGCAAAATATGTAAAAAAAAAAATTTAAAAGAACGCTTTGCATACATACTAGAAACTCATTTGAAACTACCATGGCAGTGAGGAAGGTGCATTAATTTGCATTATTATGCTATTTCGTTTTTACCTGATGATGATGGTACACAAAAACTTCAACAGCTTGCACTTTTACAGCAGATTTAGTTCACAAAAAATGGACAATCGTGACCTAAATATGATTTTCATTTACAATAATAAATCCTAAAATTCAGAATAAGTAACTTACATCTCGCATTATCATTATTTCTCTGAGGCTCACTTTCAGACTTGTGAATTGAACTGTTAACTGGAGTAGAAGGCTGGATTGGGATTGGGATCCCCAAAGCACCGCCCCCACTTTTGTGTTGCTTTTTTATAGAAATAAAAATCATTCAGTTCAGTTGATCACGGGTCGAAAATAAGGAGAGATGACTGATAAGACCCTTGTGGAGGATTTGCTGCTGAACAGATCCTGAGCTCATTTACTTATCTTGTGAAATGTGTTCCCTTACAAAGAGTATGCGTGATTGCGAAATCGAAAGACCGGATCATATGAATCAGTTGTTGACTCAAGAACAGCTGCAATCCGATCAGTCCAATTTGCGAATGAATCGTTCAGTGCGGTTTGCGATCCTATTTTATAGGTTCATTAAAAAGTATCGGATCATTCATGGATCTTACGCCACTATTGTGTCTCGTAGCGGGTGACGATTTCTCCAGTTTAAAATAACGAGAATGACATGTTTAACAAAGTCACCTACATCTTGGATGCCCTGGGGGTAAGCAGATAAACATCAAATTTTCATTTTTGGGTGAACTATCCCTTTAAGAAATGTAGTGGAGTAAACGGTATATTATGCTTTGGAATGTAGTGAAGTAAAATCAAACATTTCTCAAAACAAAAATTCTCAGATAAAGTAAAGATACTTGAAAAATATGCTTAAGTACAGTGACAAAGTTCTGGGTGGTTGCTAGGGTGTTCTGGTGATTCGTCTGATCACTTAGTAAAGTAACAGCACACTTTCCTCAACAGAACGCATGATTTGAGCAATCATTCATGTCTGCATGATGAGAAATGCATGACCAATTTGAAAACTTGGCATCTAGTCAACTAGTCATTTAGACAAGAGCGGAATCCGTATGGAAACGCCCATATGTGAAAACCGTCCTCCTCGTGAATGAGAGGAATTCAGCTCAGTCATTCAGGCTCTGGAGTTTTTCAGAAACAGGTTGAAACTGAAACAGGCATTGCTCATTTAGGTCTTTGTTTTGCCTTTGGCACAGGCAGTGCTTCTGCAGGCCACTGAGGTGAGCTTCAGTAGGTGGCGCTGTTCATTCAGCCAAACATGCTGACTCACAGATCGAAACGAATGGAGCAAAGAAGCAATCACTGCAGCCTTAAACCCTCAGATAGTACAGCTGAAGGTGAAATGAATTGAATGTTCTCCTCAGAGGAGAAACATTGTTATGTGCTCATATACGTTATTGTTATGTGCAATTATCCCTTTTGGGAAAATTGCAGTCTGTTTCTCTGATTGGTTAGCTTAATAGAGTAGAATAGACTCTGTGAATTAGGGCATGACCACATTTTGTTCATTTTCCCCCTCCAAATTTAATAAGCACATTTCTCCTGGAAGAGTGAGCTTAATTCAGCGGACAGAATTGGATGAATTTGATAGAAAAGCACAGGTATATCTGACCACTTTCACTCCTTTTCAACGTTGCTGGTGTCACTAACAGTTGTTTTAGGGTCTTTCTTTACAGCTGTCACAATGTTTCTGTCATCAACTGCTGATGTTTTCCTTGGTCTACCTGTTGGAGGTCTGTTACTTAGTACACCAGTGGTTTCTTTCTTCCTACAAATGGTTGTACTGGCCATGGCCAATGTTTGTGCAATGGCTCTGATTGATTTTCCATCTTCTCTCAGCTTCACCATCCCTTGTTTTTCACCCATAGACAGCTCTCTGGTTTTCATGTTGGTTACACATCTAACTATAAATGCAGTCTGCACAGGCAAAATCCAAATCTGAAACTGAGCACAGACATTCAGTGCTATTTATTGCTTGAATAATCAATATAATAGTACATACCAGGGCAACAAAACACACCTGTCAGTCACATGTTCCAATACTTTTGGTCACATGAGCAATGGGTGGGTTCAAACAAAAGGTGCTATCCTCTAAGTTGTGAATCAGATCCAGATGAAAATACCTGAAAATAAAAGATGAAATGTTGATCTCTTCTCTCATATTCATCTTTTCATGTCAAACCCAAATGGTTTCAGTCTATAGCAAAAATAAAGGAATTTCTTTCTTTCTTATTTTATTTATATAGCACATTTAAACACAACTTAGAGTTGACCCAAAGTGCTTTACATAGCAAAGTAAACAACAAGACAGCAAAACTAAGTTATAAACTAATAATTAAAAATAATACTGATCCCAGTAGATAAATACAAAAACACTTAATTGACTTGCCGCAAATCGATCAAGGAGATGAGATTTAAGCATAACTTTAAAAATAGATAGAGAAGAAGTTGTTCGGATGGCAACCGGAAGATTGTTCCAGAGTGTAGGACCAACAATTACAAAGGCTCAATCGCCATGGTGTTTTAATCTGGACCTAGGAATTGATAAAGTTCCTAAAAATCTGAGTGGTCTCACTGATTTGTGTGTTTGCAACAACTCGGTGAGGTAAGTTGGTGCGAGATTATGAAGTGCTTTAAAAACCAATGTTAAAGTTTTGTATTCCACTCTAAGTTTAACAGGACTGATTTATCCCACACTCTATCATCAGCATATAAGTGAAAAGAAATACCATATTTCTTGAAAATAGAACCCAGCGGCAGCATATAGATCATGAATAAAGTTGGGGCAAGAATGGAACCCTGAGGGACACCACAAGTCAGAGGAGCACTGGAATAAGTATATTGTCCTGTACGTACAGAGAATTCGTTAAGAAGCTCTGGAACCAATTTAAAACAATACCTCTCAGACCAACCCAGTTTTTTAAACGAGAAAGTAATAAATTGTGATCAACCTCTGGAACAATCTTCCGGTTGCCATCCGAACAACTTCTTCTGTTGTATTTAACCCAGCATTTTTTAGAGTGCATAGTACAGCGAGTTGCAATAGTCTAATCTAGATGTTACAAATGCATGAATTGTTTTTTCGAATGTCTGTGTTGAACGGAGAGTTTTAACTTTAGCCAAATGTTGAAGATGAAAAAAGCATGACCTAACCACATTGTTTATCTGTTTATCTAACTTTACACTCTAAAAAATGCTGGGTTAAATACAACCCAGTGCTGGGTAAAATAGGGACAAACCCAGCAATTGGGTTGTTTTGACCCAGCGGTTGGGT
>NW_015626036.1:456471-461199 GCF_001515625.1 Sinocyclocheilus rhinocerous | reverse complement strand
TTCCCCTGCAGTTAATAAAAGCCTGCATTTGGACCCAGACCCCTGTTTACACGGTGTGTTTTCTGTACCGCGCCGTGACAGCCACGGTGTTTTAATCTGGAATTGATAAAGTCCATAAAAATCTGGATCTGAGTGGTCTCACTGATTTGTGTGTTTGCAACAACTCAGTGAGGTAAGTTGGTGCGAGATTATGAAGTGCTTTAAAAACCAATGTTAAAATTTTGTATTCCACTCTAAGTTTAACAGGTAGCCACTGTAATGTGGTCAGAGTGGGAGTAATGTGCTGAAATTTGCGCGTGCCAGTCAATAGCCTGGCTGCTGCATTTTGAACCAATTGCAGTCACTCCATGGAGGACTGATTTATCCCATAGTACAGCGAGTTGCAATAGTCTAATCTAGATGTTACAAATGCACGAATTGTTTTTTCGAATGTCTGTGTTGAAAGGAGAGTTTTAACTTTAGCCAAACGTCGAAGATGAAAAAAGCATGACCTAACCACACTGTTTATCTGTTTATCAAACTTTAGACTGGAATCAAATAAGACACCCAGGTTCCTTACACAAGGAGTAATCCACTGGGCAAAATAACCAATATCGAGATTATAAGAATTAAAAGATAGGGCATCACTAGGTCCAAACAGAATCACCTCGGTTTAACCTTCATTAAGTGTCAAGAAGTTATTCATAAGCCATGATTTAAGTTCCTCAATACATACACACAACTTTGCTATTGCATTTTTATCCCCAGGTTTAAAAGAAAGATACAATTGTGTATCATCAGCATATAAGTGAAAAGAAATACCATATTTCTTGAAAATAGAACCCAGCGGCAGCATATAGATCATGAATAAAGTTGGGGCAAGAATGGAACCCTGAGGGACACCACAAGTCAGAGGAGCACTGGAATAAGTATATTGTCCTGTACGTACAGAGAATTCGTTAAGAAGCTCTGGAACCAATTTAAAACAGTATCTCTCAGACCAACACAGTTTTTTAAACGAGAAAGTAATAAATTGTGATCAACCAAATCAAAAGCTGAGCTTAGGTCTAGTAAGATCAAAGCTACAGCATTTCCAGCATCTGTTGACATTAAAATATCATTATAAACTTTTAAGAGTGCTGTTTCTGTACTATGTAATTTCCTGAAACCAGATTGAAACGTTTCATAGATTTGGTTAGATCTCAAAAAGACTTGTAGCTGAACTAGAACAACTTTCTCCAAAATTTTGGAGATAAAAGGTAAATTGGAAACAGGTCTGAAGTTAGAAAAATTCGATGTGTCTGAATTTGGCTTTTTTTTTAATTGGCGTTATTAAGGCACATTTCAGACTATCGGGAACTATTCCAGTACTCAGACTCAGATTAACGAAATTGAACACATCAGAACCAACAATGTGTACAACCTGCTTTAAAAAGCGAGCTGGCATAACATCATAAGGACACCTAGTGGGTCTCAAATGCTCGATGGCATCTTTACAGGCAGAAATAGTAACAGGTTGAAAATTAGACCATGTTGCAGAGCTCTGTGGTCTCTCGATGATATCAGAGACAGATTGCGAAACTTGAGGTCTCAACCTGTCTACCTTCTCCACAAAAAATGTCAAAAAGTGTTCACACAGTGTTTCAGACGCATCAATAAAAACATCTACTGCTGGGTTAAGGACATAATCGATTGTGGAAAAAATAGTTCTTGGGCAATGGGAGTTGTTATTAATAATTTCAGACAGATACTTAGATTTTGCTGACTTCACAGCTTTCTGGAAATTAAAGAGATAGTACCTTAAAAGATCATAGGAAATCTGCAGTTTATCCTTAAGCCATTTTCGTTCATATCTCCTGCATATTTGTCGGAGCGAACGAATTGAGTCATTAAACCATGGTTCAGATTTTTTTTTTTTGATGCGCTTTGCCTTCATTGGTGCAACTGAATTCAGAATATTCAAACACTTATCATTAAAAGAACAGAGATACTCATCAACGTTTGAATTCCAAGGCGATGCATCCATAAAATCCACAGGATGAAATGTTGTATACGCCGAAGCAAACTCCTCCACTGCATTAGCTGTGAAGTGGCGAATCCAACGGGTTTGCACAGCCGTGCTGACGGCTCGCCAAGGAATGGAAGCGTTAAAACAAACGGATTTATGGTCTGAGAATCCTGTATCACTAATTTGAATGTCCGAATTGGCCTCACTGTTCCAATACTTTTGGAGGGGAGTGTGTATATATATATTAATAATTGGATAATTAAATAATTGGATGCCATTCTGAACTGTTTAATTTTGTGAATGTTTGTTAACGTTTAGATATGTTGTGGGATTTTTACATCCAGAATCAGATTACTTACTGCTTTCCAAGCCTGTTGTAGGTGATGAATATCACATAAAAATTTGGAGTAACATGTAGTCAGTTGTTTATTTTGTTACCACAATGTTTGTTGGTCACCAATGCAGAAAACCTTATTTCACAAGCAATGAATTTCCCATGACTATCACATATTACATGTAAAGTTTGTGTGCAGTAATACATCTGCCGTGACGCTAGTGTTTATTCATTTGAAGCAGCGTGTTTATCCATCACGACACGATTCTGGGAACTTATGTCATTCTCCTCTTAGTGAGATGCACTTCAGTCAGTGGTGAATTGGTAAACACTATTGCTTCACTAAAACAGCCTCGGATGAGCAACCTTATTAGCACAAATAATGTTATGTGGTCTGTGGCTTTAACTTTTCTGTGAATTTGATCAAACTAACCTTTGTTAATTACATTGCAGCGCTTGATGGAAGCAGATAAGGTGTTAATTGCTGTAGGTGCTATTAGCACAGATTGAGCATCTAATGCACTGCGGTGAAAGTAACACATCAGGTGCCCTGCGCTGATCAAAATAACGATCAGAGCCATTTGCCAGAGACATTCAAGAGCTGTTATTTTAACCTATACGGTAAAGTTAGAAGTGTTGCTAGGTGTAAAGGTGGATTTTATAAGCCTTTCTCTTTCCAGATGGCAAACAAGGACGCTAGATCTGACTGGATCTGCTCTCTTTCTTTCCACGTTTCTCTGTGGCCTGTCACCTCAGACGCCTCCTGAGACCTTCAAGGTCGAATTAATAGTCAAATTTGTAGCTCTCTGTCCAGCACAGGGAGTTCCTTCTCAGCACTATGTAAATTTCTCTGCATATATTTGAAATTTAGAGTGCTATCTCTCTAGACTTTTGCATAGAGTGGCTGGTAGCTCGTCTTTTTGTTGTGCTACGAAATATTAGGCCAGGAACTCACTTTATGACCTTCCTTGTCAGGTTTTGGCTGGGAACAAGAAAACAATAGTGTGAACTATGGACAACTCTCCCAGTCAGCGATATGACAAAATGCATCAGGAAACACCTCGTTACCTCTTCAGGAAATACCGTTTTTCTCCTTTTGAAACTGATGGAGAAAATGTGTTTTGTGCATTACAAGGGAATGTTGTTCACATACAAACATGGCAGTTGGGCTCGCATTTTGATTACGTTTTATAATGCAAATATCAAACAATCGTACAAAGCATCCCAAAAACAATAAAAACCCAATGCACCAACTCTCATACTCTAATATAGTACATTCATACAATTTATATAGTGCCAATTGATAGCAATTGATAATCCAATAGAAATTTTAATACTAAAACACTTTCTTCTTTGCATACTAAGGATGGATGATAGAAGTTGCAAAATGTATATGTATATGAACGTATATGTAAACACTGACTACATGCACTGGAATGGCACTGTACCATGCATATTCAAATTAAATCAATGTCATTCTTTTTTGGAAAACAAGTCAGAAAGAAACATGTAAATGAGGCTCATTATACAATGTGCAGGATCCATGGATGCCAGCATTATTTGCCTGACACAATTAATGCTGCAGTAGTACTTTGTGCTATTACCTGATTTGCATCATTCTTTAGTGAATAATTTTCAGCATCATTACTCCAGTCTTCAGTGTCACATGGTCCTTTAGAAATAATTATAATATGGTGATTTGCTGCTCAATAACATTTGTTATAATTATCAATATTGAAAACAGTTGAGCTGGGTCACATCGCTGCTGGGACAGAAATGTTGATCTGTTTTGTGTCTTTGGTCTGGATGCAGGAGAAAGAACATGAAGTTCAGGATTTATCAATTCGTCAGAGGCCATTAAGCAGTTTTCCTCTGAAATAGTTATCTGACGAAGAACATTTTGAATAAGAGCTTGATTATGTTCCCTGGGTTGGTTGGGTGCTTGGGTTATTTTTGTAATTGCAGAACCTCTTTTGGAAATGATGCAAGTGCACAAGTACAAGTAATCACAGTGCTTTATTCGTCAATGGGACAGCTTGTGTCATTCATTTAAATAAAGGCTTTTGGATCGTTTAAATTAGATTTTTTGTTGTTGTTGTTGTTTGAATCAAATGCGTATATAGATATATACACTACCGTTCAAATGTTTGGGATCAGAATGGTTTTTAATGTTTTTTAAAGGATCATCAAGGCTGCATTTATTTGGTCAGAAATACAGGAAAAAATGTAATATTGTGAAATATCATTACGATGTAAAATAACGTTTTTCTATTTTAATATACATTCAAATGTAATTTATTCCTGTGATGCAAAGCTGAATTTTCAGCATCATTACTCCAGTCTTCAGTGGCACATGATCTTCAGAAATCATTCTAATATGCTGATTTATTATCAGTGCTGGAAACTG
>NW_015626036.1:433026-436919 GCF_001515625.1 Sinocyclocheilus rhinocerous | reverse complement strand
AACCTGTGATACTTTTTTCAGGATTCTTTGATGAATAAAAAGTTAAAAAGAAGAGCTTTTATTTAAAATAGAAATATTTTCTAACAATATACACTACCGTTCAAAAGTTTGGGTCAGTACATTTTTATTCTTTCTTTTTTTTGAAAGAAATTAAAACTTTTATTCAGCAAGGATGTGTTAAATTAATAAGAAGTGATAGCAAAGATTTATATTTTGAATAAATGCTGTTCTTTTTAACTTTAACAATATGGTTATTTATCAAACTCATGAGTCACTTTACAAAAGATTATTCATTATCAAGTGTCTGCTTTCCTGTTTGCTGATGTCATTAGTGACATTTGGTAAAGAAAGCAACCATTACTCATATAAAGCCTAAGCATGATCTGCACAAGTATGCATTTGCATTCACAGCCTAGCATTGTGGCAATGCATTTTGGGGCGAGCACTTTTCGAATTGTTTATATATTGAAGTGTGTGGATTACAAAGTGCAACTGCACTGGAAGGCTGAAAACTGAAAACATGCCATCAGTATTATGCATTAAAAAAAAGAAAGAAAAGAAAACGATTTCGTTGAACCATGACAGTTAGTGTAATTCACATGAACGGCCCTTTTAAGGAGGTACCTGGCGAGCAAAGCTTCCGTTTCTTTGGATGAGAATCTTTGAAGCGGCGAGCAGCCTCTCATCTTTGTGAGACGGTGGAGCTTGTTGCCATGGCGATGGAAGAAGAGACAGGGAGACGGGTATTGAAGTGCGAAGTGCACCGCAGCTGCCACATGACGCCATAGTTGTTACCATGGCAACATACTTGGTCAGTATTTTCATATGAATGAAATCCAATGGACGTTAACCTTGATGTGCATTTTCTGTATGTTGATCTAAATTAGATTAGACTGATGGTCTAATTGTGCATGTAATTGTAAAATGTCTTCAAAATGTTATCAAAATCGATTGAAATGATCAAATTACGTCATTAATCTCTCATTTTTAAATTTTACATTTTAAGTTTTTACCATCCAATCAGATCCTGATGCGTAAAATCAAGTCATGCTCTATGTTTTTCTCGTTGAATATCAATCAGTTGGAAACACTAGTAAAATGGTTTAATATTTCAAGTTCATATCAAGTTCTCAGATATGTTCAATGTTAATGTAAAGTTTGGGGACGGTAAGAAGTTTTTTCCAAGGAAAGTATTGCCTTTATTCAGAAAGTATGCGTTAAATTGATTTTAAAAAAGTGACAATAAAGACATTTAATGTTACAAAAGATTTCTACTTCAAATAAATGCTGTTCTTTTAAACTTTCTATTCATCAAAGAATCCTGAAAAATAAAATGTATCATAATTCAATCATAATTTCCACAAAAATATGAAGCAGAACAACTGTTTTCAACATTGATACTAATCAGAAATGTTTCTTGAGCAGCAAATCAGCATATCAGAATGATTTCTGAAGGATCATGTGACACTGAAGACTGGAGGAATGATGCTGTGAAAATGCAGCTTTACATTACATACATAAATTACATTTTAACATATAATGCAATAGAAAATGGTTATTTTAAATTATAATAATATTCCACCATTTTACAGTTTTTGATCACATAAATGCAGCCTTGGTGAGCATAAGAAATTATTTCAAGAACATTAAAAAAAATTTACCAACCCACTTTTTTATGGAAAAGGTTCAAATTAATGTTGAGATTCCAGTCATTTGTTTTCTTGGCAAATCTGAGCAAAGTTTGAGACATTCTTACTGGGGTCAGTAAGTACAGTAAGTAAAAGTCTTGATTTGCTCTATTTAGTCTTGGAGAATAATTAAGATATTAAAGACCTCATTTATGACTTTTCTGTCCTACAGTCTGTGACTGTTAAGATGAATTTCATGACCATTAATTCTCAGACTGACGAAGATGTTGGCATTCCTACTATAATATATCTCAATAGTACATTGTTCCTCGTGAATTGCTTTTCTGTCCGTGCCAATTCGTTCCCCCCGCTTGATAATAAACACAGTTATATGTGTGACGAGCATCTCAAGTCAGCAGATGGTTTTGAAACAGACACTATCTTGAACCTCTTGAAAACAGCGCTATTGTGAATAAATGTAAAAACACAGAGAGTAAATGTTGTGGCGTAAGAGAAATTTCCTGAGGTCACACTAAGTTAATGTGTGTGAAGTCTTGGGAATTTCTCAAAAGCAAAGGCCTTTGAAATCCAAGACTTTTAGCATGGCTGCACAGCCCCAGATCGCCTTAAAGCTGGCAATAACACAGAAATGACTAAACTGGCCTGACTAAAGCGCCCTGATGTGACAGAAATATTGATGTCAGAGAGGAGGAGGGTAACAGGAGATCTGTGACAGCAGCTGAGAGAGAGTTCACAGCCTCCCTAAACCCATCTGAACTGAAGATCCGTGACTGCTCATCTGTTTGCTGAGGCTCTGCTAAACCCTGCTTTCAAAAACAAAAATGTGTTCTAAGAATTTATTGTTTTTCTAACTTTTAGGTTATGAAACTTAAAAATGTTTTGAGAATGTTATCAAAGACCAGATAACTTTAATGGAGCAGTATGGGTGTTTTTTTTGTTTTGTTTTGTAGCTACTAAAGCATAAAAATACCATATTAGATACCAAGACAGATAAACAAGACTACAATGCTAGTTATTCTACTTTTGAAATGGGTGTTCTGTGTCAGAATGTCTGGTTTTGTTTGTTCTGTGTGATTCTGCCCACTGCCAATTTAACCAATAGTATTTTGACATCCCGGGTTGCCAGTTGGCGGGAAACACAGAGTATTGCAGCCATGAAATCCAGCAAACAGATCAGAGATCGCAGATTCTACCTGAAAGGGATGCACCGAAATGAAAATTCTTGGCCGAAGCCGAACAAAATGAAACACTGGGCCGAAGGCCGAATACCAAACACCGAACATGGTTTTTCGCATTTTTTTCCCCATTTTGCCCATTTTTTTCACCATTGCATAAATTAAATAGCCAAAATGTGCTTTAAAAATATTTACTTAACACTGAACATTTTTTAACATTCTAGCAGACATATCAATAAAACACAATTTAACTTAAAATTAATAAGTTAGTAAAATAATATTTTTGGGCCATTTTTGAGACCCCCTTCTTGAATCAGGCATGTATTTTGTACTGTACAAATAAATGCAGCCTTGCTGAGCAGAAGAGACTTCTTTTAAAACATTTTATGTATTAAAATATTTTACAAATATTACAGATCCCAGTCTGAACACTATGTGTGAATGCAATTATTATTATCATTATTATTGTCTTTTTTATTTTATTTTACAGAACAACAGTAAAATTACAATAATAACATTTATTAATATTGATGGCGTTCTTGCTTTTTCTCAGCTTTTAATATGGCAGAAACCCGCAGGAAGACCTCAGTGCTTCTTTTTGTTGACAACGGTAGATTTATGATTCTCATTACGAATTTGGGAAGACGTTTGTTGCACGCGAGCTCGTGCAGCACTGTCAAAATACATGCAATTCGTTTGTGTATTAAAAAACACAACATTCTGCAGTTTATTTAATTGATTAAGGGCATTTCGCGATTTCAGACATCATACAGTAAACCAGCAACGATCACCCCTTCCTCTTCTCATCGAAGACCTGCAATGCAGTACTAAACAGTCTCTCGCTGTCGGTGCTTGTAATGATTTCTGCGTCTTTCTCAGACACTTTTAAATGCTTCCACACTGCCGACATGTTTGCTGCATTATAAAGAGTCTCTATTTGATCACATCACATCATTGTTCGGTACAATTTATTCAGTCTTTTCGCTTATTCGGCTGAACACCGAAAGAGCTTTTGTTGCTATTTTCGGCCGAATAATTTCGGTTGCCGAACATTCGGTGCATCCCTACT
>NW_015626036.1:416460-431455 GCF_001515625.1 Sinocyclocheilus rhinocerous | reverse complement strand
CTAAACAGTCTCTCGCTGTCGGTGCTTGTAATGATTTCTGCGTCTTTCTCAGACACTTTTAAATGCTTCCACACTGCCGACATGTTTGCTGCATTAGTGCACGCCTCTATTTGATCACATCACATCATTGTTCGGTACAATTTATTCAGTCTTTTCGCTTATTCGGCCGAACACCGAAAGAGCTTTTGTTGCTATTTTCGGCCGAATAATTTCGGTTGCCGAACATTCGGTGCATCCCTACTACCGGAACTAAAAAGCCTCTACATCCATCTACAAAGCTCGATAACCAGAGGAATATTAAAATGTGCATAAAGCAACTCATCAACTTATAGTGTAAGGCTCGTTGCCTACCATTGTCATTTGTGCTTGTCCTCCTCAATCTGGCAACCCGTCTGAGCGTCGAGTCTGAGAAAGTATTGAAAGAATGTTTGTTCACAGATGAATCTAAGGTTAGATTGTATTAGATTTGTGTTCATGTTGGAACTACAGGGGGTTTGTTAGATTATTGCTAATGCCAATGGCACATTTAACTGCATAAAAATTTGTCATTTAATTGTGCATTCATTTAAAGCATTGTATCGTGATGCTCAGTTTGAACCCATTTGCTCCGACCTTTGCATTTAGCTAGTTATTACTGGTCAATTTCCTCTTTGATTTTGTTTACAGCGTACAGTTTACAGCGTACAGTTACCACTTTTTTTACGACCTTATTGTCTGCAACGCTTTTCATGTGGAGGTCAGAGCATTACGGCGGATCGCAGACTTATAAGTGCATT
Source organism: Sinocyclocheilus rhinocerous (assembly GCF_001515625.1). NCBI lineage: Eukaryota > Metazoa > Chordata > Actinopteri > Cypriniformes > Cyprinidae > Sinocyclocheilus > Sinocyclocheilus rhinocerous. The sequence continues at coordinate 430,679 of NW_015626036.1, read as the reverse complement.
ACCGCCACCTATCTCTCAAATGGACCATTGACACTCCCAATTGAGATTGTAGATAGAGTGTCAATGGTCTATTTGAGAGATAGGTGGCGGTAATTCACTTATAAGTCTGCGATCTGCCATAAAGCAAGGAGAAGAAGGCGCCTCACGTGCAGGCTGAAGAAGAAGACAATAAACATCAAATTTTCATTTTTGGGTGAACTATCCCTTTAACCCTGTGCAGCAGCCTGACATATGAAATAATAGTCATAGATTTTTTTTTTAAATATCCTATTTGAAACACCAGGCTTTTATGGCTCCTTTATGATATAGTGATAATATGTAGCTCAAATTTGAGGAAAAACCACTCAATTTTATTCAGAAGCCCAAACTGAGCCAAAATATGCAATTAGGTACAGAAGCTGATATTTATATGGCCAAAAAGTATCAAATTCTTGTAATATAAATCAGAAAGATCTTTATAACAGTGTAGCAGATATACATAAAATGCATAAATATCTGTTGTCGCTCTATATTTCCCAATAATATCTTAGTAAGGTGATTTTTAAATGCTTAGTTTTATGATCAAAACATGCGTATAATGCTGTGTGATACAGTGATGATTGAGAGATGAACAAATAAATGTCCCTCAAAAGCCTGGTGATCATATTTGATTCTCACATTTGAACATGATTTGTCTAAAAATAATGATTGAGTCCAGTAAGTGTTCATCTTGAAATATTACTAACAATATAAAAGTTATTCTTATGTTTTCGTCTGCTATAGCGCTCCTTGTGGCAGCTCTGAGAATACAACATGAATTGTGCCTGCACTGCTAGTGTTTGCATTCACATAATTGGATAAAGTATGTATCAAGGCATGAGGCATGACTACTGTCACAACTACAGAAGACATACAGGGTTCATTTTAGCAATGGTCTCATTTATTCTGCACTCTCCGCAGTGAGTTGTTTATCTCTGTCTGACATTACTATTCAAATGCATTCAGAGCTGTTGGGTGACACTACGAGATCATTCCTCATGCTTTATTCATATTTCAACCAATAATTATTCTTAATCAGCTTTCCATATCTGTTGAATGTAATGATGCGTAAAAGCATTAAGCTGGATGTGAAATGGCTCTGCGTCATGTACAGCTCAGTTCATGAGTTCATGCCGCAGCGGTTTAATGTGCGTTCGTTTCTGTAGAAGTGCGTTATCATAAAACCTGATGCTCTAAAATGTTTGGGAAGGAATAATAGATAGAATAGACCATTGTTTTGTTGTTGTTGCTTTTTCATTAGAAATGAGGATGATGTTAATGTAATGATATCTGAAATAAAATCGACTGAATTTCTGCTAGTGTCTTTGGCATGTACTGTAGATAAAGAGAGATTGTGAATCAAATCAGCAGTCATGTGACTCACATGTGTCATGATAGATAAGATATGGACAGGATGTTTATTTCACATCTATTTCATCATTTGAACCATTGTGTTTATTGTTGGAGCATCTATTTCACACTAGATTAATAATATTAGTGGATTTAATTTTTTTATTCATTCATTCATTCATTCATTTAAAACATGCTGTATTCAAATTTGGATTTCCTTTTTTAATAGTTTAATATAAAAACATCCACTAAAAATAATAAAATAAAATAAAATAAAAATAAATTCCATACTGCTGTCAATTTAGAGATACTTATTTAATGCATCCTGTATTTAAAATTTTAAATCATTTGGGTTTCCTGTTTTATCCTGTAATATTCACACATCTACTGAAAAAAATAAAATTAAGATAATGCAAAAATAAAAATCATGCTATTGTCAAGTTATAGATATTTATTATGCTGTTTTAAAATAATATTCACAATTCCACTGTAAAAATAAAATCAATTTTAAAAATTAAAAAAATTAATAAAATACACACTGCTGTCAATTTATTGATATTTATTTAATATATGCTGTATTTAAAATTCAGATTTCATATGCGTTGTAGTCCAAACGAGTCGTTCGTTGTAGTTTTTGAAAAGTGATTTCTGTTAAATAAAATATCTCCTTTTGAATTGGACTGTGAGCTTTGTAACTTTACAGATCTTTTTTATGCTCAAACAGCAACATTACAGACTAACTAACGTTGAAAAAGTGAAAAAGCATAATAGGACCCCTTTAAAGCATTTAATATTCACATCCACTGTAAAAAATAAAATAATAAAAAAATAAAATTCCTACTACTGTCAATTTATTTGATACATGCTGTATTTAAAACTTGGATTTCCTGTTAATTTCTAAAATATTTAATATTTACAAATCCACTGTAAAAAAAATAAAATAAAAATAAATAAAATAAAATCCATAATACTGTCATTTTATTGATATTTGATATATGCTGTATTCAGATTTTAATATTCACAAATCTGAAAAATCTGTTTAATATTCACAAATCTATAAAAAAATAATAATAGTAAAAAAAATCCATATACTGTCATTTTATTGATATTTGATGTATGCTGTATTCAGATTTTAATATTCACAAATCTGTAAAAATCAGTTTAATATTCACAAATCTGTAAAAATAAAAGAATAATAGTAAAATAACATAAAATCCATTCTACAGTCAGTTTATAGATAATGTGTAATGATTGTTTTAAACAGGCCCAACTGACCTGAAGTGACTCTACAGTGAGCACAAGCAGTGGTTTCAGTTGAGCCTGACCTCAGCTGAAAGCGACCCCAGGGCTTTTCCTACAATGTCAGCCAGACCTGAACATTTGATCCTGAAAATATAGAATGCATCCCTTGTAAAAACATACAGAAACAGGAGAAGCTGGGCTGTCCTAGATGTGCGGCTGGTGTTTTTATGCCATCTTATCTGCAGTGACAGAGCGAGATACGACCTCTCTTTGTTGTGCTCTGAGAGCAGAGCCGTAACGGCAGATGTTTGCAGATATCACAGCGAGATTGTGAGAACAGCCTTGAGGGTGACATGGTGTTGTTTTCAGCAGTGAATTTAAATGAAAATGCTTGGAATATGGCGACACGTCCTTCACCTGCCTCAGACTCACTCTTTCTACTCATGCTGTTTTTGCAATATTTAGTGTATAGTCCACAATATTTGCATTTTCTCTATGCAAAAAGTATCTGCATGCTTTATTTGCAAAATTGTGCAGCACACTGCATGCAATGCACTTATCTCAGTTTTGCATTTCCAGTGTGATGCATTGGAAGTGATAGCAACTCTCTCTTGAACTGTTATTCAGGGTTAGATATATTGCAACACAAAATTGGATTAAAACTACAAAATATCTTATTGCATTTAATTTTGCATTTAATATATGAAATACAAAATATATTGTACTTATTTATTTTAGGGCTGCAATCACTGAATTAATTATGCAACAGGATTTCATGTCACAATGTAATATGTTTGACACTACAATACTGTTGATTGTAATGGCTTCCCAGCCATATACTATTATAGTATTAATATTTTTCACTTTTATGATATTTATAAATATTTTGTATTAGCATTTTAATTTAAGTTTTAAATAATTTTAAGTTCTTGTGTTTTTTTTGTGAGAGAGACAGGTTAGTATATGTAATATAAAATCAATTACCTTTATTTATTATTATTTCAGTTTTAGTTTTAGTATACTTTGTGGGTAGTTGCCAGGGAAATGCTATTGGTTTCTATTATTTGAGTATTATTTATATAAGTTTAAGTTTTAGAAATGTACATTGTGGTAGTAATGTGCTTTTGTCATTTTTCTCAGTTTTGTCCTATTGTCCTTCCCAACTACCTAAGAACTCCTCATCCCATGATCGCACAACAATAAACTGTCAGTCTGTGAGAACTGGCACATCTGTGTTTTTTGCACTTCGCTGAATAACTTAAAACAATTAGCACAATTTCTATTCTTACATAATGCCAATGTGTGCCTTTTTATTATCACCTAAAGTAAATGTGAAGTTTGAGATGCTGCATGCAAACTTTTGGATATGAGCGGTCTTAACATTGCTTTTAGTCACATGTTGAATTACTGTACTAACCTGTCTCTTTATTCAGTTATGTGTAAATGACAATTAGTGGGCGACAACCTCTTCTGTGTCTTTAAATAAAGATGCTCTGATGTTTACATGACCTTCTTGATCTAACGGAGGTGTCATCGTTTAAAGTTCTAGCAAAAACATTTTTTCATTCAACTTCTGGAAAGCTTTTTAGTTCTTGAGTTATGCAACAAGAGAAACATTCATCTGTAGTTTGTGTTCTTCTCATGCAGGTTTAGAGAAACCTGATGTTATTTCACAGTGGCTGCCGTCCTTTGAGGTTATGAAATGTCCTTTTTTTGCCTCCCTGGATAATTGGATCAACTGTACTGAACCCCTCATCTCAGCTCATTGCACAGGTCAAAACATGATGTTATCTGTGGAGTAATGAAGGGATCAACATGAGGATCTTCAGGCCTAATGTTCAAAAACAAAGTAAATCGTGCCATTTAAAACATAAAGGAATAGTTCACCCAAAAATGAAAATCAGCTGAAAATGTGCTCACCCTCAGGCCATCCATGAATTTGTTTTATCAGTGGAACATTTTTGAGAAATTTAGCTTGCTCACCAATGGATGCTCTGCAGTGAATGGGTGCCGTCAGAATGAGAGTCCAAACAGCTGATAAAAACATCACAATAATCCACGAGTAACCCACACCACTCCAGTCCATCAGGTAATGTCTTGTGAAATAAAAAGCTGTGTGTTTGTATGAAAGCAAATCCATCATTAAGGCGTTTTAACTTTAAACCGTAGAGTAATCCATAATAATGCTTCCTCCAGTGAAAAAGTTGTCCTCTCACGTCAAAATACACCTGCATATTTGTAATTTTGATCTGTTTTGGCTTGTAAACGGTGCTTGATCTGTGCATATGTCTCTCCTGATTCAGACGAGACGACTTTTTCACTGGAGAAAGCATTATTATGGATTGAGGATTCCTATTTTTGCCACAAGCAATGGTTTAAAGTTGAAACATCTTGTTGTTTCTGACAAATATGCAGCTTTTTATTTCACCAGACATTAACTGATGTACTGGAGTGGTGTGGATTACTTGTGGATTACTGTGATGTTTTTATCAGCTGTTTGGACTCTCATTCTGACGGCACCCATTCACTGCAGAGCATCTTGGATGGAGTACATTTTCAGCAAAATTTACATATTTGGGTGAACTATTACTTTAAAGAACTAGAAACGATACATATTGATTAAAATAACATCAATAACTTTTTCAAGAAGTTTAGGTCTTTTGTTTCTTTGCTCAACTTATTGTGCTACAAATAATTTTTGAGACTGAAGTTTCTGTTCTCTATCTGCTGCTCTCATTCTGTGGTCTTATCTGCTCTGGTGTTTGTTGCTGGTAAGCAATTTGCTGAAAATTCTCAAGGCCTCTCTTGATGCGCCTCCCGTCCGATGGAAACTAATCTTGCGATTAGATTCTGCTGCGCTCAGCGTTTGGAAATCACAGACGCAGTCAGAGAGTTTGAGACTTGATAAGCTCACGGGCCTCTGATGCTTTAATCAAAACCTCTTTACTGAGTTTAATTTCAGATAAGATACCATGTGCTCAAGTGTGCTTTATCATGAACAGAAGCAAGAAAGAAAAATGAAATCAGGGTCATTTGGGGGTTATTGTATTCATTTGTCTGCATGGAGGACCACTTTCACATGCATATTGCTGGAAATACTGGACATGCTTTTCACATTACGCTGCATTTTATTTTATTATGCAGCATGGTCATTTAATTAACTCATTCATTCTTATGCATGGTCTTGGCGCACGCGATGCAAAATGTAGGTCGTGTTGATTAATTTTATTGTTTGCACAAAACTAGTTCATTGAAATGAATCGCCTGCTTCTCATACTGCTTGTGTTTGGAGATTTCAATCAGTATAATTTATCCCAATAAGCTGTTAATATGACCTAGAATTCTGTGATGGAATAATATTGGTATATTAGTGTGCATGCAAGCATGTCACTGTGCATATTATGTTATATTAGCATAATAATAATTCTGCTCTGCATTATTTCCTGCTGAATAGTCTGTATCACTTAGAAATACTGTATACTGTATGATGTTATGGCAGTGAAATGCATTATTAATGCTGCTTCATTATGTTTTTTAATAATTGAAAGTTGGTAGTGAATATAGTTGATGGAAGAAAAAATAATAATGTGACATCTGTTTTGTTTTTCAACCAGTTTCCACTCTCATCTGCAGTTGAAATGAGGAGGATTTAATTGCATTTGCATACCAACAAATGTTTTTATTGCCTCTTTTTTCTCGCATGGCAGCTTCTCACAGGAAGACGTATGTAAAAGAAGTGTCATGCAGCGTGAGTTCTGAGCATGTCAGAAATGCACCTGCAGCAGGCCGCAGGAAGTGCACACAATAGAGTTTGTGTCAGCTTTGAGCATCCTGCATGCTTTGGATTCATGCACATGCACAATAACATCCCTTTCACTTCTTACACTTACACAAACGTAAGCTTAACGTCAACAAGAGATTTCTTTATTAATGCACATTTCTGGTCATATTGTGCATGAATCCTCAGTGCATGTTCGTCTTTGTAACCTTTCATCAAAATGTAATAACATGCTCTGAAATGACTTTCCTTTTCAGCTGATGTCATCTGCACCTCTTACTTTACATTCTTTTTCACCATCCAATCAATTCCCATGGATAAAATCAAGCTCTGTCCTACATGTTTGTTCTTGAATAACCTTTGAAGGAATAGTTCACCCAAAAAGAAAATTTGTTGAAAATTTAATTTTATTTAGATTTTGCATTCCATCACTTGCTCACCAATGGATGCTCTGCAGTGAATGGGTGCCGTCAGAATGAGCGTCCAAACAGCTGATAAAAACATCACAATAATCCACACCACTCCAGTCCATCAATGTCTTGTGAAGTGAAAAGCTGCGTTTTTGTAAGAAACAAATCCATCAAGGCAATTTAACTTTAAACCGTCATTTCACTGTAAAAAATGACAGTGAATTTAACGGTAAAAGACTGTAAAAATGCTACAGTAAAAACCTGTTAAATGGTTAACGGTAAATTCCCCTACTATATACGGTGAAAAACTGTATTGGACATTACATGTACTGGACATTAATTTTACGGTAGTATACCGTTTTTGGAAGTGAAAAAGACCGTATAATTTACAGTGAATAACCGTAAATTGACATTCCCAGAATTCCCTGCGTTACATTTCAAATTTGATGTTTTTTTGTTGAAATAACTATGTTTCTTCTTAGTTTTTTCTTATCAGTTTTGTATATTAGGGTTGTGTGTTACACCTAATGTTGTTAAATGAATGTTTATTGCATTATTTCAGTGTTTAGCGTTTGTGTGAATGACACTGAGCACCTTCTATATATGTTATTATTTAAAAGCTGCTTGTGATGGGCTTTGGTTCATCATGTGACTTTCTCATCACCACCTGCATTTGGTGGATATCAGTGGTACAAAACAGATTTCAGTACTTCAATAGGTTGGTATATTAACATTATTTTAGTTAATGAAAATACGGTATTTAACTGTAAATTTAAGTTAAAACCGTAAAACCTAGAACCTTGCTACCGAATTTTTTACAGTAAAATTCCGGCAACCACAGCTGCCGGTTTTTTTACCGTAAATTTTACGTAATTTTTTTTACAGTGTGGACAAAATGTCCATAATAACACTGACTCCAGTGATAAAGTCCATCTCCTGTTGTCCTCTAACATCAAAATCCACTGACATTTTTGTTTAGATCTGTTTTGGACTGTTTTTGCTTATAAACATTGCTTGATCTGTTCATATTTTTCTCTTGAGTCAGGCAACTTTTTCACTGGAGAAAGCAATATTATGGATAGAAGAATTGGTTTAAAGTTAAAAACGCCTTAATAATGAATTAGTTTCTTACAAACACAGCTTTTCACTTAATTGATGGACTGGAGTGGTGTGGATTATTGTGATGTTTTTATCAGCTGTTTGGACTCTCATTCTGACGGCACCCATTCACTGCAGAGCATTGGTGAGCATGCGATGCAATGCTACATTTCTCCAAGCCTTTTCACTTGATAAAAAAAAAAAAACTCAAAATCTTGGATGGCCTGAGGGTGAGTACATTTTCAGCAAGTTTTCATTTTTGGTGGACTATTAAATTAATGCATCACATAAGAAGTAAAACAGGTTGTGATGATGTTTCATGTTGACTTAAAGGGAACTTACTAAATAAGAGTGTCATAAGCGCTGGATATGCATCACTGATTTTAAATGCTCTTCATATTTAAGTGTATTATGAAACAAATTTGGAACAAATCAATTTCAGTTCTAGTGGGGCAGGGAGCTTTCAGTCAATGAGCAGTTATTGATTTTTGTCTGGCCTTTAAACTCCATAGCATAGTTCAATAACAGAGAGGTTACAGGCCGGATGTTTGGGTGACGTGATGTTTTGGTTTTCTGTTGACGGCATCTGTATTTTGTCATTTTCTATTCGTAGTCCACAAGGGACCTTCCAGTACCGGAAGGGTCAACAACAACACTCAAGGAAACATGAAGTCCTATTTTTAGTGCTTTAGTAATTATAATGCCCTGTTGATTTAATGCAGAGCCAATGCTGTGAATGAGATGCACAATATGCAATTTCATATTCTGATTGAGGGCATGAACCGCTAATAGCTCTCTGTCATCAGTGAAACGGAGTTATAAAACATTCTGGAGCAGGATCGGTCAGGCTAACCGAGCGAGACGGATGTTCTTGTGATGTAACAGGCTTTGGTTTGTCACCTTCAGAAATCACCTGGACTAAAAGCCTCTAAATACGTGTTAATTTGATTTTTCACACAGGTGATGTAACTCTGTTGAGCTTATGTGGACACTCAGCTTCATGTGACGTGAATAAAATGTATCTTATATCTCATTTAAACAGTCTAACAGATGTTTAAATGCAAGCAAGACCTGTCACTGTGTGATTCAATATGCAAATAAATGTGAGAAGCAAGAAGGATATTGAAGATTTCAGAATTTAGGTTGCTGTGTGTGTGTCAGTGTTATTTTTGTATCATTGAGATCCTATTATAGTTTTATTGATATTTTGAAATAGTTTTTATATTACTATTTTCTATTTTCATTTTAAATTCAATTAAAGTTTCAGTAATTTTGTTATGCATCTTGTCATTTTAATTAGTTTTTGCTTTTTATAAATATTCCTATGCAGTTTTTATTAATTTTTTTATTTCAGTTTTAATAAGTAAATAAATGAGAAATGTTGCAGCTAGCTGAAATAAAATATGTTATATATATTTAAACTAGTGCTGTCAAACGATTTATCGCGATTAATCGCATCCAAAATAAAAGTTGTTGTTTACATAATATATGTATGTGTACTGTGTATATTTATACATAAATGCACACACATACCGTATATATTTTGAAAATATTTACATGTATATACATTTATATATTTATATTCTTATATTTTATATTATATATAAATATATTTAACATATAAACAACATATTTTTCTTAAATATATACATGCACGTGTGACATAATAAATATACACAGTACACACATATATTATGTAAACAAAAACCTCTATTTTGGATGCGATTAATCACGATTAATCGTTTGACAGCACTAATTTAAATATATTTTTTCCATTGATTTTGTTTTTATTTCAACTAACACAAAAAATGTTTTTTTATGATTTTAGTTTTAGTTAACAATGTGAAAGATAATGTTGATTTACAGTAGGTTTAATATTTTCAATGTTTGATTTGCATTTGAACACAAATATGGGTTTGGTGCCGATGCTTATGCCTGCATTGTGAATATTCCAACCTATTTATTTGGCCGCCAATATAAATATGCTGCTTTTGTGTGTGATGTGAAACAGGCCTATTGTTTTGCTGCTTGAAACTAGTGGTATTTCCTTCTAGAAATACAAATCTAGTTTCTTAAAGGCACACTTCCTGTTGACCCAGTGGACTGGCTTTAATTTCCCAGCTTTTACCATTTGAAATTTCCCTTTTCAGTAAACTGTATCACTTTTGTATTGCAGTTTGGGCCTGTCAAGTGGAGTGCAGTGAGTGCAGGTTGATTCTGAGTCTTTGAAAGCACACTGATCATTTTCATTAGGTTCTGGTTTTAGTACCCACCTCATTTATGGACTCTAACTAATGAGACGTATGTTCTAACGGCAGAACACAGTAAGATCTTGGCTGTATCTAAGATAAGCTTTTGTTCTGAGAGTTTCATTACTGGATTCAATGAAACATTCATAATAGGGTCATTTGTCTTTTCGGTGGGCTGTCAACTGTGATTTTTGATTCCAGCCTAAAGATATTTTATCACCGTCCCCGTGTGCCAGAGCAGAACTCTATTTGTAGAACGTCCCAATAATGAAACTATTCTCCAGTCTGAAAATGAAGTGTCAAATGTCTTGCCGTCTGCAATGTGAGGTCTGCCTCCAAGCTCTGTTAAAACAAGTAATAATATATCATAAACTATGTGCCAGAGGAAAAAAGACAAATATTTCAAGCTAAGCAAAGAACAGAGCAATGTTTTCTATGTAGTTTTGTATTTTCTCTGGGTTATTCCAGTTTCAGGGGAACCACTGAAGAGTGTAATTTGGTTTTACTGTATATGATTTATTATTGTTAATTTGTTGCACACAGTTATTTCTTATACTTAGTTAAAAGAATAGTTCAGCCAAAGGTGCCACCCTCAAGCCATCCAAGATATGATTCAATTTGTTTCTTCATCAGAACAGATTTTGAGAAATGTAGCATTGCATCAGTGTCTCAGCAATGGATGCTCTGCAGTGAATGGGTGCCGTCAGAATGAGAGTCCAAACAGCTGATCAAAACATCACAATAATTCACAAGTAATCCACACCACTCCAGTCCATCAGTTCACATCTTGTGAAGTGAAAAGCTGTGTTTGTAAGAAACAAATCCATCGTTAAGGCATTTTTTACTTCATATGCTTCCAGCTAAAATACGAGTCCTCTGTCTGTAATATTGTGAAAAAGTAATTTGTCTGAATCAGGAGAGAAATATGCATGGATCAAGCACCAGCACAGTTCTAAACCAAATATGTTGGTGATTTTTGATGTGAGAGGACAACCAACCGGAGATGGACTTTTAAACTGGAGGAAGTGTTATATTATGGACTTGGTTTAAAGTTAAAACACTTTAAGATTTTGTTTCTTACAAACATGCAGCTTTTCGCTTCTCAAGACATTTAAGAACAAACAAACCCATACTTTTTTTCTTCTGTGGAACACAAAAGGAAAAGTTCTGCAAGTTGCTCTTTTCTAACCAATTACAATTATGGGAATCAAATAATTTCAAGCTTCAAATAGGCAAACAAAAAACACCTTGAAAGTGTCAGAAAGAAAGTCAAACAGGTTTGGAACAACATGAGGGCGACTAAATAATGATCTCACATATCAACACCCCAACCACCCAGAACAACACATAGAAGAAGTGACTTTTGTGAGGCCAGAAAGTGTTAAAATCTAGTTATTTTGCTGTTTTTGTGTGCTAAAATGTCAGCTATAAACATGCACATACCTGCTGACTCGTCGCAGCGTTTCTAGTTGACACTGTAATTGTACCGTTAAAAGTTTATGTGGAAATTTTTATAGCCTCCCTAAGGATGTGAATAAACTTCTGAAATCTTCTGTTCTGGTAAAATAACACCCTCTTTTTTTAGAGGAGCTGTCAACACTCGCTAACAGGAACACTGCAAATTATTTACACAAAAAGATGAGAGAGCGAATAGAAATTCTAAACATAAATTAAACCAAAAGCCTGGATAATGCAATGTAGTATGATTATGTGAAAATCATCACTGTACTTTGCACATGAATGAATTCTTGGCATGACTTTGAATGTCTCTTTGTCCCGATTGTTCTAGCCGTGAGATTATTTTGTTGTTGTTGGTTTATGGCGGCTCTTGTCTGGGCATGTTAGTGAAGGTGTTTTCCTTTTGTGTGGTGACTCAACCCTTGGCCCGACGTCCTTTGATTTATCACAGGCGGTTATTGTTGCGACCTGTGTGTTTCAGTGCCGGAGGTTTCCCACCGCATGCCCCGGTTTCGGTGGAGGCGCTCAGGTGTTTGGAATGTGATTGCTGAGGGAGTGTCGAGCAGAAGCCTTTATACAGTGGACACAAGATCAGCTTCTCAAATAACTCACACTGAATTTACTCACATGTTTACATGGACACTATCTTTTCATTACCCTAATGACCACTTCAGACAACATTACTTCATACTACTTCAGATCTATCTATCTATCTATCTATCTGTCTGTCTGTCTGTCTGTCATTCGTTCTATCTATCTTTGTATCTATCTATCTATCTATCTATCTATCGTTCTGTTTATTGTTCTATCGTTCTATCTGTATATCTATCTATCTATCTATCTGTCTGTCTGTCTGTCTGTCGTTCTATCTATCTATCTATCTATCTATCTATCTATCTATCTATCTATCTATCTATCTATCTATCTATCTATCTATCTATCTATCTATCTATCTATCTATCTATCTATCTATCTATCTATCTATCTATCTATCTATCTATCTATCTATCTATCTATCTATCTATCTATCTATCTATCTATCTATCTATCTATCTATCTATCTATCTATCTATCTATCTATCTATCTATCTATCTATCTATCTATCTATCTATCTATCTATCTATCTATCTATCTATCTATCTATCTATCTATCTATCTATCTATCTATCTATCTATCTATCTATCTATCTATCTATCTATCTATCTATCTATCTATCTATCTATCTATCTATCTATCTATCTATCTATCTATCTATCTATCTATCTATCTATCTATCTATCTATCTATCTATCTATCTATCTATCTATCTATCTATCTATCTATCTATCTATCTATCTATCTATCTATCTATCTATCTATCTATCTATCTATCTATCTATCTATCTATCTATCTATCTATCTATCTATCTATCTATCTATCTATCTATCTATCTATCTATCTATCTATCTATCTATCTATCTATCTATCTATCTATCTATCTATCTATCTATCTATCTATCTATCTATCTATCTATCTATCTATCTATCTATCTATCTATCTATCTATCTATCTATCTATCTATCTATCTATCTATCTATCTATCTATCTATCTATCTATCTATCTATCTATCTATCTATCTATCTATCTATCTATCTATCTATCTATCTATCTATCTATCTATCTATCTATCTATCTATCTATCTATCTATCTATCTATCTATCTATCTATCTATCTATCTATCTATCTATCTATCTATCTATCTATCTATCTATCTATCTATCTATCTATCTATCTATCTATCTATCTATCTATCTATCTATCTATCTATCTATCTATCTATCTATCTATCTATCTATCTATCTATCTATCTATCTATCTATCTATCTATCTATCTATCTATCTATCTATCTATCTATCTATCTATCTATCTATCTATCTATCTATCTATCTATCTATCTATCTATCTATCTATCTATCTATCTATCTATCTATCTATCTATCTATCTATCTATCTATCTATCTATCTATCTATCTATCTATCTATCTATCTATCTATCTATCTATCTATCTATCTATCTATCTATCTATCTATCTATCTATCTATCTATCTATCTATCTATCTATCTATCTATCTATCTATCTATCTATCTATCTATCTATCTATCTATCTATCTATCTATCTATCTATCTATCTATCTATCTATCTATCTATCTATCTATCTATCTATCTATCTATCTATCTATCTATCTATCTATCTATCTATCTATCTGTCTGTCTGTCTGTCTGTCTGTCTGTCGTTCGTTCTATCTTTGTGTCTATCGTTCTATCATTCTATCTATCTATCTATCTATCTATCTATCTATATATCTATCTATCGTTCTGTTTATTGTTCTATCGTTCTGTCTATCGTTGTGTCTATCATTCTAACTATTGCTCTGTCATTCATGATTTATCTATCTATCTATCTATCTATCTATCTGTCTGTCTGTCTGTCGTTCGTTCTATCTATCTTTGTGTCTATCGTTCTATCATTCTATCTATCTATCTGTCTGTCTGTCTGTCTGTCTGTCTATCTGTCTGTTGGTTTATCATTCTATCTATATCTATCTATCTATCTATCTATCTATCTA
>NW_015626036.1:400504-406124 GCF_001515625.1 Sinocyclocheilus rhinocerous | reverse complement strand
TCTGTCTGTCTGTCTGTCTGTCTCTGTCTATCTATCATTGCATCTATCTATCTATCTATCTATCATTGCATCTATCTTTGTATCTATCTATCTATCTATCTATCTATCTATCTATCTATCTGTCTGTCTGTCTGTCTGTCTGTCTATTGTCCGTTCTATCTATCATTGCATCTTATCTATCTATCTATCTATCTATCTATCTATCTATCTATCTGTCTGTCTGTCTGTCTGTCTGTCTATTGTTCGTTCTAACTATCTTTGTATCTATCGTTCTATCATTCTATCTATCTATCTATCTATCTGTTTATTGTTGTGTCTATCATTCTTTCTATCATTCTAACTATTGCTCTGTCATTCATGATCTATCTATCTATCTATCATTTATAAACATTTTTGTGCATTTTTTTTAAATTTGCCATTAATAAAAATATCATTTGATTTCTTTATTGTAATATTTCTATTTGCATATTTGTAAACTACTGATCTGTTAATATTTACATTAAATTTATCGAGACCACATTTAAAACTAGATTTTCATGTCTTCATAGCAAAATAAAATCCTTAATTTAAATAATATTTAAATATCACACGACTATTATTTTCTATAACTATTTTTATAATTCCTGAAACTTAAAGCTGTTTTACTTCCAGTAAACCTCTCTCAAGTCTTGATCTAAAAAAAAAATTACTTATTTACTGAAAACTGTACGAATAACCTTGATTATGACAGGTGCTTTAGCATTATCAGTAAATCATAATTACATAACTCCTAATCTGCCACATACTGTGATGGACAGTTTTATCCGTCTTGATTGATTAATTGTGCCTGTGTGTTTGTAGAAATCCTGCTCATCATGATGCTCACTGACCTGAAACAGGCTTTTTATTTTTGTCCCACATGATGTGAAATCCTCCACACTCAGCTTGAGTGATGAGGATCTGAACTTCTACAAACCCTTCCAGTTTGGGGCTTTCATTTCCATGACTTTGTGCTATTGAGCAACGTAATAGCGCTTCTTCTGCTTCTGTGTCTTTTGCATCATTGCAGAAACTGTCAAATGAAACTGTATACCTGTGGTGATGAAGACTTCATAGGAATGAACCACCCACCTCGTAGATGTCCTGTAATACCTGCAGGGCTGATACAGATGATGTTTTATTACCAGTAAAGCATGCAGGAGTCTTGTCTGAGCGCATGGATTCAGGATGTGTTGACAAGAGAATAAATGGAATTTATTAACTGTAAATCTGAGCCAGATCTGCAGCAGAGATGTTACTAAAACACTTCCTTCTGCACATGGTTCTCTGGTAAATACTATAATGTTTTTTGTCAGGCGGGGAGAGACACGAAATAAATCGTGTTTATTGTGCACAGTGAATTGTGTTTAGACTGAATTCAGTCGATCGAGTCAAATTACACCTTAAAAACAAAAGAAAGATGTAAGAAAATATATAGTGCATAATAAAAATTGCATTGTGACATATTTATAACAATTAAACTCCCAGTGCTCACAACTGTAATACATTTGGACATGATCACGTGTATAATTGATTGTCTGCAATTTTATTATGCACTTAACTCTTTTTTTTATAATGTCACTGTAAAAAAGGCCATTTAATTTTATTTATTTAATTTTTATTTTATCCTGATTTTAGGGTAAATGTGACCTGGACGTCCATATATCCATCCATCCATTCCTCCCTCAAAACATCTGTTATTAATTACATTTATTTAGAATTTTATTTTAATATTTTATTCTATTTATTTATTTATTTTTTTGATCTTGAGGTGAATGTGATTTGAACATGTTTTCACGAGATTCAACCATATATCCGTATCTTCCAAGGCTGACCTCAAAAGTGCGCAGCGTCAAATTCACTTCATTTTTCACCTCTGCAAGGTTTTCTCAAGTCTGCGTTACATCACGGCCCCTGAGCTGAAGTGAAATTCTCGAGCTGGAATCAAACAGTCAACTTGTTTCCTCACCAATTACAGCCACTTCCAGGAATTTTGTACTGTGATTTTTCCACAGAATGAACCCAACACTCATGAGTAATTGTGCACCTAACAAAAACATCAACATATTGTGGCATGTGCAGTCAAATGAGGCCTTGCATTGTACATGAAATCAATAAAACCAGTCAAGTTTTTATTGTTTTGTTTTATTCAAGCTGAACCAACGTCAGACAGTTCTGCAGAGTTCAGCTACCTTAAAGTGCAACAAAGGCCTATTTTCTTGTTTCATTGGAGTAAAATGTCTTTTAAGAATGCTTTTTAAAGTATTTGGACACTTTATAAAATCTGAAGGTTGTTGCAAATATGCTTATTAAGCAAAAGAGTTCCCAAAATAAAACAATAAATGTAGTGTTAAAATACATTGTTACTTAACCCTTGTGCGTCAATTAAAAAAAGTTACACATAGGTCCATAGTGGACAAAAATGTCCATGTCAAAAAACTGTCATAAAAATTTGACGCTTGGGAGCACAGAGTTAAGAATTTTCCCCATTAGATGCCAGCAAAACTCTGCTGGTGCACACAGTGGTTGGATTTGTGATTTGCAGTAGAGTTTTTCTCTCTCAAATATTACAAGAACACACACAATTTTTTTTTTTTATGACACACATACAAACCACACTCTGACATCCATACCAACCCACCCACACAATTATAGCTGCATTATTTATCCAATTGGCTCTATAATATGCAGAAGCAGAAAACAGAATTAAAGCGAGTATTTTCTTTATAGGTCAAACCTGAAAAAATGGCACCATCTGGTAAAAAATAGTAAAAAAATAAAAAATTTTAAAGCCTTGCCAATATAATGAAAGCCTTAATTTATGCAGTTGGCAATAACACAGGCAAAATGATAAAAAAAACTAAACTGAAAAGGACAAAAATGTCCAAAAGGTCGCACAAGGGTTAAGTATCCAGATACTTTTTGGAGGCCAGTGTATCTTGTATTCTACATCCAGTGGTTATGGATGTCATTCTAGTTTGTCCTGTGGTTTAAGTGGTTACTGTTGGCCTTGAGTTATTCACTTAAACATGACTTATAGTTACATCACTTAGAAGATTCCAAAGGTAATAGTTTAATCAGTCTGAATGTAATTACAGTAGATGATAAAACATTCCTGCCGTCTGGGAGGCCGGCTGTTCCAGATCACTGGAAATTCCCTGTGTTTTATGGTCAGTATTGGCTCATGACACGTAAACAAGAAAAGTTTAGGTAACACAAATGTCATTCATTTTATAATTCATATTTTAATACGAGACGTTTTTTTTTCTGACTCGGGAAAGAGTCAGAAAATAAATCTCTTCTGCTCACAAAGGCTGTATTTTATTAAAAATAAAGACAATTAAACAAGACAATTGTGAAATAGTATTACAATTTAAAATAAATGTTTTGTATTTTAATATATTTAAAAATGTAATTTATTCCTGTGATCAAAGCTGAATTTTAAACATCATTACTCCATTCATCAGTGTCACATGATCCTTCAGAAATCATTCTGATATGCTGGTTTGCTGCTCAAGAAACATTTCTTATCCATTTTCAAAACTGCTGTGTCGTATTTCTGTGGAAACTGATAATAACAAATTTATTAGACCACCACCAGCCAGTGTAAGGTTTGTGCCACAGCTGCCCTAAGTTGAACAGCTGCCCTGATTACCAAACTGTGTTTCTGTAATGGTTAATCCACCAGTATGTGTAAGCTTAGTCACAGAATAGTATTTGTAATGCTAAAATATAATTATTGTTGTTACCCACAAATATTTGAATTTACGGTTTAAAAAGAAAGGCAAAAAAATACAGGAAAGCACTTTATTACTTTTTTATTCAGATACCCAATTACAGTCAATAAATACAGTCTAATAAATTTAAGCACTTTATGTGCTTAACGATTTTTTAGACCACCTGTCATAATAAAGAGAAAACAAATATTTTATTGAAACATTGTCAAAACATTGTTTTAAACTAAAAAAATGTATTGTCATTTATTCGGCAAATAACAAACTGAAACAACTATTAACCATTACAGGCACAAACACACACACACACACACACATATATATATATATATATAAACACTGAAAAGAAAAAGAGAAATATATATATATATATATTTCTCTTTTTCCTTTCAGAGTGTTTTTTGAGCAATCCTCCCATCCACATGCGCAGATAATACCAGTCTGTCTGCCAGCCGGCCGTCTGCCCAACGGGAATGTCACCAGTGACGTACCATTATTAACAATGTCCATCAGCCTGAGCTCAGCCGGGAGAGACGCCTGTGTGCTGGCGAGGTATTGATGCCTGTTTGTGATGCGTTTCAGCATTGTGAAAGCATTTGGCAGCAGGATTCGCTCCATCGCTGACCAGCGGCTCTGTCTCAGAAGAGCTTTGGTGGACGGTGGAGCTGGGTAGATGGGTGTCATAATAACAGGACAAATCTACCCTCAGAGGTTTCTCTTTCAGAACTGTGGAGAATTAATGCAGTTAAGGCTGAAATACACTGCATGACTTTTGCCCCAATTTACACAGTCTGAAGAAGTTGATGCTAGTTGCCGAAAGTCCAAACTAGTCTGGAGGTTTGAATTGACAGATTTCATAGGAAATCACATAGTGTATGATGGTCACAGACTCTAATTTCTTAGCTTTAGACTTAGCTTTAGAAATCCAGTTGGAGGATATCAAACATGTTTGATATTTTGAGCCAATTTTAGAACACATATTGTTTACATTGGTCACGCGGCTCGTTTGTTGTGATTGGAAGGACTTTTAAGTCTGGTAGTGTGTGATCCTCAGTCGTGTAGTGTATGATGACCAGTTTTTGTGACTATTTTCAAAATCGGTACGTGTGATACCTGGCGTTTTAAAATTGTTCAGATTTTAAAAATTAGTGTAGTTGTCAGACTCTGTTCCTGTCTTGTGTTGTGTTCTCCTCCCCCACGTGCTCCATGACCCAGTTTTCCCTCATGTTTTATTATGTTTATTGATTTCAGGTCTTCCTCATTGTGTCCCTCCTCTAGTCCTGTGTATTTAAAGTGGTTCCTGTTTTGAGTTCTCTGTCCGGTTTTGAATGTCGTCTTCCTCACTACGTGTGTGTTCCTGGTTTCCTTGTTCCATTGGATGGTAATTAAAGTATCTTTGTTTGAAGTATTCTCCACGTCTCCTCGTTCCTCGCTCCGCGCTCCCTCACAGTAGCGTCGCGTGACAGAAAACCGGACCTGAACAGTAAGCGGCGCCCCTTCTCCCCGTGTTTGTTTTTCGTTTTTGAAAAGTATTTTGTTTTTCCCGTTTGTTTCTCCCCGCGGCCATGGAAATAGCCGCTCCGGCCGTTCCTCAGTCAAGCCCGCCAGCCGCAGCATTCTCAAGCCCGCCGGCCGTTCTTCTGTCAAGCCCGCCGGCCGCGCCGTTGTCAAGCCCGCTGGCCGCTCCAGTCTCAAGCCCACCAACCACGCCTTTAACCCCTAACAAAATGAGGAATTTGAGGAGGAAAAGGCTGTTGGCTCAAGCCCCTAGGTCCGCTCCAGTGTCGGCTCCAGCCCCAGAGCTCACTCCAGTGTCGGCTCCAGCCCCAGAGCTCACTCCAGTGTCGGCTCCAGCCCCAGAGCTCGCT
>NW_015626036.1:400056-400352 GCF_001515625.1 Sinocyclocheilus rhinocerous | reverse complement strand
AAACCCAGCCCAAAGAGGGCTCCAGTTCCTGAGTTTAGCCCACGGAGGGCTCCAGTCCCCGAGTTTAGCCCAGAGAGGGCTCCAGTCCCCGAGTTTAGCCCAGAGAGGGCTCATATCCCCGAGTCTAACCCAGAGAGGGCTCTTATCCCTGAGTCTAGCCCAAAGAGGGCTCCAGTTCCTGAGTTTAGCCCACGGAGGGCTCCAGTCCCCGAGTTTAACTCAAAGAGGATTCCAGTACCCGAGTCTAGCACAGACAGGGCTCCAGTCCCCATGTCCAGCCCAAGGAGGGCTCCAGT
>NW_015626036.1:392313-399579 GCF_001515625.1 Sinocyclocheilus rhinocerous | reverse complement strand
TACCAGTCGTTTTTGTAGGCATTAAACTGCCAGAATTTTAAAAGACGATATCTCCGTTTGCATTGAACTTTCAGCTTCGTAACTTTGCAGATATTGTTTATGATCAAACAGCAACATTACACACTAACTAACATTAAAAAAGTGAAATCGCAATCAACCACCCCTTTAAGAACTTTTCACTGATAGGTTCTTTGGGGAACCACAACTGGTTCTTCTATGGCATCGCTGTGAAAACCCCCTTTTGGAAGCTTTATTTGTAAGAGTGTAGGTTGCTGCTGTGTTCTGGGTGGTCGTTAGATTGTTGCTTTTATGTGTCTCTGTGCCATAGTTCACCTATTGACGTGAAATATACTGTATGTCTTTCATCTGTTGATGACATTCACAGAACTTCAAGCACACTGTCAGTGTTTAGTTTGCTTGCAGAGATTATGCTGTGCAGCTTCATCGAAAGCTGTGAGTTCTTTGAACGAACATAAAACATTTGTGAAAGAGGTCAATGTACTGCGCAAAAGACCCGGTGGTGACAGCTTTATGGGCTTCTGAGCTGTTTGGTGGGTTTCGTTTTTGTTGAGATGGGCAGTGTCAGCTGGCACCCTATAGCTAGTGTTTGCTTATGAGTCTTTGCAGTTTGCACCTGGCGTTTGTCAGTAGCTGCAGTTTGACATTTATTTAAACAGGGTGTTGCGGGCACATCGCTGATGAAATGAGAGATGCTTCCTCTGTGTTTTATAGAAGAGTCTTATTTTATAGTTTTAGTAACGTTTTATTGTTTCTCTTAGGTCTATGCTTTTTTTTTTTTACATTTTGTTGACCCTGACCTCGTAAAAAAGTAATATATTTAAATATGTATGTATATATGTATTTCATACTAAGTATAGTTCAAATCTATTAACATGTTTACTGACATATCATTCGAGACTTATTTAGAGCACTACTTGTGAACAATTAACATTTCTTAATATTAAGCCTAAAATATGTTTTAATTTGTCACTGTTGATGAAGATTGCATGATCTGTGAATAATATCGGTCTTTAAATGCAAGATATTTAAAGTGCACCTAAAATATATTTGCAATAGTTTCACTTTAGCACACTCGAATATACTTCAGTATATCTTTAGTTGGACCTCTGCACAATTAAAGTGCTTTAAACACAAAATTAGTTGTTCAAATTGCTTCAAATGTTCAACATCGTTTCTGAAGGCCTTTGAAAAGGTAATAGTGCACAAAACCGCAGTCCAGCCTGAGAGTGCGTCTGTGTTCACGAGTCTCTTTGTCCTTGTGCTTTTTCCCTGGGCAGTCGGTGGTTCACTTTCACTCTAAGCGCATGCGACACTCTCTGGCGCTGGCCTTTGCTAGGCTAAATATCTGTCACCTCCTTCATTTCCTCTGGCATCTCTGACCTTAATGTGTGAGGCAAGCCAAGCAGGATCCCGTTCACGTTTGCCCGGAGCGTGTCATGCAGATGTCAGTAGCACGGTCTAATAATTTCATACTAAGTATAGTTCAAATCTATTAACATGTTTACTGACATATCATTCGAGACTTATTTAGAGCACTACTTGTGAACAATTAACATTTCTTAATATTAAGCCTAAAATATGTTTTAATTTGTCACTGTTGATGAAGATTGCATGATCTGTGAATAATATCGGTCTTTAAATGCAAGATATTTAAAGTGCACCTAAAATATATTTGCAATAGTTTCACTTTAGCACACTCGAATATACTTCAGTATATCTTTAGTTGGACCTCTGCACAATTAAAGTGCTTTAAACACAAAATTAGTTGTTCAAATTGCTTCAAATGTTCAACATCGTTTCTGAAGGCCTTTGAAAAGGTAATAGTGCACAAAACCGCAGTCCAGCCTGAGAGTGCGTCTGTGTTCACGAGTCTCTTTGTCCTTGTGCTTTTTCCCTGGGCAGTCGGTGGTTCACTTTCACTCTAAGCGCATGCGACACTCTCTGGCGCTGGCCTTTGCTAGGCTGAATATCTCTGTCACCTCCTTCATTTCCTCTGGCATCTCTGACCTTAATGTGTGAGGCAAGCCAAGCAGGATCCCGTTCACGTTTGCCCGGAGCGTGTCATGCAGATGTCAGTAGCACGGTCTGATATCAGTGTGCATTTGACTGATGACTCAGTCGTATATAACCACACAGGTGTGTTTAATGATTAATGTGCAAAAATCATGCCGCATCCACAATCTTTATTGAAATGTGGTGGATTCATTTTAATATGGTGGTTTAAAGGCATTTTGCATTCACAGGGCACAAGTGATGAATGAATTTTAGATCCAAACGTATGTGTAAATAACACCGCCAGATTTAAGATTCGTTCGGAGTGAGTACGATTAATGGCATTTACAGGAAATGGAGACCGTGCCTGTGCAAATGTTAGCAGGTTTAGTGAAGGCGGTGTTAGATATTGCACAAACTGTATGTGGCAGAGAGAGAGAGCTGCACATGATAACTGTAGAAATCATTTTTACTGGTCAAAAATTTTACATATATAATTTAATTATTAATCAAGCTTTTTTGATATTACATGATTTGCTTGGAGCATTAAATATCTTTTAGAAGTAGTTGTTGGTGGTAGAAATTTTATTATTTTTTTTTTTCATTATTCGACACTCTTTCCTGGTTTGATGGATTTTCCTGTTCCCATTTTTACATGCTTCGCTTAGGAAGAAAATTGTAATGCGAGATGGGAGCGATGTAGAGCCTTACGAGAATTTAACCATAAATAAATAGATAAATAAACCATTATTTTTAATATTGGCTTTTTATTGAGCTGTTTGTGCCCCGTGGGTTCCCAGATGTGTTTGGAAACCCTATCCAGGAGTAAATACATACCTAGAAGAAAATCAATGTTTTAATAATCTCTCCACAGATTCTATTACATGAACAGCTCACTTCTGCAGCACATGATAGATGTCTTAGGGTGACTAGGGCTTGAAATCTAGACAACAAGCCAACTTAATTTTTATATTTGCATTCATGAACTCTCAGCCTGTTGTGACGCTCTCATCAAAGTGCATCTTTTCTCAGGAGGGTCGTGTAATTGAATCCCAGCATCAAACAGATCTTGTCCTAAAGGCAAACCATCAGCTTTATGGAAAGAAAAGGCATGTTATTGTATAGTATGAAATTTCACATTGCTCCCCGTTTCTTTAAACCCAGTCCAGCTGCACAAACATCTCTCCCCATCAGACCCCGTCAGTCCCTTAAAAAACACGTCAATTAAGGTGACAAACCTACAGTGAACCCAGAGATCAGAGCCTTGAGTGTACCGGAGTCCCTGCAGAGGGCCGTGATTCTGTGAATAACAGGTACAGTATGTGAAGTTTCACAGGGCGACTGAGTGCTTATAGATTTACCCAGAACATTGTGTGTCTAGCTGAATCACCCTCATCCAATGTACAGAACAACGTGTGAAAAAGCCCAGAGAAACATTTCTTTGCTTACGGTTTTCTTGTGCTTCCTTGTTTCTTTTAAAGGAATAGTTCACCCAAAAATGAAAAATGGCTGAGAATGTACTCATCCTCAGGCCATCCAAGATTTGATGAGTTTGTTTCTTCATGGGAACAGATTTGAAGAAATGTAGCATTCCATCACTTGCTCACCAATGGATGCTCTGCAGTGAATGGGTGCCGTCAGAATGAGAGTCCAAACAGCTGATAAAAACATCACAATAATCCACAAGTAATCCACACCACTCCAGTCCATCTGTTAACATCTTGTGAAGCCAAAAGCTGCGTGTTCGTAAGAAACATCAATCCATCATTAAGACATTTTTAATTTTAAACCAATGCTTCCGCCTAAAATCGAGTCCTCTCCCCATAATAATGCTTCCTCCAGTGAAACAGTCATCTGGTCTGAATCAGCAGAGAACTCTGCTCAGACCAAGCACTGTTTACAAGCCAAAATAGTTCTAAACTAATATTTTTAAGTGTGAGGACAACAGGAGATCAGCTTTTCCACTGGAGAAGCGTTATTATGGACCAGAAGTGATAGTTTATAGATAAAATGTCTTAATGATTGATTTGTTTCTTACAAACATGCAGCTCTTTGCATCATAAGACATTAACTGATGGACTGGAGTGGAGTGGATTACTTGTGGATAATTGTGATGTTTTTATCAGCTGTTTGAACTCTCATTCTGACGGCACCCATTCACTGCAGAGGATCCATTGGTGAGACAGTGATGTAATGCTAAATTCCTCCAAATCTGTTTCTGATGAAGAAATAAACTCATCTTGGATGGCCTGATGGTGAGTAACTTTAAGCAAATTTTCATTTTGGGGTGAGCAATTCCTTAAAGTATAATCTTGCTTCTTTTAAAAATATTTTAGAGAAATAAAAACAGACCCAAACTAGACAATAGTTGACGTGCAGTAAGAGTATAGAGCTATAAAATAATAGCAGCTCAGACAGTGTTCAAACTATACCGTGGACTTTGGGGGAGCGGGGGGAGGGTGTTCGTGCATGCCTCAAAAGAGGGCTTACAATGACTTACAAAGATACATAACAGCTACAAGTGTATGCACTACTTGCTTTATGCAAGCACTATATAGGATAAGTCACTATACAGGATTTACCCGTCATGCATGGATGAATGATATTTTTGCAATTTTACACATAATAATCCACGATGATCACATTACACAAAACTGAAATTGCATGTCAAAATAACACATTGTCAATATTTTTTGAGACCCCCCAAAATTTCACAAATCCCGTTTTCAGGGGAGCCCATGTCTTATTAAGGGGAGCCGAGCTCCCCCTAGCTCCCCCGTAGTTCGTACCCTGAGCAGATGACTTTGGCAAATTTGAGTACTGTTTAACATTATTAAGATCTCTTCTGAGAATTTGTAAAATTATAGGAGTCTTTCCTCAGGAGAATCATCAGAGAGGCTGAAAAGAAGTAAGAAATGGCATTTGCAACTGGATATTCAGTAAGAAAAACAGCAGGGACTTGATTCTATCCATCAACAGTTGACAGCAAGCTAAACAAGCAGGAATCTAATTAAGAAGGAACATTAATTTTTATCTCAAATTGAGTTTAAGCAAAATTGTCCATTTGCTTTATTTAATTTCATTTCTGTCCGGGAGAAACAATTTAGGCTTTTCTAGTATGAGAAACCAAGACTAGAGACAGAACTGTTTTTGTATTTTCTCAGCACTCATTTTTGTGCACACCCATTAAGATTAAGATTGCAGTTTTTCATTATCAGTGCTCTCTGTTTGCATTTCTCATTTTATTTCCATTTGGAAAGTCATTATTCTGACTATTTCTTTCTAGTTTTACAAGACTGAGATTTTAGTCTGCCAAATTATTGATTTGTTCCTTCTTGTTTAGCTTCCCAGTGGAACATTAGGTCAAATGTAAAGATTTATATTTTCATAACAACGTGCAAAGAGTAAGAACGTGTTCAAATGCTCCTTTGAAAGCTCTTTTGTGTTAGTGAAATCTTCACTCCTCCACAACCACAAGCCCACTATTCTGCACTCGCCAGCGACTCCAGAAGCTCCATTGTGTGGCAATGTACATTGCATACAGTACCAGTTGTGTTGCAACAATCGTCTGCATTGTGTTTGCTTCTTTCAGTAACACATAGACACTGAGAGCAGTTTACATACTGTACATACTGTCTGCTGCACTGAGCCGCATTAGCAGTGATTTCCTCAGAAATTAAGGCATGCAGACATAGCAATTTGCCTTGTCTGATTCATAGAAAAATGCAACAAAGTTCTTATTCTCAGTTTCAACCTTGTAAAACCCAACATATATAATAATAGTCTGAAAATGTAAAAAAATGTTTTATTAAAATGTATATTGAACCATTAGACAAAATCTAGTTTGTGTATGCATTTTTTTGTTAATTATCATTTTTGAAACATCTTTTAAAGGCTCATTTATATGATAAATTGAGAATATAGAGGAAAAACATTTGTATCTCTTATTTTTATTAAGAAGCTCAAACTGTGCAAAAATATGCAATTTGGTGCAGATGCTATTATTTATATGGTCATAAAGTAAGATGAAATTATGATAGCTTGTAATGTAAATCTTTATAACAGACTACTTACATAAAATGCATGTAAATATCAGTTGTCACTCTATATCGCCCAATAATGTGTCTTGGTAAGATAATATTTAAATAATTAATAAATGACATTGAATATTTAAATAAATAGTTTTATGATCAAAGCTCTGTAGTTTTAAACTTATAATGCAATGCAATACAATGATGATTGTATAAACAAATACAAAGATGAGATGAACAAATAAAGGTTCCTCAAAAGCCTAATGGTCATATTTGATGTTCAGATTTTAACATGATTTTTCTTCATGTATGGTAAAATTAAGTGTTCATCTTGAATATTACTAACAATGGTTAAGCTATTATTTTGTTTACTTTGTTATTTGTTTGCATAACTGTTTGCATGTTATTCTAAAGAAATTAATTGTCTTCATAGTCTCATGAAATGAGATATCCTCTGAAACTCTATAGAGGAGATTGAGGCTCTTTTTTCTAAGGAGAAATATCTGAGGAACAGGAGGCCTGTAAGCAAGCCTCTCAGTTTAATCTTATTCTCAGTACTGAAACAATTGAGATGTTAAATAGTCTGTTGTTTGTGATTTTTATTTCCTGTAGGAACTCAAGAGTGGTTAGATGCAGTAAATCCTGTTGTATGTGGGTAAAAGGTGGACAATCTTAAGAAAGGGAATCTGTGAGAAAAAGCCGTCAGGTGTGTTGAGGAATGTCAGGTGTGGTCCTGTTGAGGAAACCGGGCGGCTCGAAGATATGTGTTCATTTCCCACTGTGCCAAACGGCATGAATGAACTCGTTGCAAAGCCACAAATATGCAGTAAACAGCATTTCTGTGGAGGTTTTAAATGTTCATTCACTTCCTTAAAGACAAAACATTCTAATTAATAACTTAAAATGTAAAAAAAATTAAAAATAAATCACGAACATGCATGCATCTCCATACTAATGTCCATACTCAGTTTCCACCTAAAAAGAAAATAAATGGGGGCATTTTGGGGCATTTATTATTATTATTTGCATTTGCATTGTGATTTTTTTAAAGCTCACTGTAAAAAATGACCGTGAATTTAACGGTAAAAGACTGTAAAAATGCTACAGTAAAAACCTGTTAAATGGTTAACGGTAAATTCCTCTACTATATACGGTGAAAAACTGTATTGGACATTACATGTAATTTTATGGTAGTATACCGTTTTTGGAAGTGAAAAAAAAC
>NW_015626036.1:390563-392006 GCF_001515625.1 Sinocyclocheilus rhinocerous | reverse complement strand
TGTGACTTTCTCATCACCACCTGCATTTGGTGGTTATCAGTGTATTACAAAGGTACAAAACAGATTTCACTACTTCAATTGGTTGGAATATTAACATTATTTCAGTTAATGAAATTACGGTATTTAACTGTAAATTTAAGTTAAAACCGTAAAACCTAAAATGTGGCTACCATATTTTTTACTGTAAAATTCCGGCAACCACAGCTGTTAAATTTGTAAATTTTACAGAATTTTTTTACAGCTGTTTGGCATTCAGTCATTACTGATTCACTTTCACTTATTACATACTCTTTAATGTGATGTGTAAAATAATACTCATCCAAGACGACGATGAATCTGTTTACAGAGGAGAGGTTGAACAGCTGGCTCTGTGCACTTCCATAACTGTCTGGTTTGGCTCAGCCACCAAATCAGTCATAAGAAGACTGCAAAAGACTGTTAGGACAGCTGAGAGGATAATCAGAATTAGCTTTATTCTCCAGGTGTGTGCAAACACACGAGGAATTTGTTGTGGTTTTTTAAGGTGCTCCTGGTACATAGTGACGCGGTCTTTTCGTGTGATGGAAAAGCCTGATGCTTTGCATAAAATAAACGATTTCGATTGGTTGGAATATTAACATTATTTCAGTTAATGAAATTACGGTATTTAACTGTAAATTTAAGTTAAAACCGTAAAACCTAAAATGTGGCTACCATATTTTTTACTGTAAAATTCCGGCAACCACAGCTGCTAAATTTGTAAATTTTACAGAATTTTTTTACAGCTGTTTGGCATTCAGTCATTACTGATTCACTTTCACTTATTACATTCTCTTTAATGTGATGTGTAAAATAATACTCATCCAAGACGACGATGAATCTGTTTAGAGGGAGAAGAGCAGTGGGGAGAGCACACATCCCTGAGGGGCGCCAGTGCTGATCGTGAAAGTCCTGGATGTGAGTTTTCCCAGCCGGCAACCACAGCTGCTAAATTTGTAAATTTTACAGAATTTTTTTACAGCTGTTTGGCATTCAGTCATTACTGATTCACTTTCACTTATTACATACTCTTTAATGTGATGTGTAAAATAATACTCATCCAAGACGACGATGAATCTGTTACAGAGGAGAGGTTGAACAGCTGGCTCTGTGCACTTCCATAACTGTCTGGTTTGGCTCAGCCACCAAATCAGTCATAAGAAGACTGCAAAAGACTGTTAGGACAGCTGAGAGGATAATCAGAATTAGCTTTATTCTCCAGGTGTGTGCAAACACACGAGGAATTTGTTGTGGTTTTTTAAGGTGCTCCTGGTACATACATACATGCATACACACATACATACATACACATCTGACATGAGAACAGAAAAACATTTAAATAGTAAGACTTAACAATAAATAATAATAATGTTTATGAATCTGGAACAGTCTAGATTTATGTACAGATTTGTGCATTATTTACTC
>NW_015626036.1:382944-387699 GCF_001515625.1 Sinocyclocheilus rhinocerous | reverse complement strand
ATCCGTTTTGTATATTAGGGTTGTGTGTTACACCTAATTTTGTTAAATTAATGTTTATTGCATTATTTCAGTTTCATGTGTGTTACCATGATGGTGTTTAGCGTTTGTGTGAATGACACTGTGCACCTTCTATATATGTTATTATTTAAAAGCTGCTTGTGATGGGCTTTGGTTCATCATGTGACTTTCTCATCACCACCTGCATTTGGTGGTTATCAGTGTATTACAAAGGTACAAAACAGATTTCACTACTTCAATTGGTTGGAATATTAACATTATTTCAGTTAATGAAATTACGGTATTTAACTGTAAATTTAAGTTAAAACCGTAAAACCTAAAATGTGGCTACCATATTTTTTACTGTAAAATTCCGGCAACCACAGCTGCTAAATTTGTAAATTTTACAGAATTTTTTTACAGCTGTTTGGCATTCAGTCATTACTGATTCACTTTCACTTATTACATTCTCTTTAATGTGATGTGTAAAATAATACTCATCCAAGACGACGATGAATCTGTTACAGAGGAGAGGTTGAACAGCTGGCTCTGTGCACTTCCATAACTGTCTGGTTTGGCTCAGCCACCAAATCAGTCATAAGAAGACTGCAAAAGACTGTTAGGACAGCTGAGAGGATAATCAGAATTAGCTTTATTCTCCAGGTGTGTGCAAACACACGAGGAATTTGTTGTGGTTTTTTAAGGTGCTCCTGGTACATACATACATGCATACACACATACATACATACACATCTGACATGAGAACAGAAAAACATTTAAATAGTAAGACTTAACAATAAATAATAATAATGTTTATGAATCTGGAACAGTCTAGATTTATGTACAGATTTGTGCATTATTTACTCTATATACAGCTGTATAAATACAGAGATATGCATATGTATTTACATAATACTTGAGAAAGAGGCAATAATTAAAGATGGAGTGCAAAAAGGTTGTGTCCGGGGTGAGAGGGGTCTGTGATGATGTTTCCTGCCCGTTTCTTCACTCTGGAGTTGTACAAGTCCTGAAGATTGGGCAGGTGGACACCAATGATCCTTTCTGCTGTCCTAACAGTCTGCTGCAGTCTTCTTAAATCTGATTTGCTGGCTCACCCAAACCAGACAGTTATAGAGGAGCACAGACTCAATAACAGCTGAGTGAAACTGTGTCATCTGCGCCTGTGGCAGCTTGAACTTTTTTAGCTGACGAACGAAGTATAACCTCTGTTGGGCCTTTTTCACAATGGAGTCGATGTTGCCAACACCAGTCTCTCAAATGACTTCATGACCACAGACGTTAAAGCAACAGGTCTGTTAAGTCATTAAGTCCTGTGATTTTTGGTTTCTTGGGTACAGGGCTGATGGTGGAACATTTGAAGCAGGAGGGGACTACACACAGCTCCAGGGATCTGTTGAAGATCAATGTGAAGATGGATAATAGCACAGGCTTTGAGGCAGGCTGGAGAGACACTGTTTGGGCCTTTGGCTTTCCTTATCTTCCGCTTTCTGAAGACTTTGCGTACATCATCTTCACAGATCTTAAGTGCAGGCTGAGAAACAGTAGGGGGAGGGAGGGGGAGGGTGTTTATGTTTTTATAATTCAGTAATTTTATGGTGTTTATGCCAGCTGAGTGTTAGATACTTATGTAAATACATATTTTTATTTATGCAGTTGTATATACAGTATATAATGTGCACAATGGTACATAAGTCTTCTGATTCTAGATGTATGTTACTATATTGTTCTTAATTTTTTCATTCTTAATCCAATTTATTTACATGTTCTTTCTACTCTTTTGTGTTTTCCGATTTAAACCAGTTTTGCTCATCATTTTCTACATTTTGTTTAGATTAGTTTAGTTTTAAAAATGTCATTACGTTCCTTGCTTTACAACATGAGAGTATTAGTCATTTATTATTATCCTCATTATTATTAATATTATTAAAATATTAATGCATAATACAAATTATTGTTATTATTATTATTATTAAAATACTACGTATAATGATAATAATAATTATTAGTAAACTAATTTATAAATATTATTGATATTTATTGCATAATACATATTATTAGAGGTGAAAACATTGTAAAACTTTTATGAAAATTGTCACAATGCTTAAAATGACCCTAAACTGGACTTTCGATTATTTGTCCTGAATATAATTTTTCTTTTTGTAGTGACTTCTACGTCTTAGTGAGATTCA
This sequence comes from Sinocyclocheilus rhinocerous, assembly GCF_001515625.1. Classification (NCBI taxonomy): domain Eukaryota; kingdom Metazoa; phylum Chordata; class Actinopteri; order Cypriniformes; family Cyprinidae; genus Sinocyclocheilus; species Sinocyclocheilus rhinocerous. The sequence goes on along the minus strand of NW_015626036.1, from coordinate 385,492 downwards.
TTCAAGAAGCTGCATTCACATGACTGTCGTTGTAAAAATCTCTTGACTTTTTGTGTTATTGATCATGTGATTTTGAGCTAATGTGATTGTTCATGTGATATGAAACTGATATTTCTTGATGAAACCCTCCGACTTACATTACGGTCGAATTTACTGAATCACATTTCTCTGTGAAGTGAAGCCTGTTTAGACACGTCAGTGAAAGGCTGGAGTCGATGCATTAGCCCTAAAAGTATCTCAGATACGGACAAGTACTACATGAGAAACTGGGGCAAATGTGTGATGTGTCCGTGTAATGTAGGACACTTGGACACACTACTGAAGGATGCTGGATTTGCCAGCAGATGGGTGTTAAGTAATCAGACGTGATTCATTGTCTTCACATGTTGTTTGCCATCTCTTGAGAAATAACATGGAAGAACAGTATCCTCATTTACGACACAATTCACTTGTTTAGATCAGGATGCGCTTCCTGTGGCATGCATAGTGAACTGGTTTATCCGAATGGATTGTTATGCATAAACAGATAGTACTGTACTTCATGTTTACAGTGTAAAGTTGTGGCTTAGATCCCTCAGAGTGAAACATGTGTTGACTGTTCATGCTGGAATGAAAGACATGAACCACATGAACACTACTTGATGTAAGTATGTCTCGAGGTATTTGAGGTCTATAATGACATTGTGGAAAACATGCCATATGCAGTAGCTCATAACCACTTATTGTAATTTATCATTTGTGCTTTGCTTTCTTTGTCCACACCTAAGGATGCAATTTTGCAAACAATTCCAGAGATTATATCTAATTATATCAGCGGCACTTAAGAGGGACTTCATTAAGAGAATTAGCACAGAGCATTTTCATTACAAGAATGAGCTCTGATTTGCAGCTGTACTCAGAGTTTTCATGTCAACAGATTTAAACATGTTTGCTAAGTGTTTTCTTTTGCCTTGAAAATGCCAAAATAAGTCCTTTGTGTTCCTTGATTTGCGATTTTGAAGCTTTATTTATTTATTTATGCTACTACTACTTTTGTTGTTGTTATTGTTGCTGTTATTAATGAAAATTAAATTAAATAATAAATAAAAAATAACAACAGTAATTCATTTATAAACATTATTATTTGTATTTATTATTATTATTATTGTTTTGTGTAATTTAATTATATTTAAATATATATTTTTAAATATTTATTTATCCAATGTTCTTTTATTACTTTTATTTTATTGTTTGTTTTACTCAGAGATCTAGCCATTTGCTGTACAATATTAAAGCATATGTCATTTATTATCATTATTATTATTGCTGTTGTTATTATTAATGATAATAAATTAAAATTATTATTATTATTCAAATAATTTATAAACATAATTTATTATTATTATTTATTATAATTGTTGTTGTTAATTATATTTTAAGTATATATTATTTTCATATTTTAAAATATCAAATTATTTGTTTAATTTTGTATTTTTTTACTCAAAGATACAGTTATTTACTTTACAATATTAAAGCATCAGTAATAATTTGTTGTTGTTAATGATAAAAGTTTTTAAATAAATGATTTTCTTTATTTTAATGTACTACTATTGTTTATTTTATTTTAATTTGCAATTATTATTATTATTTATAATTAATATTTATATTATTATTATTCATTCCTTCAATTTTCTTTAATACATTTTCTTTTATGACTTTATTACTCAGGGATCCAGTCATTTGTTCTTGTGTGCTAAAGGTCTGTGTAACAGCACAGATAATTGTCCTGGTCAATATCGGGGGCCGTGTTCGTGTTCTGTAACTCAAAAAGTGTTATTTTGTGAATTCCGCCTATTAAGTAATCTGGCATTGACTCAGAGAAGACAAAATGGCCTACATTTCAAAGTGACAGATGATGCTAGAAAGAGACTCCAGGCGGCCAACTGTGGGGCTATACTGATCTTGGACAACAAACGCGTCTCTGTTCCTAGAATCTTTCCTCATCAGGGCCAAGAGAGACGACATACCAGCTGGCTTGATACGAAGATACAAAAAATGAAAACTGAAGCTTGACATGGTAACTGTGTGACATAAAGGCCCAATGTTCTTCCTTTTTTCCCTATCCATTAAGTACATATTCACAATGATCCTGGATTACATCATATGTCAACTCTTTCTAATGTAAATAAAAAAGCAAGCCAGCAATGGCCAGCATTGATTACTGTTTTCAGAATGAGATCTGCACCATAGATGGTTGCCATGGAGCCTCAGTTATTCCAAGATGAAACGTTTTCAACTTAAAGGGTCATGAAACCCCCCGTTTCAGCACTGGTTAGTTACCACCACAGTTTTAAAGGGGTCATATGATGCTGCTAAAAAGAACATTATTTTGTGTATTTGGTGTAATGAAATGTGTTTATGCGGTTTAAGGTAAAAAAACACATTATTTTCCACATACTGTACATTATTGTTTCTCCTCTATGCCCCGCCTTTCTGAAACGCGTCGATTTTTACAAAGCTCATCGGTCTGAAAAAAGCGAGGTGTGCTGATTGACCAGCTATCCAGTGC
>NW_015626036.1:382611-382913 GCF_001515625.1 Sinocyclocheilus rhinocerous | reverse complement strand
ACTCTTAACTTTTATAAAGAATATCTCTTTGGATTTGAGACTTTAGTCTTTGCAACTTTACAGATCTTCTTTATGCACCAAGAGCTTGTAACAAACACTCCAAAGAGAAAGGAAAAATTGAAATCGCATCATATGACCCCTTTAAACAACGCTAAAAAAATGGAGGAGGGGGAAGAGGGGAGACAGACAACACACATACAGTTCTGACAGTTTCATTTCGCTCCCATCGAGTTAAAAACACAAATAAATGCACAGCCATTTGCACTCTGCATCGAAAACATATATATGAACGCGCTGTTGCA
>NW_015626036.1:365664-378000 GCF_001515625.1 Sinocyclocheilus rhinocerous | reverse complement strand
CAAAAACAAACACTCTTCTTCGATCCATGAACGTTTCTCTCAGTTATTGTGCGCGATGTCATCTCACAGACTCTGAAACGTCTGTTATAGCAAATCAACACATGCTGTTGTGAATAATTAAGCGAAGCGGCTTCTCATAGGATAAGAACACGCAGTCTCATGAATAATTTAATAGACACCGATGCGTCATCGATGTACTATTAGTCCATTGCCACGTCACAAATTGTGACGTCAACTCAATGTAGATTTTAAACCCGGAAGATGAAAATAGCGCAAAAAAGCTTAAAATTAACCAGTTTTCTCCAACAGTTAAAATTATCGGATGCTAACATTGTCTTCTATGATGTGCAACACAACCACCTCTCAGTCATTCTTGAGACATGGGACAAAACAGGTCCAGCAAGGGTAACTGCTATTAGGTTTAAAAATAAAAATATTTTAAGGGATTAATAAAAATAAAAATATTTTAAGGGGTTAATAATAGAATGTGTGTTAAAGATAAAGTTGAAATTATATTACACAGTCCAAGGTAAAAAAGCACATTTTGTTAAAAATGAGAAAAGTTGGGAGGTTGTATCAAAGCATAGCTCAGTAGCTTAGTACATATAAGATACATAAATGTAGTTTCATTTGTCTGAGTACAAGGTTTTATTTTTTCAATTTTGCACCCTGCTTTGTCCCACTTCTCAAGAATGACTGCTCTGCTAAAATCTCAGAAAGAGTAGTCTGGGGTTTCATGACCCTTTAAAAACAACTAGCTGGTGATGGCTTCAGATATATGTTTGATATATACCATACTGGTTACCATGTTTATATACAACGATATATAGTTTTGGGATTGTTCATCCAAAAATGAATACATTATGTACCACCCTCATGTTGTTCCTAACCCATGGCGCACATGGAAACAAAAGCGGTTTCTCAGGATGACAGCTTCAGTCACCATTCATTCACTTTTGTCATATGGAAAGATTCAATGAAAATGAATGGCAACTGACCTAACGTCTTTAGTGCTGGACAATAATGAGATATGGGGCGAAAACATGGCAAAAACTGTAGGAAAATAATGCAAAAAATCTTAATGGTTCTAAAACAGGTTTTGTTTTTTGGGACTAATTCTCACTATTAACTAGTTACTTATTACCATGCATATTACTAGCATATTGGCTGTTTATTAGTTTTTATTATAGCACATATTAATGCCTTATTCAGCATGACCATATTTAAGATCCCTTAATCCAATCCCATACCTAAACTTAATAACTACCTTATTGAGGCAAAAGACGTAGTTAATAGTGAAAATTGGTCCCCAAAACTAAAGTGTGATATTTTTTTATTTTGATTTTGTGTTGTGAAACGTGATTTAGAAAGGTCTAAATTTTAGTGACATTAAATTATAAGCCGCAAGAAGCTACATTCACACAAATAACTGTCATTGTACAAATCTCTTTTATCTTTTTGTGTTATTGATCATGAGATTTTGAGCTTATGTGATTGTTCATGTTATTTTGAGACACCAAAATTGAAGTCGTAAGGAAATAGTAGGATTTTCACGTTTGGCTGAGCTGTCCTTTTAAATTGCAATAGTAAAGTCATGGTTGTGTCCTAAACATGGTTTTCCATGTTTTTTTTCTCTAAGGAATGGATTTTGTGCAGTTCATAATCTATAAAAGAAGCATTGGGAGCCATCTGTGTTCAGATGCTTTTGGTTTGATTCATCGTAAACCTTTCATGAGCTTTTCATTTATCTTTTGTGCACTCCGTTTATCTTTAAATTATGACCAGTTATAACAAATGAGTTAATTAGTGCATGATGAAAAGACCTACAATGTGTTGTTTGTCAGTGAAGGTGTAAAGCTTGATTATTTCTTTTGTTTGTGAAACAAAAATGGGTCACAGGTCTGTTCTAAATGCAAAAAATGAAATGCAATTAAGTAGTTTTAAGCAGTGCATTAAAAACACAGTACAAAATCTGTTTTTTACTCGTTTTAATATAGTGCATGTGAGGGCTTGACAGCGCAGCGTAGGGAGATTACAGTAGGTGGTGAAACAACACTTTCTTTTCTTGTTTTTCTTCCCCTTTGTAAGCATAATATGTGTTTTTGAAGTCGTTTCATCAAGCCCCTGGAGATTTACGTAATCGACTGCTTTGGCACTCAGATGCAGGGACAATGGGGGTAACTGCGCTTCAAAGAAGAAACAAAATACAACACCTCCACGATATTATTCATCTTTAATCTTCATACAAACATCAAGACAAGACAAACGGCGATTGTGGTTTTGCCACTGGCCTTGCATAATGAGTTTGTCGCAGCTCCCATGATGGCCTGGGAGATTGACGTACAGTAAAAGGACAAAGCGCCATTCACGATTATTGTAACGAACAATTAAATAACGTGTGTTCACACTAAGGTCGTCTTTATTAAATAAATAAATACTGTGTTCTTTCTGATAATAAGTTATGTCCATGGCATTGCAGGTCGTGTCCACACAGTGAAATGCAGCCGGTTCTTCTCGCAACACAGGGATGGGAAGAAACCGAACGTGTAGAACTACAGCATCGGATCGTTTCACGACACAGCCCGTGTCCTTAAGCAGGAATGTTTTCACAGTTAAACGAAATCTGCTCTCAAGAGAGCTACATCCAACCACCCCGCCTTGCTGAAACCTCCTTGCCTCAACATGAACACCTCTGTTTGGCTTCAACAAAGCAAGATTTCTGCATTAAAAAAGATCTGTTTGTCACGATTTCATCGTGGCCTCTGGTTCCAGCCCAGCTCGGTTCAGTCCATTTGCAAAACTCATGATCCATGACATCTCCTCCCATTTTCGACACTCCCGTCCAGCCGTAAGTAGTCCACATTCTTGTCCTTTCAAAGTATTCCAGTCTGTCGCTTCAGTTGCACCTCTGCAAGAGCATGTTAAGTGCATAGTCCATGCGGCTGCGCAGGTCTGCCGAGCAGACGGACACGAGCAGGGTGCTGAGCCGCAGCGTGGTGGACACGCGGTCCTCGTTGATGTATGTCAGGAGGTATTCCTCGCTCTGATTGCACAGGATGATCTTGGTGTGATCGTGGTAGAAGTTGACCTGCGGGAATAGCGTGCGTTTAGCAATCAAGTAGCTTCACGTCAGCATTTCAGTATGTAGATGCTTTCGCATTCTAGAAGTACAAACGTGAAGTTTTACCTGGAAAGTGCCATCGTTGAAGAGCATCATGAGTGCTCGATCAGACTTGAGCCACTGAAGAAGATACAATCTGGGTTTGCCTGCATCTGTGACATTGGGTAAATCACCTCCCTGTTGAGGAATAGCAAGTAGTAATCAGAAAATCTGATGCAAATTGCTTAGTTGGGGTTTAAAGATACTCAATATTCAGTAATATTATCTGCACTGACACTACTGAACAAAACTTGAGCTGAATAATGACACTACTGATTTCTGTAGTAAGGAGCCCTGCACATGGCATGCAGGAAAAAAATAGTAGGCTAAATCGTGCGCACGATTTACTATTTCGTTCCCTCGATTTATAAATTGTGCGCACGATTTACTAATTCGTTCCCTCGATTTGCTAAGTTGTGCACACGATTTATAAATCGAGAGAACGAATTAGTAAATTGTGCGCACGATTTAGCAAATCGAGGGAACGAATTGGCAAATCGAGGGAACGAAATAGTAATCGTGTGCACGTTTTAGTACATCGAGGGAACGAATTAGTAAATTGTGCGCACAATTTATTTATTTTTTCTTGCATGTCATGTGCGGGGATCCGTACTGTAGAGCTGCTTGAAATTACTTTGTTTCATAATTGATGAATTTTGCAACACTGACATTGTTTTCGAATTGAACTGAATAAACATTGAACTGACTAGTTAAATAGCTAAATAACGACACTATTTCTATAGTAATATAAGGACACCACTGCCTTTTTCAGAGCTGAGAATTTCTCACATTTGAAAAAGTTCTCTATTCTTTTTCTTGTTTGTTATTGTGAAACTGCTTTTAATCTGTACTGTATAAAGTGCTGCAGTATATAAACAATGGTGACTTGATTTGATAGCAATCACATTTCAACCAAGCGAGGACACTTACATCCATCAAATTCTCCTCCATGTAGTGGGAGAAGTATTTTAAGATGGTGACCTGGCCGACAAACTGCTCTGGGGCTTCGGTAGTGGAGAAGACTGAACATTGTCCCAGCTCTGCATAGTAATGCACCGTCCTGAAGGTCAAAAAGACACGTTAGTCTTCGTGTAATCAATGATTTTTAAGCTAAAAAGGGATCTGGACATCTGGGATCTTCAACATACTTTTTGTCTGACAGCAGGCTCATGTGAGTGCCGTTGTTGAAGAGAACGCCAACTGTGTGATCTGACAACTGGTAGCCAAAGCCGTACTTGTTGGAATAGTCCACCCACTTAGTCACCCACTGGAAGCTGCTGTTCATGCTCTCTTTCGAAATGTTATTAGCTGTGAATGAGAGATTAAAATGGATTATTAAAAGAGACTTTGCATTTGAGAAACCGATGGCGTTCAGATCGTCTGATACGCACCTTCTGGCATGTTCTCCAGACAGCCTCGCAGTACTCGGGCCACGGTGTCCGCGACGCTTCCCATTGTGCTGTCCTCAAGACCTGAAGACACAAAAAGCGCCAAAACCCATTAGATATCGCATTAAAACATCCATTAACATCCTTAATTTGAAAACAAACAAACGTACAACATACATTCGCTGCTGCTACTGCAGCTCCCGAGGGTTCCTCGCACTATCATTCGAATGCTGTCTTTAATGTGTTGTTTGCTGCTGGTGTCCTTCGCCGGGACAGCTGGTTTTCCAGCAGCTGGGACGGGGGGTTTACTGTCCTGTGGGAAATTATGGAATGTGGGGTTAGGTTACAATCTTAAACTATCTGCTCAACTCTGACGAAGGATGTAGGAGCTCACCTCAAGAGTTTGTCTACAGGGTTGAGGGTTGATTGACGTTTTCCGGAGGTCAAGGCATAGTCTGTTTATGTCTTCCTCCTCCTTGGTTGGTTTATCTGCCAGAAGCAAGACGTTTATTAGTCTGATTATGCAATTTGGGTAATCCAGAAATGGTGTAGGTTAAACTAGTAAGTGCTTACTTTGAGTCTCCAAGTACTTGGCTTTGTCCTTCTTTCCACCGAACAGGGCGGCTGCGGCTTTCTTGAAGAAGCTCTTGGCAGGGCTGGTGTGGTGAAGGTCTGGGGCCGCATGGCAGCAGTTAGCAGACAGTCTGTCTGGTGTGAAACCCTGATATAAGAGGAAAAAAGACAAGCTCAAAGCCACTGAATATATAATTGTGTGGGAACTGTCAAGATAGTTTCGTTTCCACAAAGAGACACACACCTGGCAGACAAAGTCGTGGCGTAGGATGTCATCGAGTTGTGGCCTATCCATTGGGTTTTTGGCCAGCATACTGCTGATGAGATGCTTGGCTTGGGGCGACAAAGACGACGGCATGGAGTATCGCGCTTCCCGAATGCACCGGTAAGTTTCTTTAAGGTTAGTAGTCTCAAATGGAGGTCTTCCCAAAAGCATGGTATACCTGTTGGGATGCAAATTGTCCATTATAAATAAGCATTTCCATGACATTTATGTGAAATCCAAGAGAAACGTTGGCCGATATACTTACATCACACAGCCGAGTGCCCACACATCAGATTCACATCCATGCCCTTGCTTGTTGAGGACTTCAGGCGACAAGTAATTTGGTGTTCCACATATTGTTCTTCTACGGTTCTCGACCGGCTCGAGCTTTGCAGCCAAACCAAAGTCTCCAACCTTGAGCTCCATAGACTCATTGATGAAAAAGTTACCTGTGAAGAGCAACAGAATTGGGGTTTATTACATTTACATCTATGCATTTGGCAGATGTTTTTTTTCCCAAAGTGATTTGCATTGCATTCAGTCAGTTCATGCATTCTCTGGGAATCAAACCCATGACTTTGGCATTGCTGCCGCCATGTTTGAACTACAGGAAGGCCGTATTATTGGGGTTTGAATGTATGTGCTAGTTGCTTACCTAGTTTAAGGTCTCTGTGGAGGATTTCTTGCTCGTGGAGATACTTCAACCCAGAGACGATCTGTCTTAGGTAGTACCGAACCTCTGGTTCTGTAAGCACCTTTCGGGCCTTGAGAATATGTGCTAGTGACTGAAGAACAAAAAAAAACTGTACATGAGCAACAATATTTCCTACAAGATCCGTTTCATCAATCGAAGAAGGACGTCAATAGCACTCACCCGTCTGCTGCAGTATTCAAGTAGAATGTAGATATTATCTTTGTCCTCGAAATGGTGGTAGAAGTGAACGATGTGTTTGTGATGCAGGGCTCTGTGCAATTCAATTTCTCTGTCGATCTGTCAATCAAACGGTTGCAAGCTTAATAAACAATTCAAGCAATGCAGTCAGGAGCAAATACGTGACAACAGGAAAGCAAGTTACCTTTTCCCTTTGGTGAGGTTTGGAAACGCGAGTGTGTGGAATGATTTTGGCTGCATACATTTTGCCTGTGCTCAGATCTGTAAATTCATAGCATTTGGCAAAACCACCCTGCAACAGAGAGAGAGAGAGAGAGCATGCATTGTAAGACAATGACAAACTAGAGCATTACATATAAATATAATATATTCAACTGGTAACCTCTTATGCAAATTGATGCATAACTATTGTTATTGATTTGGTTTATTGAAAAGAAACAAAACTCAAAATAAACACTTTCAAAGTACTATAGGCTTTAATATGTAGCATGGTATTATCATATTACTGTAGTATGGTATGTAAATGGTGCTCCAAAAATACTATGGTATTACTTTTTCATAAGTCAAATGTAAAATATTTACCTTGCCCAAAACTTTTCCTCTACAGTAACATTTCCCAGTGGCTGAATCCGTGATGATGCGTGACATTTCCTGCGTGGCGTGAGCATTATTATCCTCTGATTTCCCTCGTCTGCGCTCGGTGGGTCTGTGGTGTGTGTGTTCACACATCTTGCCGTTATTCACAGGCTGATGATGTTGATGATGGTGTGTTATAGTCCTGAGTATGTCCATGCTCGAGTCCAGACTGGGTGGAATCACCACAGAGCCTCGCTCTTATACACAGCACGCGCGCCGCTCCGCCCAGTTATTTTTATTTTCACTGGCGCGTCACGCGGCGCTGGAACTAGACTCGCGGCTCTGAACAGCGACTGGAAGCGCGAAATCAGTGTTATGGCTTGCGCTTTGACATATGGAATATTTTATTCCTGAGATTAGACATATCTGTAAAGCACAGTTGTAATAACTTTTATTATATTAAATTGAAATGAAATGTATAACTTTAACATAGAAAAGAAACTACAAGAAACAAAATTAATTTTAATTGAATATTATTTCAGATTTTTCAATTATTTTATTATTGTTGTTGTTATTGTTATTATTATTATTGTTATTTATCTATACTTAAAACCCTCTGTATCTTACAATGTGTTTTGTAAATGTTTCAGATTTTTAACGCATTTTATTCACTTAATATTACTTTATTCAATCTGTCCATGTAGTTTGTTACAATATTTTGTATCTATAAGTTTGACTAGGACATGCATGGGCATGTTTTAGAGACTATATTACAGTAAAGTTCTCCAGCGCCACCATGTGGTGGATTTACACTAGTTTGAATGGATTTGGTTGTGTGGCGCATGTATGACTCATACTGACACTCCTGTTACACACAGCCAGCAGATTTCATTATTGATTTAGATATCTGAGAAGCATTTAACCTTCATAGATCATAATATTATATTTAGAGTCTAAATTTTAGAAATCAAATAAATATGCTTGTGTTTTTACCATTTTCCCTATATATTTACATAATGTCATGGCTAATGCATATGTGTTTTTTTTTCCTTTATAACACCTTTTCCTTTTGCAAGATGCGCTCAGCATCTAACAGTAGGCCTATGATTTGACTACAGTGTTAAACATTCACGACCAGAAAACTGCCCTCAAGGATCCTTTATTCATCGAAACGGCCATCAGCTTTCAGTGTTCTGCAAATGAAGGTAACACATTTTATTTCTTGCTCGTGGAGATACTTCAACCCCGAGACGATCTGTCTTAGGTAGTACCGAACCTCTGATTCTGTAAGCACCTTTCGGGCCTTGAGAATATGTGCTAGTGACTGAAGAACAAAAAAAAACTGTACATGAGCAACAATATTTCCTACAAGATCCGTTTCATCAATCGAAGAAGGACGTCAATAGCACTCACCCGTCTGCTGCAGTATTCAAGTAGAATGTAGATATTATCTTTGTCCTCGAAATGGTGGTAGAAGTGAACGATGTGTTTGTGATGCAGGGCTCTGTGCAATTCAATTTCTCTGTCGATCTGTCAATCAAACGGTTGCAAGCTTAATAAACAATTCAAGCAATGCAGTCAGGAGCAAATACGTGACAACAGGAAAGCAAGTTACCTTTTCCCTTTGGTGAGGTTTGGAAACACGCGTGTGTGGAATGATTTTGGCTGCATACATTTTGCCTGTGCTCAGATCTGTAAATTCATAGCATTTGGCAAAACCACCCTGCAACAGAGAGAGAGAGAGAGAGCATGCATTGTAAGACAATGACAAACTAGAGCATTACATATAAATATAATATATTCAACTGGTAACCTCTTATGCAAATTGATGCATAACTATTGTTATTGATTTGGTTTATTGAAAAGAAACAAAACTCAAAATAAACACTTTCAAAGTACTATAGGCTTTAATATGTAGCATGGTATTATCATATTACTGTAGTATGGTATGTAAATGGTGCTCCAAAAATACTATGGTATTACTTTTTCATAAGTCAAATGTAAAATATTTACCTTGCCCAAAACTTTTCCTCTACAGTAACATTTCCCAGTGGCTGAATCCGTGATGATGCGTGACATTTCCTGCGTGGCGTGAGCATTATTATCCTCTGATTTCCCTCGTCTGCGCTCGGTGGGTCTGTGGTGTGTGTGTTCACACATCTTGCCGTTATTCACAGGCTGATGATGTTGATGATGGTGTGTTATAGTCCTGAGTATGTCCATGCTCGAGTCCAGACTGGGTGGAATCACCACAGAGCCTCGCTCTTATACACAGCACGCGCGCTGCTCCGCCCAGTTATTTTTATTTTCTCTGGCGCGTCACGCGGCGCTGGAACTAGACTCGCGTCTCTGAACAGCGACTGGAAGCGCGAAATCAGTGTTATGGCTTGCGCTTTGACATATGGAATATTTTATTCCTGAGATTAGACATATCTGTAAAGCACAGTTGTAATAACTTTTATTATATTAAATTGAAATGAAATGTATAACTTTAACATAGAAAAGAAACTACAAGAAACAAAATTAATTTTAATTGAATATTATTTCAGATTTTTCAATTATTTTATTATTGTTGTTGTTATTGTTATTATTATTATTGTTATTTATCTATACTTAAAACCCTCTGTATCTTACAATGTGTTTTGTAAATGTTTCAGATTTTTAACGCATTTTATTCACTTAATATTACTTTATTCAATCTGTCCATGTAGTTTGTTACAATATTTTGTATCTATAAGTTTGACTAGGACATGCATGGGCATGTTTTAGAGACTATATTACAGTAAAGTTCTCCAGCGCCACCATGTGGTGGATTTACACTAGTTTGAATGGATTTGGTTGTGTGGCGCATGTATGACTCATACTGACACTCCTGTTACACACAGCCAGCAGATTTCATTATTGATTTAGATATCTGAGAAGCATTTAACCTTCATAGATCATAATATTATATTTAGAGTCTAAATTTTAGAAATCAAATAAATATGCTTGTGTTTTTACCATTTTCCCTATATATTTACATAATGTCATGGCTAATGCCATATGTGTTTTTTTTTCCTTTATAACACCTTTTCCTTTTGCAAGATGCGCTCAGCATCTAACAGTAGGCCTATGATTTGACTACAGTGTTAAACATTCACGTCCAGAAAACTGCCCTCAAGGATCCTTTATTCATCGAAACGGCCATCAGCTTTCAGTGTTCTGCAAATTAAGGTAACACATTTTATACAATGCATTGTTTTGTTTTTTTTGAAGTGGTCTTGAGGAAGAGTGGGAAAATGTTTACTTTTGTTTGGATCAGCTGAAGTGTGTTGATGCTGTTCTGTGGTTCTGAGAAGGCTGGTTTTCAAGTCCTAAAATATAGAGTGTTTACATGCAGAATTCAGTTATTTATAGTTCAATTCAACAGGTAAACATTTATAACTCAAAGAAAACATCATGGAGCGCTACTTGCTGAAAGGACCTCCGTTTAATAGTCCCAGAAGGTGGTAGGGTTCAAAATTATATCTATAGAAACTACGGGTCCAAGGCACTTTTTCCAGTTCCAAAATGTTAAAAAGCCTTTATTCAAACATGGCTCACTCTAGAAACATTAAAAATGACTAGAACTCTGCACACTGATGCATTTCGGCCATCCAGCCTTCCTCGGAGTGTGTCGTAGGTAAACATTTATATTGATTGCATGCAAACAATGCAGATTCACAGTGCGGGCTTATTAAAACACATAACAGTGTAAAATTAAAAGCAGATCCCATTTTCACTTTTTTTCCCCTATTGCTTTTCATGTCTAGCTGACCACATGTCTAATGAATTATTCATCAGTGATGTCAAACTGCAGCCTGGAAGGTTCTTCTATAGCAGGGTGTAAAGTGTATGGAAGAGTGAGGAGCTTGTTAGGAGATCGCATAAAACACAAGCTTTATTTTCCAGCCAACAGCATCAGTTTTAATTGAGGGTAAAATAGCAGGCAGTGTAATAAGTATGTAAACGTGACAGATCTATTCTGGGTATACAAGACATGCAAGGCAACTTCTTATGAGACAATTATGAGACAAATGATCCATGATGATTAGATGTTTATGTATTATATCCCTAATAACCAAGATAACATTTTGAGAGCGTTTCATTCATGCTCCTACTGAATTTTAATATGACAGACATACAGTTGAGTGCAAAAAAAAAAAAAAAAAGATCTTGAGACCATGTTGAAAATCTTGGATTGTGTTTCATTTGAACCTTGAAATAAAGTTTCAGGATTTTTAATGTCAAAATAAAGGACTATTTCAGATTCAGTAATGTATCTGTTTCGAACACAAATCAAATGTGAGTTAATGAGTGGCATTGATCATGTAGCTCTTTGTACTGACAGAAAAATGTGAAATTCAAGATGCTTTTTGAATCATCGCAATTCCAGTGTTATTTTAGTATCTGTGAGATACTATTCTATTATGCTTTCATTTTAATTTGACCTTTGTTAATTTTTGTTTGTTTTTGTCATTTTTATTATCTGTATTTTTTTTCAATGTCTAGAGTTTTTGTTCATTTTATTTTTTTAAATTATTAATTTAATGTATCAAAATATTTTTTATATATTTTTGTTATTACAATCATTTTTGTTAATGTTTGTTTTATTTGAAGCGACAAGATTTTATTTGAATAAAATAATAATAACCTTGCTTAAATCATGCTGGAAATGCTAGGAAACTCTGAAATATGTATGTCCGTTTTTTAGTTTAACTTTTTAATCAAATAGTAGAAAATGTAAAATAGAAGCATTTTCATAAGTGAACTCAGACTTTTTGATTCCAATGTACAGTGTATGTCCAATACAAGGCAAGAAATGACTGAAAACAGTGCAACAATTTATTTAACATCACACATCAAATACATCAGCTTGCTTTGGAATAGTATTTGGAAATTCATAGATTTGACAGTCACGCAGAACCATTAATCATCTGTTATATAAGGCTTTTATAAAGAGCAAAATATCTAGATTTCTGAGCTGCATGTGGCTTGTTTGTCACCATTGAGAATGGACGGCTCACTGGAGACCAGACGGCTGGTTCAGACGTATGATTGGTGAGAAGATGTTCTGGACGGTTCTCTAGCAGTGTGGACATCATAAGCCCAGACCTGGTTTAATCCAGATCCAGCAGTGCAGCTGTGGGGCCAGTGAGGAAAAGGGAAACGGCACACAATGACTCTGGCATCCTCAGGAAGTTTCTTTAACAACTTCTCTTCCAGAACCCCCATCTGCCACGTTAACACATAAAAATCATCATTAAAAATCGTCAACCCTCAAATGCTTTACAAAAAGTCATGTTATAAGATGTTTTGCTAACACTTAGGTTTATTATAGTGAACTTAAACTAAAAGCATTAAAAAATATATTCCTTACTCGAAATAAACACTAACTGAAAGAAAATGTTAAATGGAGTATACGTGTGTGTGTGTGTGTGTGTGTGTGTGTGTGTGTGTACTG
>NW_015626036.1:361041-365199 GCF_001515625.1 Sinocyclocheilus rhinocerous | reverse complement strand
AAATGCAGAAAGTTTCCTGTGAGGGGTAGGTTTAGGGGTAGGGTTGGTGTAGGGCAATAGAATATACGGTCTGTACAGTAGAAAAACCATTACGCCTATGGAGAGTCCCCACAAGGATAGCTGACCAGACATGTGTGTGTGTATGCAATGTAAATGATTTTCCAGCTACATTTTTCATTTTCATTTAGTTTAACTTGATGTACTACAATAGCTAAAACTGAAATTAAAATTAAAAGCTATATACAAATTACAAAAAATAACAAAAACAAATAAAATGTCAAAGTTACTAAAACTTTACATTTGAAGTAAAAGAGGAAAATACAAAAATAAAAACGAATTAATAATAAATTCATTAAAAACTACTATATAGTATATAAATGATACTTTAACAAGTTACAATACATTTAAAATAACTAATGCAATAGTTAACAATAATTAGCATTTATTAATTAATGTCAATTTCAATTTTCTTTTATTAACATAATTAATGAGTCCCCACAAGGATAGCTGACCAGACATGTGTGTGTGTATGCAATGTAAATGATTTTCCAGCTACATTTTTCATTTTCATTTAGTTTAACTTGATGTACTACAATAGCTAAAACTAAAACTGAAATTAAAATTAAAAGCTATATACAAATTACAAAAAATAACAAAAACAAATAAAATGTCAAAGTTACTAAAACTTTACATTTGAAGTAAAAGAGGAAAATACAAAAATAAAAACTAATTAATAATAAATTCATTAAAAACTACTATAGTATATAAATGATACTTTAACAAGTTACAATACATTTAAAATAACTAATGCAATAGTTAACAATAATTAGCATTTATTAATGTCAATTTCAGTTTTCTTTTATTAACATAATTAATGCATCATGAATTAACAATGAACAATACTAAAATTAATAAATGCTATAAAAATAGTACTTTTTGTTTATATCTTATGAGATAACTAAAGTTAACATATTGAAGCTTACGTGCATGTTTTAATGCAAGCAAGGACACAAAAGAAGTGTCAGCATTTTATAAAAATGAAACTTCATGAAATGCATGTGGGATTTGCAAGTAGATAACAGACAGAAAATGAATTATATGATCCTATAGCGCCCCCACATGTCAATCCAGCAACATACCACTGCAGGAGCCAGAAACACGGCCACGTTTCTGTATTTGGACAGATCAGTCTGAAATATCAAAGAGCTGCAGTAAGGAAAGCTATAGACGCGTTTGACATAATGTAAAATACTTGAAATACATACATATAAAGCTTGCCTTCCAGAAGTCCTGTTTGACAAAATGAATATCAGTGTGCGGTACTCCACGCCACCATGCTTTACTCCTTGAACAGGCCAATAACATGGAGTTTATTTCAAAACCTGTGCATTGAAATCCCATTGACGGTGCTGCAAAAGCCTGCATTTCAGAACAGGACAGTTAATACATGAGATGAAGTATAAGCTCCAAAACCTGACATTTTATCCATGACTTACCAAACGTCCATCGCCTGATCCCAGGTCAGCCAGATGGCCTTTGCGTCCTTCTAGAAGCTTGATAACATTTAGAGTTTGTTCTTTTGTTGAAGGTAAAAATGGCACCTGGGAGAATATCATACCAGACCTTTTCAGCTTCCTTAGCTTGTCTCAACTTCTCTCTATTAAAGAGAGAAATGTGCAGAAAGTCAAAGCACCTTTAGTCTGAAAGGGACTCTCAGTCCAGGCATGCAGAACATGGCCCAGAGTCTGTAGACTCCAGCGAAGGCAGATCCGATCAGTAAGGTGACACTGCTGATGACTGAACCACCTGCTGCTGTGCTCCTCAAGGATGACCTCAATACAGTCCTCCATACTGTAAAGCATCTCAGGGCAAACATATTGCTTTTTCAACTTAAGTATCCATTGTATTGTTTGTAGAATTGAAATTAGAATCAGAAGCTAACCGAATTGTGTATGGTTACTGTATGGTTTAAAATAGTATTGTTTAATTGAAATCAAGTTCAAATATAATATAAATAAATATTAGGTGAAAAACTAAAAATTTGAAACAAAGGTTAGAGAAATGAGAAATGTTGCCTTAGCAACTAACTTAATTACTAACTAAAACGATTAACTAACTAAGTTGACGTTGAAGTACTAAAATAACTAAAACTGAAATAAAAAATGCAAAGCTAAATAGAAATATACAAGTCAAGTTTCAAGTCAATTCAAGTTTATTTGTACAGCGCTTTTCACGATACAAATCATTGCAAAGCAACTTTACAGCAAATTAAGTTTCTACAATATTTAGTGGTAGCTTATCAGTGGTGACTGTCAGTTAATGTACATATGGCAGAAATGTATGGAAAAATCAATTAAAGACGTAATAAAACAGACGATGAACACTATTAACAGCACTTATTGTATGATGCAATCAAACTTATATTCACAACAAAACTAATAAAAATGATAAAAAGAACATTTTAACTAAAATGAAAACTGAAAATATAAAAATAAAAGCCAGTTCAAAATATTTATAAATAATATAAAAGTATATACATAATACTAAAATAACATTGTATCACTGCTGTGAGTAATTACATCTTGCATCTCAAAACTGAATCTGTTTTTTAGTTCATCCACTACAATTTGATTGAAATTTTTTTTTTAGTAGACCACTCTTGTCGAAATATTGAAATAATAACTGGAATTATTATTAGCATTTCTTTAGATTTGTTTTATACATTTACACTTACATAAATTCAGGTTCATAGAATTGTTTCCTACGACCAGAGATTTGCAAAAGCTTTAACAAACACTAAAGAAATTTATTATTTTAACATTTTATTGTTAAATGTTTTATACATAACTATATTAAAATTCGATTTGCTCTGACTAAAAAACATCACCATTATTCTATGCAGACTAAATATTTTAATAATATAGGTCTTTTAGTCCGTAAAGGGGCATTTGTTATGGTAGGCTATCTAATAGCACTTACACTGGAGTGGCCAGTAGAGGTCGCGCTGCTGCAACAATCCGACGGAAAAGCGAAAACACAACTCATTCCCGTCGTGTATCAAATGACCGCGGACACTGAAGCCAAACAAACTAAACATGTGCTCGATCTTTGCGTTTTAATCCTGCCTGTAAATGTTTCTAAATGCCGCAGTGAAGATGAAATCAAACTGAAACCTGTCCTGTAGCGTTACACACGCCTCATCTCAATCGATACCGCGGACAGACTCTCTAGGCACTGAAATATTGAGCAAAATCTAAATATTAATCTGCCTAGGACACTAAAGTAGGCCAGAAAGGAAAAATTGAAATCGCATCATATGACCCCTTTAACATTTATTTGAATGTGAGAATGTTTGCCTTACCTACTTCCTGCCAGGGTTTTCAGAGGCTTTCCAGATTAAAACGACTGACAGATACCAAACCAAATGAGATGCGATAACATTAACTAGTATTTTCGGGGAAAAGAAAAAATTTTCAGAGCAAAAAGGACCCGAACACCACATGAGGGTTAAGAGATCGATCTGCCCTCTGGACTTCTGCAGATATCTGGTAAATATTTCATCGTAGTAAACATAATTATACAAACCTGTTGAAAACGGTTGGTTTCACCATTTCGTGAATAAATGTGTTAAGAATCTAAAATAGTTCCTATTATAATAACAACAAAAATACTACAAAAAAATCTACAGTATAAGCTGAAAAACCTTTATTAGAGCTATAAATATTTTTTTTAATACAGTAGGATATTCTATTTTAATGCAAGAAAAAAATATGTAGAGCACTGAATTATGTTTCTCAGCTAATTTATTTCTAATTTATTATAAATTATATACTTTTAGTATATTTACTTTTAGTCATTTAGCAGACACTTTTATCCAAAGCGACTTACAAATAAGAAAAAGTAATTAAAACTAAAAGCTAAAACTCTATAAATACTATATATATATATATACACATTTAATAAAATAAAATAAATTAAATAAAAATGACAAATGCATACAACAACACTTCAAAACTAAAACATTTAAATTTAAATTTAGCATTTAAAATACGTTTTTGGATGTGTGCGGACCTTCTCTTTTGCACATGCAACGTTTCACTAGTTTGCTCCCTTGATGCCTGCCCTCAGTGCTCTCTAAATGCCAACAGCTCGCTTGCT
>NW_015626036.1:355534-360878 GCF_001515625.1 Sinocyclocheilus rhinocerous | reverse complement strand
TGAAAAAAAAAATATATATATATATATATACATATATATATATAAGAATATTGTTTTACTGTGCATTAAAAGCTGGAAATTTGATAATCAATCGAAAACACGGGTCTTCCGGGTTTTAGGACTACAAAAAGCTGCTCTTTTCGAGAAAACTACAATTCCCAGCGGCAAGCGCGACTGAGTGACGTTGGCGCGGCCGGGAGCGCGCACAGCGGAGCGGTTGATGTTGATGCTCAGAGGACACGGAGTGATCCGAGCATCACCGGGAACCGACTGAATTATCGTGCCAAATCTCTTTGGGCTTCGGTAGGATGCGTCAGGACGGATCCATGCAGGTTTGAACGGGTCTTTTGAAAGCTTTTGTTGTCACATGTGGCTCTATAATATTAAGTTATTTAATTGTAATTCCAGTTTTCCTGAGCATTTCCGAATTGTAAAGAAATGAATGTAAGGCGAAATGTATCACAATTGATTGTTGTAACGTATTAACCTCGTTCTCACCATAATTAAATCTGTCGTTATGGTCAAATGAACGTAAGGGTGAATAAAATTGACATTTGTTATTGATGGAAACACACCCTTAACCCTCTGTAATGTGGGGGTTGGGGGAATAGTCCTGTACTAAAGCATTTTATAGCTTTAAATCGCGTCCTCTCTCTACATTGATCATTATCATAATTAAAAGATTGTCAGCTTGACTGTATTTTTAAGATGGTCTTTGAGGATGGGTTTTATGGATGATTTTCTAGGTTATTTCAGCCAATGACAAGCTCTAAATTTGATTAATGTCAAGCGTAAATAAAATGTGATATTTGATTTATTGTAGGCCTATCTAGTGTTAAACATGTAGTTTGTTTGCACGTGTAATGTGTAGAAGCTCAATAGGTCTGTACTTTTCAAAGCTAATTCACAAGTTTCATCTTTACTGTTATTTAAACCATATGTCAAATCTGTCTTTTTTGTACCCATATTTAAAAAAAAAGAGGTTTAGGTCTGATTAAATTTTCAAATAATTATAGACCGATAATCGGTTTACCCAAATAATCTTTACATTTTCACTGTACCGCAAACACCATTGTAATTTTTATATTTTGTATAAATATACATTAGGCTATATGTATCAAATGTTTTTCGCAGTTATTCCTTAGATATGCATGATATTACAATAAAAATTATATATATTACAACAAATTTAGATTTTTTTTTTTACAATGTATTAATTTATTCATTTTTAATTTGATTACACTTTTTTTTTTTAGATTATTTTGAATAGCAAAAAATGTAATACAGTACAAAATTACAAATTTAGATTGCAAAAACAGTGTCAATACAGTAGATTATTGTTATTAGTGTTATTATTCATGATTATATTGTAGTCTGATTATAATTGTATTAAAAAAGACAGAAATTAAAATATGCTTCTACACTGGTTAGCAGACAATTAAACAAAGATAATATCGATCATCAAAAATAATAACAATGTCAGTATTATCAAACGACTTTAATTAATCCAAATGTCTCTGTTAATAAATAGCAGTTTAGTGTTAGATTTTTATTGTTGTTAAACTGTAAAAAATCTGACCTTCTTCAGTCTTCTGTTCAAATTGCTTGATTAGTGTCCACTATCTTATGAAATATAGCTCCATAATAGATGCATATAAGCTTTTTGAAGATTTATTGGTGCAGATAAAATGCACATCTGTGTTGCCGAAGCTGTTTGTTCGAAAGCGTCTTTTCTCGTTGCAGATGGCTGCGACACAGAAAGAAGGATCTGACCAGAACTTCGATTACATGTTCAAACTGCTGATCATCGGCAACAGCAGTGTAGGAAAGACGTCGTTTCTCTTCCGGTACGCTGACGACTCCTTCACGTCAGCGTTTGTGAGCACGGTGGGCATCGATTTCAAAGTCAAAACCGTCTACAAGAACGACAAGAGAATCAAACTGCAGATATGGGTGAGTTGGCCTACATTAGACAGCAGGTTTCATTAGACTAGCCGTGTAGCTTGAAATGAGGCCGCTTAAATTGATGCCTTGCTTGCCTCAGGTCAGTGCTTCTCAACTGGTGGGTTGCAATCCACTAAATTAGACAGATGCCAGCATATTCTAGTTCGATATTCTCTCCTTCTCAAAAGTAAATAGTGCATCTGACTCCTTGTGCATGGATATTCATTGCCTAGGGTGATGAATTTCATTCATGATTGGTAAACTGATCTATGACAAGATACTTACTATTTAACATACTAAACAAAAGTCAATTTGTTGCATCATATTTCTAGACAGATTATTTACCAACTTCTGTCTTTTTGGCACAAACATCTGAGTCGGTGTGACTCAAAATGAAAATTTGAAATGCTCAAAGCAGGTGGTGAACAAACATGATGGATAAAAGTGGCATAGTGGAATGATGTTTTGTACATTTGTTAGACGTCTAGTATGCATGCTCTCAGAAACCAGACAGATACAGGAAGGTTTTAAACCGAACTGATTTCATTCATGTGCAATTGAGGATTCCGTTTTGCCAGAGTTATTCAGCCCTTGGAGAATCATCTTTTCATGACACTAAATATAGTCGCCCCCTTTTGCAGAATAGAGCTGTGCCATTACAGCTCGTACCTGCTAAAAAAATCTGTTATGTTTCTGATTATCATGTTTATCGCGCTGAAATCATGCGGTTTAAACCATACGAGTTTAAATATCTGATACACGGTTTTCTGAGCGCACACATCCGAAGCACACGGATAGAAAGCGGCTCTCACAGCATGTCCTGATTATAGCACTTAAAACCTGGAAAAGTCAGATTTTCATGATATGTCACCTTTAATGCGAACGAAATCTTCAATACGGATTGATTGAAAAGCAATAATGTTTTTTATAGGTAATACACAAGCTGTATGGAAAGTAGCCTAAAGCAAATTCCTGTGTTGAAAATTGCTGCATGTGGTTTCCGAACTGATTGGCATTGACGTCATTGATTCAATAACGTCATTATTTTAACTTCATGTGTGGAGAGCGAACGCTGATTGATTGCACATTCAGACAGTTTTACATCAGCCTGAGTTCCATAGTCATTGATTATATGATCAATCACTCATTTTTACACAAGCACAGCTGTTATTAAAGGGGTAATTCAACGCTGGCAAGATAGAATTATAATAAAAGTTGTCAGTCTATGCAATAGAAATAAATAAAAAAAAAGAAATTGGTGCTAAATGCTTGAAAAAACTGTGAAAAAGGGCTGTAGCAAAGAAAGGTAGGAAAAGACCAAAAAAAATATCTTAGTGCAGGCAAAACAGAAAAATAACACACATTGTTCATTTACTTATATTATCGACAATGCTATATTATAGCAATACAAAGCTGTATTTTTCTTTATTCATACCAAGAAAAGTATAAGTGTAATAAATATTAATAAATATAATATATATTATTTATGTATAAGTAATAAAAACAAATATTATATCAATACATATGCTTTTTTAGCTCAATTTTCTTCCAGTGAATTAGTATTTTCAACACTGCCTTTAACAGGCAAAACATGCAAAAATGCAGAAAAACAATCAGTAGTTTATAAAAAAGCCCTGGAGCTTCAAAAGTCAGAAGACTTATAAATGGGATATTTTGGTGCAGGTGACACAGAAAAATAATACACATTGTTTGTTTACTTACTACTGAGATTTTAACGATACAAAGCCAGTTGAGAATCGGTGAACTCACCATTTAACTGCTAATTTAATGCTTTTATATCAATAAATTGTTTGTTCATAATCATTTTAGTTGTAGATTGTGTTGTAAACTGTAAGCACTGGGATGTCTGAGAAATCCCACTTTTTTAAAGAAATACATTTTTAGCGTAGTAAAGGTTGAATTATCTCAGTTTTTGTTTGATTAAATACTGTTGTTGCACTATTATTTACATTATTTCACAAAACGCAACCTAGGACATTTCAGTATGTTGGACATGTGTTTATCACATGTCCAACAGAATAAAGAATCACAGAATAAACGTGGTAAAACATTCTCAAGGGTCTTTATAGCTCCTGTCGTTCTCCTATTATATCAGCCAGATGTAGAGGACAGGAACAGCTGGGCTCAATGGTTTTGTTCCAGGAAGCGCAGCCGCATCAGCTATGAATCATGTGTCTCATTCAGCGCCGTGAGAATAGCTCATTTAGCATTATAGATCTGAGCAGCTTCATTTCGAGTTTCAAGAATGCAAGTCAATCAATCCAGTGAAAAGCTTTCCAATCTGTCCCGGCATGCCATTTAAAGTGACAATGCACATCTCAGAATGCCTGATAATTACTGTGCTAGGCCAAAAAGTGACAAGTAACTTTATTCCTGTTGTTAAGGCGAAATGTTGAAGCTAACAAGCTAAACTTTGTACCCTGATAGAACGCATCCATTATAATCAACAAAGCTGTACACATTGCAAGCGCATGTTTTAATAGCGTTGCGACCCTTGCTCTCAATGAAGAGGGTTGTAGAAGTGTGTCAAGAAACTAGACTCTCAGCTATCACCTCACACTCATTGAGGAGATGTTACAATGAACTAATTACGAGTTTCTTAGAAGAAACATAATAGGAAGTGTTCCCACGTACCTCACATGTATTATTAAGATCACTCTGTGATCACCTGACACCTCTGAACCTGCTCTAATCGCACAACATCCGGCATACAGAGAGTTCACTTACTGCAGTTCACAGTATATGCTGTATTTACTGTATATCAGTATTATATTATTTTAATATTGTCAGATGAAATCCATGCCTGCTTAATTAACTAGCAAATCAATGTAGGCTAATACTTGATAAATTTTATGTTGATTGTCTCTGATATATACGGTTGTGCACATAAGATTACATACCCCTTGCAGAATATGCAAATATGTTAATAATTTTAACTAAATAAGAGGGATCATGAAAATTGCAAACTATTTTTATTTAATACTCTCCTGAATAAGCTATTTCACATAACAGATGTTTATATATACTCCACAAGACACAATAATAACTGAATTAATAAAAAATTACCCCGTTCAAAGGATGGTCACACCAAATGTTGATTTAATTTAGTTAATAGAAGTTAATTAACCGGTCAATTGAAAATCTATTTATGACATTATTTTTGACAGCATCCTCATTTTATTGCATTTTTACAAAAGTGCCTAAAACTTTTAACAGTACTGCAGCTTTGCAGGTAGGTTTCTTGAAGCATCTTGGAGACATTGCCACAGTTCTTCTGGATTTAGTCTGTCTCAATTTGTTCTGTTATTTATATATATTGAAATTTTACTTGCTATCATTAAACTCCATATATACACACACACATATATATATATATATA
>NW_015626036.1:354139-354842 GCF_001515625.1 Sinocyclocheilus rhinocerous | reverse complement strand
ATATATATATATATATATATATACAGTATATATGTATATATGGAGTTTAATGATGGCAAGTGAAATTTCTTTTACATAACATTTGCTAAAATTAGCTTTGCTGAAATTTTTATTATGTTTTGACAAAGCTGTTGGTAGATTAAGGAGTTCACTGTAACAGTATAAATATATATTTAAAATAATTTATCTATTAGTCAATCCAGTTTCTCAAAAAGCCAATGGATAATAAACATTTTCAGTTTCTAATATTTCTGAGTGAATATTGTGTATAATAATTTATAAATGAATATTAATAATCTCACTTTCTGTCATTAAATTATTCCTTTAAACATTGTGATGTCATTAAGGTTTTTGAGTACATTTTGAGTAAATATTGTACATAATAAATCTCACTTGCTACCATTAAAGGTGGGGTAAGCGATTTTTAAAAAACACTTAAGAAAACTGATTCGGGCTGAGTAGCAAAACAAACTTGTAGCGTTCAAAGGATGGTCACACCAAATGTTGATTTAATTTAGTTAATAGAAGTTAATTAACCGGTCAATTGAAAATCTATTTATGACATTATTTTTGACAGCATCCTCATTTTATTGCATTTTTACAAAAGTGCCTAAAACTTTTAACAGTACTGCAGCTTTGCAGGTAGGTTTCTTGAAGCATCTTGGAGAAGTTGCCACAGTTCTTCTGGATTTAGTCTGTCTCA
>NW_015626036.1:353074-354125 GCF_001515625.1 Sinocyclocheilus rhinocerous | reverse complement strand
CAAAATAGGGGCGAGACCCTTTTGGGGTAGGGGCGTGTTTGTTTTGGTGGTTTCAAATGTCAACATTGGCTACCAGAAATCGCTTACCCCACCTTTAAATTGCACATATGTAATATACACAACATTTAGCCAGAATTCACTCAAAAACCTTGGCAACAAAAAAGTTTAATATATTTTCTCAATGCGGTATGGAATTCACTGTCACGATATTAATATATAGAATGAATAGAATTGATAAATTATAAGATGGCTGACAATCTTAAAATAGTCAAGTGTCCTATCACTGCTTACAATCAAAAATAGAGGATGTTTGCTTTCTGTCTTGTATTTTATCATTTATAGCCTACTTAGTTGCTTATTAAATTAACATCTAATGTCTGTAATCTTATTTGCAGTCATGGGATGGGAGTGTAATTATTATCAGTTTAGTATTAGATTTAAAACTTTACCAGTCCTGTGTTTTAAACGCTTCATTTCTTCCCAAACTCTGTACGTTTGTCGTCCGTGTGCTTCGTGGTCAGAGGAGACGCCACCACCGATGACATGACTATTCATCTTGAGCTATTTTTACACTCACTCGTTCAACCACGAAGCCTTTTGGGAGAAATCGTAGAGGTAGAACGAGGAGGTGAGTGAGTTCACGTGTGTGCGTGCGCGTGTTTTCTTTTCCCCATGGCGTACGTCTTCTTTCATTCACAGAGATTTGCTCTATGCTCTTGTGTGCACACGTTCTGAAATGAAAAGTCCTAAAAGCGATGCTAAATTTGAACACTTGAATGGTGCCTGTGTTATAATAAGAAATCTGTAGAACCAAAAGAAAACTAAAGGCCTTTCAGCTGAAAGAAAACAGACATTCGAAAACCTACTTTATCACTGAAACAACATTAATATTCTTCCGGAAATGAAATCATCTTTATTCATGCCAAGAAAAGTACATGTTAAGAAGTGTAATAAATATGATATATTATTTATATATAAGTAATAAATAAAACACACACATATACAGTATATATATATATATATATATATATATATATATTATATTGATGTA
>NW_015626036.1:349859-352623 GCF_001515625.1 Sinocyclocheilus rhinocerous | reverse complement strand
TTTTTTTTATTGGTCTTATGGAGTATTCTAATTTGTTGAGATAGTGAGTTGGTGGGTTTTTGTTAAATGTGAGCCAAAATCATCACAATTAAAAGAACCAAAGACTTAAACTACTTCAGTCTGTGTGCATTGAATTAATTTAATACACGAGTTTCACAATTTGAGTTGAATTACTGAAATAAATGAACTTTTCCACGACATTCTAATTTATTGAGATGCACCTGTATATATGATCAAAAGTATAAGTAAAGAGGTAATTTTTCTGTTCACACGGAAAAACATATCTGATGCTTAATATCAGGGTTATTATGGTTAACTAAAACTAAAACCATAAAACAGTTTTTGTTACTATAAATATTATAATAATTAATTCAAAACATTAATGAAAACTATAATAGTTTCTCAACATTACCAAAATAACCCTGCTTAATATTCAGTTATATGGGGCCAAAATTTGGACCAGTGAGATTTTTTTATAGGGGCGGAGCTAGCAGAACTAGAAACCAATGTCTTAATGTCTTAATGATCATCGCTGTTTTAGTGATGTTTGCTTATGGCAAAAATAAGTCTCGCCATACACAAGCATATTATGACGCATTGAAGCTTGACTTCCGTTATAAAAAGCTGTCTGCACTAGTTTGCTTGGTGTTAGATTTTTTAAATCTACAGTAGATGTACTGCGGTATAAACTATGAGTTTTAACCATCATTAACTGTAGTGATATTGTAGGTGTGACATTTCTTCATCGCCTGTCGCGGCTCTCTGTCTTTGCTCTGTGACTTGCTGTCTGTGAATTTCTTTGCAAGCATGAACTGATTTCTTTAAAGATCTCTGCTCGAGCGTCTCTCCCTCAGACTGTGAAAGTGTCAGCTGTTTTTTACCTGTCCTCATTTGCTCAGCTGCTGATCTTAAGTATTTTCGCTCACTCACTGCATTCACCCTTTTAAATCAAATCAGTGCTCGCGGTCTAGCAGCGGCCCAGCTCCCAAGCGGCCCCAGAGGACGGAGGTAACAGCCCATCTCCTAAATGACTCGCTCACATTGTCTAATGTTAATTTATTAGCCCAATGAAAGGATAAAGGGTTAGTCCACACAAGTCACAGATCAATAAAACTCAGCGTGGGATCTGGAGCGTCTCCAGACGCATGAATCTCTCAGATGGCGTGCAAACGGACCAGCCCCGTCAGAATGAGAGCGACGCATTAACGATCATGCTCTTCATTACCTTAATGATGCCACCGCAGCTTTGCCATACAGGAAATGAAAACCATACTCTCTCTCTTTTCTAATCCTTTAATGCTCAAAGGAGGAAAATCAAATATCATTTGAGCTTGAAAATCTCATATTTCCTGTGTTTTTTAGTTAAAAAGTAGTTAATGCATTTTTTTATGCAAAGGTTTTAATTTAAAAGTTTTAATTTATGTATGACTATATAGCAAAACAGAAATGTTTACCTGCATATATTTATACATACAAAAAATATTATAAATAATTGTATTATTATAAATAAAAAAATATTTAAATTGTAGAATTTAAAATACTATATATATTACATATATAAATACTAGGTTTTTCTGTTTTAGTATATTTAGTATATATTACTTTTAAAAATATCAGGTCAGTACAGTTTTTTCTAAATAAATAATTCTATTTTTAAATTAATAAATACTAAAAATGATTAATAAATTATTTTAAAATTGTTTTTAAGTGCAGTTTTGCACGCCCGTGAATCATCTCATGACTAAGTGCAGACGCGATGTAAATAAGAGATTCATTGTGCAGTTTAGAGAGCTTTATTGATTATAACGGAACTTTGTGAGATCGCGATGAATGAAGATGAGCGCACTTTGCGCACTTTCTAGGGTATAATCCATTCAGAATTTGTATGAATCTTTAGTTTTTCGGACACATACACCCTGCAAAGTTTTGGGAATGACTAGGGTTGGGTATCGTTTGGGTTTTTTTCGATACCGGTGCCAAATCGATACTTTTAAAACGGTTCCGGTGCCTAAACGGTGCCTGAACCGATACTTATTAAAGAATAGAGAATGCTAGTGTTAGAGGCTCTTTTTTCTTTATAAATAAAACAAGTAGTTAGAATAGAAATAGAATAGAGAGTGAAAAAAATGTTAGAGGATCAAGTTTTTTAATTAAAAAAAAAAAACAAGCAGATAAAATTAGAAGTAGCATTAGAATAGAGAGTGCTAGAGTTAGAGGGTCAAATGAAGATGAAAGAGATGTGATTTCAGCCGTTTCTTGAAAATATTAAGGACTCAGCTGCTTGGATTGAGCTGGGCAGATCATTCCACCAGGAGGGAACAGTTAATGTAGAAGTCCATTCCTCGGATGCTCTCATTTCCCGAGTTGTGCTTTTAAGTTGGAATGTTAAAACAACATGGACACTCTCGTTACTACAAAAATGTGTTGGATTTGTATTATTAGAGCTTTCCGACTTGAGTTCACGTGCATTTTCTCAGTCGGAAAATTATTTTTCATGTGCGGTGCCAGTGATGATGCTTCTTACGTCCGTTTCGGAGGACCGGAGGAAATATTTCAATCGATTGCTCAGGTATGGCACCGAAATCTGCGTTCTGATTCGGTTCTAGTACATATGGTTACATAGGTACCGGTGCCATATTGGTACCAGGTTTCGGTACCCAACCCTAGGAATGACATCCACATATTTATGCAGGGTTCACTCTCGAAATAGCAATGACTGGCACTGAACATAAAATATATGTAAAAGCAGCCTGAGTGATTTAAT
>NW_015626036.1:309519-349628 GCF_001515625.1 Sinocyclocheilus rhinocerous | reverse complement strand
AAAGCAGCCTGAGTGATTTAATTCTGGAACCGGTCCTGGCCAAACCTCCACAGACAGCGCATGTGTAAACTTTATTGAGACCGGGACATATCAACCAGTAATTTAATTTAATTTCCAGTAACGGACGGTAGAATATAGTCCCACAACTGATCGTATTTCCTCGCCGTGTCTCGCCATTGGTAACAACGATTCAAAACAGACACATTTCAAGTGACACGGGGAAAAGACAAGGAAAACTTCAGTGAACATCAGAAAAGCAGCGTGCACATTTCTGGTTAAAATGAAAGGCCATGACAAATGGGAAGCATCGCCATTCAGCAGCAAGAGTCAGCTCCACAGTTTACTAAACGGTGGCAACCTCTTTACGTTATTCTTGACTGTGTTGTATTGACTGCTTTGATGCGTTGCAATACGGTAGTGCATTGTTTTGATGCTTACATCCGTGTTACAAAAATATTTTGCTTTTATTTATTTTATTTTATTTATTTATTGCTTTTTTTTTTTCCTTGCCCCCCCTGACTCAAGAGTCAAATGTCGCCCATGGTCTCCGTTATAATTCACTGTGCTTTTGACAGCTTGACCTTTCAACAGCACCAGTCTCACATCTGAGTCTGTTACAGTAATGACTCCATCATCTTCCCTGTCTTTTAGAGAACATCATTTCAGCCTTTTCTTTGCGAACCACTGAGTCAGAGACAGAAAAGGCCGTGCGTAAACCAAATCTGCCCTAAGAACGTTTATTACAAGCATCTAATGGGTGTTTTAGAGGTAGTGAAATGAAGGATATAATGATTTTAAAGTAAGCCAGTTTTCCTTGTTTCCAAACATGTTCACGACTTAATATATTGTAATTTTGTTCTCTGTTTTAGTTACTGTATTACTGTTTTGCCTTGATGTGGTGTTGTTTACCCGTAGTCATCATTTTAATTCCCTGAACAGTTTTAACATTGACGTCTCTCCGCTCACGCTGACTCACATTAGTGTCATACTTCACTAGCATTACGTGTGTCGGATATGAAGCTATTCCGCTTGCATTAGACTCGCATGAATCATCTATCTGCTTCACACATCTTATAGCGCTCTCTCACTTTATGGAAAATATTGAATGTAGGGCTGTCAATTACAATGCTGATTTAATTATTTAAAGCATTAATACATTTTTTTATTTTTATTTATTTTAAAATATACTTTATTTATGAACTTCTAAAAGTATATTTTCTCATGCCTGATTTTTATTTTATTTTATAGTTGTATTTGTATTTTTCATTTTAAAAGTAGGACTGTTGATTTAATTTGTTAATTTGATTGTAATAGTAATACACTTGTTATTATTTTAGAATTAATTTTTATATATTTGTATTATTTAATCATCATTTTTTAATTTACTGTATTTCTGATGCTATGTTTTCTTATGTCTGAAAGGTCATCATTTTAATTCCCTGAACAGTTTTAACATTGACGTCTCTCCGCTCACGCTGACTCACATTAGTGTCATACTTCACTAGCATTACGTGTGTCGGATATGAAGCTATTCCGCTTGCATTAGACTCGCATGAATCATCTATCTGCTTCACACATCTTATAGCGCTCTCTCACTTTATGGAAAATATTGAACGTAGGGCTGTCAATTACAATGCTGATTTAATTATTTAAAGCATTAATACATTTTTTTATTTTTATTTATTTTAAAATATACTTTATTTATGAACTTCTAAAAGTATATTTTCTCATGCCTGATTTTTATTTTATTTTATAGTTGTATTTGTATTTTTCATTTTAAAAGTAGGACTGTTGATTTAATTTGTTAATTTGATTGTAATAGTAATACACTTGTTATTATTTTAGAATTAATTTTTATATATTTGTATTATTTAATCATCATTTTTTAATTTACTGTATTTCTGATGCTATGTTTTCTTATGTCTGAAAGCAGGAATGGCAATTTAACATGTTTATTTAATTATTTTTTAGTTTTTATTTAATTAAAAAATATTTGTATGTGTATTTGGCTGCTAAAGCTGCGCTTTCTCATGATTTTATAGAGGATAAGAAATATTAAGAATAGGGCTGTCAATTTAACATGTTGATTTAATTATTTAAATTATTAAATTATTTTTTTCATGTATTTATTTTTTAATATTTTTATTATTTAATCATTATTTAACCATTTATAATTGCCTTTTAACACTACTTTTCATTTCTATTCAGTGATTTTTTTTTTAGATTAGAATGTATTAATAAATGTAGGACTCAATTTAACATGCTGATTTAATTACAGGAATTATATACTTATTTCATTATTTATTTTTATTATTTGATTATTTATTAGCTACATTTTCTAATGTACAATATATTTGGTAATTTACTGGTCTGTCAGAATAATGTAAATGATCAATTTAATGAATCAGTGTATCATGATTAATGTGTTACATTTTTAATTGATCGACAGGCATAATTTAAACTCCAGCAGACTGTAGGAGTTATATGTATCTTATGACAGTGAATCTGAGCATGTTTCTCTCTCTGGAGGGCTCGTGGACGAGTCTGACCAGCACCTGCTCAGGGAGCGACTGCATTTCGTTTGCTCTTATCAGCAGCTCTGTTTGCGGTAATTAGAGCCGTCCACTCGAGTCTGTGTGTGTCCAAACAGAAGCCTTTCACAGAGCCATAAAGAGACGCTCAGAGCACATTTTATAATTGCTTGCGGTAGTAGATCATCATAAAGCCTCCTAATGGAGCCTGATGCTTTATTTTGTGGCTGGCCGGTCTGTGTGTGTGTGTGTGATCCGATCTGTGAGTGTGAGTGTGTGTGTGTGTGTGTGTGTGTGTGTGTGTGTGAGTGAGTAAGGTGTGTGGTGGCTCATTGGATCTGTCTGTGGCAGATAAGAGCACACACTCTGAGGGCCGAGTAGGATTCGGGTTTTGGCGGTTTGTCACGGTCCGCTGCACACTAGAGGTCAGTGTTAGTGGCCCATGGAAGACTATTTACAGTCAATATGAAATCTAAATTGACTTAATGTATGGACATGTACATCTCTGTCTTTTTGATTGATCAGTGTACATTATTGTAAAGATAAAAATTATGGTCTTTGTAATCTGTGACCAGAATGTACTAACGTACTCCACCTCTAGAAGTAAAATTAGTTGCATTTTATTTTGATTTTAAAGCACCTTTGTTATTCGTGATAAGGGTTATTATAGATAAATAAAACTAAAACCTTAAAAAATATTTTGTTATTTAATAAAGTGCACGTTAACTAACAAAAAAAGAAAAAAAGAACTGGAATTTATTTTATTTCAGTTGGTTTGCAATGAAAAATTTCTCTTTTTCATTTAATTTAACTTGTACTAAATTAACTAAAAATAAAACTGAAATAAAATTAATAAAAACTATATTGACATAATGAAAACTAATAAAAATGACAAAAATACACAACAAAACTGGACTGGAACTTAAAGGTGCAATAGGTGATTGTCTTCAGAAACATTTTTTGTTATGCTGGTTGAAAGTCTCTTCACATCCCGATAGCAATCATTAAGTTAAGTGGTCTAAATGTATTTGTCTGTATTTATATATTCTGTGGAAGGTGTAGGGTCTGTGAGTGTAAATGCGTTCAGGGGGCGTGGCTTTGGACGGCGATTGCAGGGAGGGTGGGACGTTCGCTTTCAGTGCTATCAGGCTAAAGTTAGCATTTTCCAAGATCTCCTATTGTACCTTTAATTTATTTCAGCTAGTTTCCAAGAAAACATTTCTATTTTTCATTTAATTTAAATAAATAAAAAACAAACCTAATGCAATAAAAAAAATAAAAAAAACGTTTAAAAAAAGTTGTTAATAAAAACTATAATAGTATCTCAATTTAGTATCCCGCAATTATTATTATTATTATTTTTTAACATGGTTTAATTTATATGTACTATAAATACTTTTACGTGTTTTTGTGCAATTTTGTGTAAAGCAGTTATTAAAAAGGTTATTAAAAATAATATCTAAAAATAATATGACATTTTTATATCACAACATTGATTTGTGTCATCAGGATTTTCTTTGCTCTTTTATACTCATTTTGCTATAATTTTATGTGGAGGGGTTGAAACTGAGCTCATTATGAGCTTATTAACATATGATCGCCCACTTTTACATATCAATAGCCATTCAGTATTCAGCAACTTGATCAACAACCATCATAACAATATAACAAAGCACAGAGAAACTGGGAATGGTCATTTAAACTAAATTCTGCTGTTTGTAATGCTTGAGAGAATCCTTGACTAACATTATAACTGGGCAGCTGGGAGAAATTACATGCTACAAAAGTGTAAAATACAACCCTTTAAAGTCCATGATTTGCTCTATTGCATCCACCCACCCAGCCTGCGCTACTGAAGCTTCCTGCCGAACTGCTCGATCGCCATGGTAACCCCTGGCAGGTCTCCGCTTTTCCTCCTTGGCCCTGCTAAATTTGGGAACAATCTGGAAGACGTTAAATGTTAAATGACTCGCCTTTATCACGCCTGCTGAAATGTTAAATGCATATTTAAATGATAAGAAATACATATATCTTCAATGAAATGTCAAATTTGCTTTTCAGAGGTTCTTTATACAATAATTAACTACACTGTAATTGCTGTAGATTTTACTTTGAAACAACTTCCACCTAGAAATTGCTAATAAATTTCACAAATAATTACAAACAAATGGCAAAGTAACACATCGAATTAAACATGACATTTTGAAGTAGAAAGACTATGTGCTTGTAAACATACTCCAATATTTTTTTTTTTACAGTGTACATTGGAAAAAAAATTGGTGTAGAATTTACTTAGAAACTTTCAATCAGAAATTGCTAGTAAGTACAATGGCAAGTTTAAGTAGAGTGACTGAAATAGTATTTTCTTGTAAAAATACTCCAATAACTACTGAAAAGTCATAGATACAGGATTCATAAATTCTAGCAAAATACCATAGTTACTGCTGTAAAATCATAGTAAATTAATAAAGAAGATTGATTCATCTTTTGATGCCAGAGATGACCAATAGTAAGTTGTAATGTTAACTGTACTATTGTATTTTGGTGTGAACTATGATGAAAAGTATGGAAGCCCATTTATGCAACAGAATAAAAAATAAAGGTAATTGTGACTTTTTATCTCAATTCTGACCTTTTCCCCCTCAATTATGAGTTTATATGTCACAATTCTGGCTTTGTTTCTCTCGGTTCTGATTTTTTTCTCAGAATTACAAATAGAAAAAAAAAAAATATTTATAAAATAATAATATTTGTTTTATAAAATATAAACATAAAATTATAAAATTAAATTAAATATAAACAGAATTGCAAATATAAGCACAGAATTCCTACTTTTTTCTTGCAATTGCGAGTTTATATCTCACAATTCTGTTTATATCTCAAAATAATTTTTTTCTTTTTTCTTATTTTATTCTGTGGCGGAAATAGGCTTCCATCAAAAAAAGTGTCTTTCGAATGAGTGTCCAAACTAAGAAAGCTGTTTTTGTGTGTATTTTCCAGGATACTGCGGGGCAGGAGAGATACCGCACCATCACCACGGCGTACTATCGTGGAGCCATGGGCTTCATCCTCATGTACGACATCACTAACGAGGAGTCGTTTGGAGCGGTGCAGGACTGGTGAGTGACCCAGAGCCGTGTGGGAGGAGGAGATGCGATCGCAGCCAAAATCCCTGGACAAATCCTCACGGCCATACAATGATCACGCAGGGCCGCTTCTGCAGTATTTGAAGCATTTCTGCATAACAGATTGTATGTGTGTGTGTTAGCAGAACAAAACTGCAGTGTGTAAGAGAACTGTATGTATGTTATTGTTTCACCAACACAAACGCCGTGAGTCTGACAGCCTGAAGGAAAGAGAAAATGATCAGAGAAATATCTCATTACACGTCACCATGAGCTTTAGTGACTCATTATTGGGGATAAATATAATAGCAGTAGGTTTTTACACAGAACTTTAAAGATATGTGACCAACAAAACTGTTAAACCCGAAGGAGAATTTTTTGTAATATCAAAAAATTTTTTGCAATGCATTTTTTATATCACCACTATATACTTTTTTATATCACCACTATACACTTTTTTTTTTTTTTTTGCATGTTTTTCCAAAAAAAACAAAATGTTGGTCCTGTATTGGAATATTTAATATTTTGCTCTGCTCAGTGATTCACATCCGCTTTAACTTATAAATTGATGTATTTCTGAGTGAACCAGAAAATTAAATGGGAAATAATGTAAAGTAGGACATTATTAATTTTTAAAATTAATTTTAAAATGTAGGTTATGATATAATTAATATTATATTTTTAATTAAGAATTATTCATTTTTATTTTTATTTAGATTAATATATATATATATTTTTTTTCTTAAGTATAGGACTATAGGTATGTGTTTTGGGGTATATTTTGATACTTGATATTTTAAACTTAAAGCTTTTATATATAATGCATTGCATTGTAAATATAGTTTTATTGCATGAATTATGCCTTGTAATGTACCTCCTAATGCATTGTATGATCTCATTAATAATTATAACCACATTTAAAATACATTTTAATTTATCTATTTATTGTTGCACCTTTAGAATGTTAAAACTCATGACAAACGATCCTTCAAATATTATAATGCATTTTAACTTTGGTTGCAATTATTTATAAAAAAAGATATAATGCATTACAATGTACATTATCAGTACTTTATCATGCATTATAAACAAAGGCTTTAGGTAAAGTGTTACCAAACAGACTTATTTTGAATATTTCATTCACAATAAGACGAAGAGAGTAAATCGGCTCAGTTTTGAATTCAGCTGGAATAAACGGCCCTCTGAGCAGTTAAAGAGACCTTCGAGGAAAAGTGGCATCATTGAGTCTTCAGGAATCCATCTGGTTAATATTTAATAAGAGTCATTTAAATTTCTCTTAGTATTAAAGGGCAGCAGGGCTCAGTTCAGGGCTTTATGGATGCCGCCCTATTGATCAGCTCAGCTGGGTGTTCGGCTGTGGTCAGTGAGCAGAGGTTGATTTAATTAGCGTGAGAAGACCGACTAATGAACATCCTGATAGGAGGCTGAGGAACGGGAACGGAAGGAATATAGCCGGGTCAGCTGCTGAGTCATTACAACCGCGAGAAGACTTGACGTCTGAGCTTTATGACGTTATTAAGCAGAAATGAGACCTGAATTTACTGAAAGGACAGAGCTTCGAAAGTGAATTTGCAGTTATACTGCTTCATCAGCAGATGTTATCTTCCTAAAGTAGTAGTTCACTCAGAAATCAAATTCTGTCACCATGTTGATGCTAATCTTTTCTATAGAATAAAAGAAGACGACAAAAAATTATAGATCTGGCACCATAAAAGTCTGTTATGAGTAAATGACTGCAAAAACACTTAGCAAAAAGCATATCCTCATGAGGCTTGACATTCAGCTAAATATGGTTTGATTGTAACACTAACAATGCAATGTTCTAATAAGAATATAATACACTTTCTATTTTTTTATATAATTAAAAACATTAATAAAAATAAATAAATATATTTATCGACTAAAAATGTATTTTCATCTATTAAATGTATTTGATAATATACTAAATTAATTAAAAAAAACTAATATTGTTAGTAATAGTTATATTCTATTGCCCAACCAGTTATTAGGTTTAGGGGGCAAACACTTTTTCACACAGGGCCATGTAGTTTTGGATTTTGTTTTCCCTTAATAATAAAAACCTTTTATTTTTAGTTTACTTGTGTTATCTTTGACTAATATTTAAATTAGTTTGATGATCTGAAACATTAAAGTGTGACAAACGTGCAAAAAAATAAGAAATCAGGAAGGGGCCCAACACTTTTTCACACCACTGTATATTGTTTTTCATTGTAGTAATATTTAGAATAATATTTATGTTAAATATTTATATTAATACATTGAATAAACATAACATTAATAAATATATTGAATGCAATATAATAATAATAATACCAAAATATATTTGTCTTTGTCATTTGTCCTGTCATCTATTTTGATTTCTTTTTTTCACTAAGCCTTATTGAAATGCATTATGGGAGTTGCTATTTATTTTAATGCTGATCTGAAGTGCTGAGAATAAAGAACGAAATAGAAATAAAGAAATGCTAAAGTAAATGATGACAAAACCCATAATAATGAGCAGAATGTCCTCTCAAGTAGCTTCAATTCAGTGAACAAATAAATAAAATAAATATATAAATATACTGGTTCCTTTTAGTCATAGGTTTTCCCAGAAGTTTTTATTTTTAAATATTTAAATATTTTTTAGATAAATATTTAGCTAAGTACGTCTGTTCATCTGTATTTAGTAATATAAATTAAATATTTTAATTGTATTTGTATTTATTTTTGTTTGTATTTATCTATTTATGTAATTGTATTTAATGTAAATGTACATGTAGTTCTAAAATTACAAAGATATTACACCCCTTTTTTGTAGTAATTTGCCATGTACAGTTGATTTAGCTAACTAGTTTTTCAAAAAGGTAGCTATAACTCCCTGAAATGATGAGTAGCCTGTAGTTCTGCAAGCTAAAGAGTCGAAGCACTAGTGACAAGTTCTCTTATCGTCAGAATTGAGCTCAGAGAAGAAACTTGAGTCTGGCTTTACTCAAGAGACTCCAGCTGCGGTCAGTGAACTGACACCTAATTAAACCAGACGTATGTGAAAACGCTGGGGAAACACAGAAACAACTCTTACCAGTCTCTGCAGCATCGCTACGACATGCATGAGCAAACACTATAATGTGTCGTGGGCTGCAGTGACGAACCCCCTTTGATTTGCACCAAAACAAGCCTTTAAAAACTGAGATGTGTATAAACCATTCGTTCTAAACAGCCGATGTGCTTGCAGACGGGAAGATGGAGCCCTGCAAATGTGGAGGCCCAAACCTGCAGAAAAATAAAAATAAATAAATAAATATAAATCATAGTGAAATAAATGAAGAAATTTTAAATAATTGTAAAAATACATTTTAAAATGAATCAATTAAAAAAAAAAATGTAATAATAATAAATTATAAAAATGTAATTTAAATAGAATTTAAAAATAGGCGATTTATTTGCAGACAAGAGAATGGCGGCCTAAGCCTGTAGAAATTTAAAATAAATAAATATAAAAATAAACAAATATGAAAATTTACAAAAATAAATGAAAAAATTAAGAATAAAAATAATTGGATGATGTTTTTGCAGATGGGAAGATGCACTGCATATATGGGGGCCCAAACTTAAAGAAATTAAAAATAAATTATTATAAATAATAAATAAATAAAAATAATTAAATATGAAAAAATAAACGAAAGAATAAAAAATTATGTTAAAATGTATAAAATAATTGGGCGATGTGTTTTCAGACGGAAAGATGGAGCCCTGCATATATGGAGGCCAAAACTTATTAAAATTAATAATAATTATTAAAATAATAATAACAGTAATAATAAGAATAAATATAAATAAGAATAAATAAAAATTGTCATTAATTAATTAAAATGAAAAAAGAAAGTTAAAACGAATATAAATATACATTAAGTAAAAAAAAAAATAGAAAAAATTAGGACTAAATTGAATATAAAAATAATTTCATTTGTTTATTAAGCCATTTCTTCCATTATTATTTTTCCTGTTATCTATTTATTTATTTCCGCAGGTTTGGGCCTCCATGTGCATATATGGCAATACATCAAGAAGTGTGGAAATAGGCCATGCACGATGCAGCATGTTCTTGCCGTGGTGCTCACTCATATGCATACCTGTATGTTGGCCATAATTGCATTGTAAGAGTGAATCCTAACATCCTTGTTTGTTTTTAACTAGGTCAACCCAGATAAAGACATACTCCTGGGACAACGCGCAGGTCGTCCTGGCGGGAAATAAGTGTGACATGGAAGAGGAGAGAGTCGTGTCTTCAGATAGTGGCAGACTGCTGGCAGAGCAGCTGGGTAAGTTCACTCGTCCTAACCTCATCCCAAAAAGTGAGTTTGATTCCTCCAGAGACCAATTAGAAACTTCTGGACCTGTGGAGCCAGTCAGGTGGGCAGCATGATTTCATTTTAACTAGTTTTGCTTCAAGACCCAGATTTTGCATTGGACATTAAATCGAGACTGAAAAGTCAGTCTGTCATGTTTTTATTTTGTATTTTATTTTTTTAGTTTAAATAGATTTATTCATGTTTTTTTGAAGATGAGAGCGTGGCATGCAACCTACA
Source organism: Sinocyclocheilus rhinocerous (assembly GCF_001515625.1). Classification (NCBI taxonomy): domain Eukaryota; kingdom Metazoa; phylum Chordata; class Actinopteri; order Cypriniformes; family Cyprinidae; genus Sinocyclocheilus; species Sinocyclocheilus rhinocerous. The sequence goes on along the minus strand of NW_015626036.1, from coordinate 339,362 downwards.
AGATGGCTACAGATAAATTTGCATCAAAATACTGATTTTAATTGGATGCATAACCTTTGACATCATCAACAAAGGATGGGAAGTGTGTTCTCCTTTTTTTTAAAGTTGAAAGTCTGTTTATTGTGCTGTGCTCTATTGTTGATTGCATATTCAAATTTATCTTTGTATTTTCCTTTTTCTATCCTTAAGCTGATCAGAACCGACATGACCTATTTTTGAGCAAAGACCCACTGGTTGTAATTACAGCACAAAATTACTTTAAATAAATCTCACCGTCCATAAAAAAGCCTCATTTTTGCTCCTATATGAGCACTGTGATGGAATATATACCTTAGACGGCTCTCATGTTAGCATATCTTCATTGTGCATAAATTAGAACATATGGAGGGAATCGCAGCTTTGAACTCGGGCGATAATTAAACGCATATAATTGGATGACACCAGTATGTGCGAACGGCTCAGACTAACGTTGAACGGTGAAAATAGATAACACTTGCTGCATGTTTGGTGTGAAAGAGGACATACCCCTGCCATTTTCAGACCGTCAAATCAATTACATTTCATTAGGGATTGTCACGATTTGTAAAAGGCAGCAGCTATGAAATGTCACTGAATTAAGACGCTCAACATAACTACTGTATATATATCCTAACCCTAACTTTGTGTGAAATGCGCATGAGACTCAGCAAACAACTGAATCATTTGATGGTGACATGTTACTAAACTAACAATGTCATTCTTTAATAAGGACAAAATACACTTATAGTTTTTAAATATAATTATTATTATTAATAATGATAAACATTTAATTACTAATTCAAATTATTTATTATTTATTAAATACATTTCTTATATAAAAATAAATAAAATAAATGTAACATAAATATGATACAATATAAAAAATTAAATACATACAAAATAATTTAATATATTTAGTAATAACCAATATTGTGTAATATCAATATTCTGGCACCTTGATATTTTCACTATATATATATATATAGTGGTGTCACGGTTCGGTTTGGTACGTTCAGTACGGGGGTAATTGGTTACGTGGCAATGTTGGAAATATTTCTGTTTTAAACCATGAAGCTGAGCCAATGGATATCACACAAGCAACGTGCAAACTTTGCGCAAGAGTTATGCCGGTGAACATCTTAATCTCAATTAATTCACTGTGCAGAAAGTGAAAGTAAAAACGGAACATTCTGCATCTGATGCCGCATATTCTCTCAGAGACGACGAGAGACATCTACTTCAACATATGCTGATAACGGTATATAGCTAACTGTTTTCATTTATTCCCTTAATATTTCTCTTGTGGGCCGTACATAGTGAAAAAAAAAATGAGAAGAAACGTATTTCATGTTAAACAGGTTGTTTTTGAAAGTCAGTGCTTTAAATATAGTTATCCTCGCAGCGCGTCAGTTATGCAGTAATTATTGCGGGGCAAATTAATTGTAATTTTAATTTAATAAAAGTAACTTCATAATAATAATAGGCCTAATATAAATAAGAATGTAACAGGCCTACATTAATTGGAAATGCCAAATCCTCTTAATATTGCCAAACATTGATGTTTTTGACAATATCTCTGGCTATCGTTGATACAAGATCGTCGTCTTTCGACGTCTTTATCACGTGCCCATCCATTACATCATTTGTGCCACAAGCTCCATTACAGCTTACATTGTATTTTCCAAATGTAATAGGATTAGTCCAACGAATCGTTTGGTTTGTAATGCGTACCGAACCGAAAGCCTCGTACCAAACGGTTTAATACGAATACGTGTATCATTACACCCCTAATTTTTTTAATAAATCTGCAAAGATGTCAACAATTCTGTGTTTTTCTGTCAATATGGGGTGCTGTGTGTACATTAATGAGGAAAAAAAATTAACTTAAATGATTTTAGCAAATGGCTGCAATATAACAAAGAGTGAAAAATTTAAGGGGGTCTGAATACTTTCCGTACCCACTGTATATATGTAAGCTTAGTGAAAAAATAAATCAAGACAAACTGATCTGAGTGTGTGTGTGTGTACACACACACACACACACACACAATATCATTTTGTCTTGTTTTTCTGACATGATGGATTTGTTTTCACTAAGCTTGCAGAATTATGTTCTGGGATTGCTATTTATACTATATTTATATTTATATTATTGCTTGTTACATTAGTATTTAATTTATATTAGTTATATTAACTATTTATGTTTAACAAATATATGCATATATTGAATGGATATAATACTTAATGAAAATTGGTTTTGTTTTTCTGCCATATTGGCAGATGTTTTGTTTTTTTTCCCCATTTTTTGAAATGCATGTGGGATTGCCCTCACCAATATCAATACCAGTAAAACTGCCTTGATGAAGTGAGATATATGTAGAATATAATTTTCTCGCTAGGTTTTCTGACATCTAAACTGTGTTTTGGTGTCGTTTCTGTCTACCAGGTTTTGAATTTTTTGAAACGAGTGCCAAGGACAACATCAACGTGAAGCAGACCTTTGAGCGTCTGGTGGATATAATCTGCGACAAGATGTCAGAGAGTTTAGAGACTGACCCCGCCGTGACCACAGGCACCCAGGGAACGGCCCGGTTAACGGATAACCCTCCTCCACTACAGCAGCCCAACTGTGCCTGTTAGTGCTCAGTTTACATAGTAACATAAGTGTGTGTGTTTGTAACACCTTTAGATAGATGCATATATCCTTTAATGTCATAGAATACAGGTGCTGGAACAACTTGAATCTGATCAGTGCATGTCAGGAGTCATGTGACCCTTTACACCCAATGGAAACAAAGCTGTCACATGGATGCAGTCTTGATGAACGGCAAGCAGTTTTTCAGTGTTTTAAAAAGCAGTATGGATAAACCGCTTGAAAAATATTAATATGTTGCATTTCTTTGGTCATCAGTTTTTGGTATATTTGGCCTGTGAGTCTGTTGCACCACTAGGAGCCGTTCAAACAGGACAAGTTCTCGTATTCCAAAACATAAAGCCACAATGCAGGGGTCTTGAGGTGCTTTTTAAAATGATAAGATGCAGCGGCAAAAGACATCTGTCTGATGCATGTGAAAACAGACCAAACGAACCTAGGACGCAAGAATGTGTTGTGTACGAATGCTACTTTTGCCTGTTTTGTTCCAGCACCTTTGCACTAGAGTCACATCCGTCTATACGGTACCTAGTTCATTCTGACACTCTGTTTTCTTTACTGTCAATCAAAGTCCTAACGGCCTTTACAGCACTGTTATTTAATTCGTCAAGACTTCGTCCACATACATGCAGCGGCTGTTTATGAACTAATGACTTTGAGCACCACCGAACTGACCTTTCGCTAAGCCCAACCCCCTTAGTTATTAGTAAATGTAGTTACGAATAAAAACGTAGTTACGAATTAGTTTAGAATAAACTGGAGATTTTTGTGAACTCTTTATGACTAAGTACAATTAAACTGAGCCTTTCACTAAGCTCCGCCCCCTTAGTTACAAATAAATGTAATTTTGTAATTATGAATAAACTTAATTACATGGATAAAAATATAGTTACTAATAATAAAAATTTTGATTTTTGTGAACCCTTTATGACTGAGTACGATCAAACTGACCTTTCCGTAAGCTCCGCTCCTTTTGTTACATATTAACCTCATTTAAAGTTACGAATAAAAACTAAGTTGCGAGTTTGTTTAAAATAAACTGGAAATTTTATTGGATTGGATCTAACCTAACTTTAATTCTCCACCAAAGTTGGGGCTTAACAAATGTCGTTACGACTAAAAACATAGTTAAGAATTAGTTTAGAATAAACTAGAGATTTTCGATAAATTTATGAATTTGAACACGATAGCAACTGATCTTTCGCTAAGCTCCACCCCCTTAATTACAAATATATGTAATTTTGCAGTTATGAGTAAACGTAATCACATAGTTACATATAAAAAAGTAGTTACTAATTAGTTTAGAATAAACTAACGCTTTGAGCACGATCAGACTGACCTTTCGCTACGCCCCTTAGTTACGAATAAACGTAGTTACAAATAAAAACGTAGTTGCAAATTAGTTTCTTTATGAGTAAGAGCTCGATCAAACTGACCTTTTTCTAAACTCCACTTCTATAGTTGCGAATAAATAAAAAATCTAATAAAAACTTAGTTACGAATGAGCGTAAACTGGATATTTTTGCAAACTGTGATTTTTTTAATTTTATTTTATTTTTCAAATACTTTTGGATGATTCTAAATTGACACATTTTAAATTTTAAAAAATGTAAATATAATTACATAATCACACAGGACATCCTGTCTGGCAACAGTTGCTAATGTAGGATTGGCCAGATTTTGTTTTAGGGTGGGGCTTAGTGAAGGGTCAGGTGCTCAAGGGAAAGGATCTTAATGGCAATCCTACAAAATTGCATTAATACACACAAACACACTCTTTTCAGCCAGTTTTGTAGATCAGGAATTCATGCCATATTAATCTAAATGAAATTTCCCATCAGTGATATCAGCTGCGTAACTCTAGTGTGTGTATATGTGTACCGTAGATTATTAAAGATTACGTCATCTATATGAATACATGATCTATCTAGTGTATATAGGTTTGTATATACCTCAGTCAGATGAATATAATATTGTGGATTTAAGTAGCTGTTCAATACAGGGAGGAAAAATGTGCATTTAATGTTTCTACACATTTAGTTTGGTCATTGTAAATGAATTCACGCTGATGAAGTGAAATATTTATCTATTTATTCAAAGCAAACAGACTTTACAGTGAGAAAAAGAAAAGTAAATGTGCTTCATGAACTGCGTGTGTCTGATAACGAAACGTTCTTCTAGGTGAAGTGGATTTTGTATTTTTCCCCAAGCCCTTTATTCTCCATTTCTCTTTTCTGTTTATCGCTGTCGTCGGTTGTTTTTCTCTGCTGGCTAAAAAGCTACATTGTGGAGGATGTGATTTGCTGTCCCCGCTCTTATCTTGTTTTATGCTTATGGCCGGAGAGGATTCAGTGACTTTAGATGTTATAAGGAAACCGCTTCACTGTTGCCTGAGTCGGGTCGAAGCTCGCTGGAGCTTGTCTTGTAAAATGATGCAGCAATAGCCAAGGAAATGTGTCGGGCAGCTATTTTCAGAAGTGAGTCACTCATCAATATTTTATCCGACAAACCTTAAATGACTTTGGCCATGGATGGAAGTTTTTCTAATTTTTGAGTCAGAAATATAACATTTCTAAGGAAGAGCAGTTCTAGGACAAACTTCTTGAAATATGACAATATTCAGATTATATTTCACCTCAAAATGAAACAGAGAAAGAAAAAGCAGTTTTTCATATATTCATATATATATAATTTAAATATTGATTATTTTGGTCAGAAATATAACCTGGACATGTTGCTGACCGGTTTCATGAGATTCATCTTCTAGTTCAAAATGGTTTTATTTGTTTCTCGTCCCTAGAGATTGTCCAACTTTCAATGTGATGTATAATAATCTAAGTAGAATTAAGTTAAAAAATGAAAACACAGCCCTTAAACTACATGGTGTGGTCTGTAGATATGTGTGGTTTTGTGAGCGTAGTACAAAAAAAAAAGTTTATATAACATTAGGCTGACAATATCCGGCATTATTAAAAACATATTGCGGTCACAGACTGAATACGCCGGTACGTATATAGCTAATAGTTCATTGATGTGTCCTCAGAATAAAGAAAATCAGTAAGAAACCCACCTCGTTTCCCCACCAAAAGCCATGTTTAGCATTATCCCTGCATGAAATTGTATGGCATCTCTATTTAGATACCTGTATCTGTATAATCTTATTTGTTCATTTATGCGTCCCTCAGTATGTGGGGTGCAATGGGCCAGCAAGTGCAATATTTCGAAACCCTATCTCTTGTATATAGTTGAATGACTGTGTGTGTGTGTGGAGAGCGTCTCGATGTGCCATGCTGATTTTGCACACTATCATAACCCACATATGGATGATCGCTCTGCCTCACCTTCTGTGTTAAACTATCTTTGTGCTAACATTAAGACAAAATACTGTGGAGTTACATCAGTGTGTGAGTGTGTGTGTGTGTGTTGGTGTATATATTAGTATGGAGAACAGTAAACGTGTATCTTGTTGCAAGTCATCTCTGTGGTTTTCCTTTGTGTTTGTGTGTAAATCACATTCATTTAGTGCATGCATAGAGCTATATATCTGCAATCACTCTACTGCAATTCAGTAGTTTTACAATAGCTGTCATTTCAGGTGTACAGCATGCATAAAACAGCTTTTTAAATACAAGCTCAAAAGGGAGTGAAAACAGTAAAAAAAAGTACTTGTACTATAGTTCAGTTGGATATCAGATGGTAATGATTTCTGTATGTCAAAAGATACTATTTTACCATGCTATGTCCAAAAAAAACATGGTACTTTCTTGTTAGACAGTAAACCTCTTTGTTTGCATTTAAATTATTTATTTTCTTAATTTTATCAATGGCACATCAGATTTGCTTTTACCTTGTAGAGAAACTGTACAATTTCAAAAGTCCCCTCAGAACATTAAAATGTTCATTTTAATTTGTCTTAATTTATCTGAGGCTTTAAGCTACCGTCCCCAAAATATGGTGATTTTATTTAAAATGTTGTGATTTTATTCTAAATATTTTATTTAATCTAATCTAACTTTTGGTTTGTGTGGACAAAAATTGTTGGACCTAACTTGTGATATCCGCAGTGATTTCTAATATTTTATTTGAAGGAATCACTCTAGAGCTGGTTGTTCTGTATGTGTGGTGTGTGTATGACAAAAGTGTATCAATTACTGTTGAAATGACCAATAAATATTCCTATTGTGTTGATATTTCAGTGCTTTTGCTGTATTTGTAAAAGTTTTGGTTTCCAGGTGTCGTGCTGAAAATTGATTGTCTGTCGAAAACTGATTGCCGTCTTTAATCACTTTTTGGCAGGTGTAAAACTGCATTTTATGGGTTTTGTTGGCCATTTATTTCAATAGGTAAAAAGGACTGCATGAGCTATAATCTGTCAAATATAACCCTCATGAATGCAATCAAGTCATTTAGCTCATGCAGTCCTTTTTACCTGTTGAAATACCTTTGAATGGCCAATAAAACCCATAAAATGCAGTTTTACACTTGCCAAAAAGTGATTACAGATGGCAATCAGTTTTCGGCAGACAATCCATTTTTGGCACGACACCGGAAATTAGTTTTTTTTAACACTTCCGGTCCCATCATCCTGATTTTAAATGCCTGAAATAAGGTTCTCTTTCTAACATTCGTTCGGTATCTCACTATGGGAATGCCCCAGGCGTGACCGATTGCAGAAGCAGACCAATCGCTGCAGCGATCAGGGAGTCCCGCCTCCCTGTATATAAACCACAGCTACCTGCTGTCTCGTCATTCTTGCTCTCTTCCCCGTGGAAGATTTTCGGAAGCTGTCCTCAGCAGACTTTGGGAATTATTGCTCAACAGGTTACAGATGAAGCCGCAAGGTAACGTCCCGAATGCAATTTTTTCCTTAAAGCTTCGTTGAGTGACCGCACTTGGAGTTGGGTAACTAACATGTTAAGGTGAGTTTTTCAGCTCCAAGTTCTCCAAAAAAAAAAAAAAAAAAAAAGAGAGAGAGAGCTCACTACTCTCAGCACAGCTCCATACAAGTTTTCACGTTGTGGTGGACTTACCGTACGAAGAGAATGCAGTCGCTGTCATGGCCACCTCAAAAGAGCCAGAAAGCCACGGAGTCCTCCTCATCCTTGTGCTTGTGGAGCGTGGATTTCGGCCAAGGATTCTCACGATCTCTGCATCTCCTGCCTGGGCGCTAAACACGCTCAGGCAGCACTATCCAACCCCGAGGGCTGCCCTCACTGCGCAACTTTCTCGACTAAAACCCGAGAAAGGAGACTCCGAGTGGCAGCCACAGGAAAGTCGGACCCATGCCTCTCTGCTCAACCCAGAGAGGAACCCATGGAGTGTCCACAGACCTCAAGCTCGTGGGGAGATATGATGGATAGTGTGTCACCAGTTCTTCCCCTGCTGTTTGAAGATCCTTTAGCGGGAGAGGAAGACGATGATGACGAGGTACTGTCGACCATCCTCGAAGACGAGGATGACGACGAGGATGCCATTCTCCCTTCGAATCAGTCCCGTCCGCCAAGCGCGCAGGATGTGAGCTCACCCTCCCCTGTGCAGGTGGACACAGATCTGCTGGAGGATTATCGTAGGACCTTGGATAAGCTGTCCATCGATTTGCCATCCCAACCGGCAATGAAAGGGGCTGATAGAGACCTCTACGACGGGAAAAGGCTCCCATCACGTCTCCCACCAGCGAGACAATTTATGCCGGCCGTCCCGGCATGCGTTGCCAAAATGAAAAGGTTTTGGGATAAGCCTTTTTCGCATCGGGTTCCCGTCAAGGGCTTCTTGAGACTGGACGTACAGGGAATGAAAGATTTAGGGATGGCAGATCCTCCCCATGTGGAAGCGTCTGTGGCGAATAATTTACACCCAAGCCGCAGGGCAGCTCTCTCTTCAACCGGAGCCTCGCTGCCAGGGAAAACAGAACGCTTTGCTGCCTCTGTTTTCCAGAAGATTTACAAATCCTCCGCGCTGGCGGTTCGCGCTTTGAACGCGACGTCTCTCCTCACGGCCTATCAAGCTGAGCTTTTTGAGGAAATGGGTCGTCAACTGGACTCCGGATCTCCCAACCCAGCGCTCTGGGAGGAGATATGTGTCATCGCAGCTTTAAACCTGCGTACATCTTGCGGAGCCGTGCAAAGTTGCGGACGCAGCATGGGCTTGGTGGTTGTGGGAGAGAGATCGCTGTGGCTGAGCTTGTCCGGACTCTTTTGAGAAAGAGAAAGTGGATTTTTTGGATGCCCCCATCGATCCAAAAGCTCTGTTCGGAGCGACTGTTACAGCGATGTGGCAACAATGCGATCTACGGAAGAGGGAAGGGGAGGCATTCGAGGTTTGTCTGCCCAGAAAGCCGGTGGCTCGGCCTTATCATCCGAGCCGGCCAAGTTTCAGACCCTCGGGGAAAGTAGGTCAGTCTGATTATCAGCCTTCCCGCCCCGCCGCAACAACCGGGAAATGCAGCCGCGCAGACAAAGCCCGGGTTTGTGAAACCAAAACAGTCGTACGCAGCCGCAGCAACAAAGCATCGTTCAGCTAACCCCCAGGGCAACAAGAAGCGGCGGGCTACCAGAGACATCAGTTCAGTTTCAGGAAGGGATTGGAGACAGCACTCAGAGTTTCTCGGTCTCATCCCTTCAGAACGTTCCACTTCTCCCCCTCCCCCGCGGGGAAAAGGAGAAGGGATTCAACTACAAGAATCGTTCCTGCAGACCGTTCAGTGTCAAATGTATGCAGACGTGTGACCCATGTTCCCTGAAACAGTGTCTCCCCCTCTACCCACGGGGTTTGTTCCGAGGGAGGAAAACCAAGTGTTCACAAACATCCCAACACAAATAAAAGGTTCTCTGTCGCATCCAGGCCAAGGGCTAAGGGCGCAGAGTGGGATGAAAAAAGAAATGAATCACAAAAAATCAGTCCAAACAATGATGAATATAACTCCTTTACTGGAGCGAATTTCCCTCCCTTCGCCGCTAGAGGGTGCTGCAACACCGCCAGTGAGCGAAGATGGGAAAAGCCCTCTCGCTGCCCAGGTAACGAACTGGCGGGCATGCAGTTCATCCGTGGGTTTTAGCCAGTATAAACAGGGCTACAGACTCCAGTTTGCTGTAAAACCTCCAGTGTTCAATGGCGTGGTAATGTCAGCGGCCCAGGGGGAGTCAGCTCGTGTTCTGGAGGAAGAAATATCCTCCTTACTGATAAAAGGAGTGATAAGAATAATTCCAGCGAAAGAAAGGCAACCGGGCTTTTACTCACGTTATTTTGTGATTCCCAAGAGAGGGGGAGGTCTCCGTCCCATTCTGGATTTACAAGCCCTCAACAAACACCTCAGGAAGTACAAGTTCAAAATGCTTTTACTCAAAACATTGTGTCAAAATATTCGTCAGGGAGACTGGTTCACCTCAGTAGATCTCCAGGACACATATTTTCACATAGATATCTTTCCTGCACACAGGAAATATCTGAGATTTGCATATCAAAATACAGCATACGAAAATTGCGGGGGGAGATATTCCACCCCTCCCTGCAGAAGCTGTCTCTTTAGGCCTGGCCTGTGAGAGGCTGAATTTAAATGCAGCTGGTTTACCTCCTACGGTCACTGAGACGATTCAGAACGCGAGGGCCGTGTCCACACGCTCTTTATACAGTCTCAAATTGGGAGTGTTCAAAGCATGGTGCGCAGAAAGAAACGTCGTCCCTTATTTGTGTTCAATTTCGGACGTGCTATGTTTCTTGCAAGACCTCCTGGACAAAGGCAGAGCTTTTTCCACGGTTAAGGTTTATTTGGCCGCTATCTCAGCATGTCATATAGGACTTGACTCGGGTATCATAGGCCAGCATCCTCTCGTTTGCCGATTTATGAGAGGAGCGCGACGGTTACACCCAGTATCAAAGCCTCTGGTCCCGCCATGGGATTTGTCCGTGGTCCTGAACGCGATCTCTAAAGCCCCGTTCGAGCCAGTTGAGAGCATCTCCTTAAAGCTGCTTTCTTTAAAGACTGCTCTGTTACTCGCTCTTACTACAGCAAAGAGGGTGTGAGTGAACTGCACGCTTTATCAGTCCACTCCTCATGTATGATGTTCGCTCTGGGTGGTCAAAAGGTAACTTTTAGGACTAATCCGGCGTTTATGCCTAAAGTATTCGATCACACTGGGTGTGGTCAGGCAGTGGATCTGATGGCTTTCCATCCGCCACCTTTCTCATGTTCTGAGGAGCGGCTACACTGTTTATGTCCGGTGCGTACTCTACAAGTATATGTGCAAAGAACCAGGGCACTTCACAAAAGCAATCAGCTTTTTGTTTCGTGGGCAGACTCTTTCAAGGGAAAGCCTGTCTCCCATCAGCGTCTCTCGCACTGGGTTGTGGAGGCTATCGTGTTATGTTATAATAATGCGGATGTGGAGCCCCCAAGAGAATTATAGGCTCATACAACTAGAGGGATAGCTACGTCCTGGGCGCTATTTAAGGGCATTTCTATTCAGGAAATCTGTGCTGCGGCTAGCTGGTCTTCCCCACACACCTTTGTGAGGTTCTACAGACTAGATGTAACAGAACCTTCATTTGCCCACTCGGTTTTTGGAGCGAGTGGAGATGTTATCCATTAATCACTTGAGGGATTCCATTCCACTTTAGTGTCAAGTTTTTAAGACTATACTGATCTGCTTTTAACCACTCGTACTGCGACAGAGCGGTATAATTCAGATCGTAGTCATTTTTAGTCTGCTTCGTCAGCATATCGGCAATACGGGAGTTGTTTATATCCCATATTGAGATACCGAATGAATTTTAGAAAGAGAACTTTAGGTTACTACCATAACCCCGGTTCTCTGATAACATGAAGTGAGGTATCTCACAATATTGCCTGTCCCGCATGGAGAAGAGATATGTGGAGAATGACGAGACAGCAGGTAGCTGCGGTTTGAGGGAGGCGGGACTCCCTGATTGCTGCAGCGATTGGTCTGCCGTGGTTGGCAGACGTGGTGTCATTGGTGCTTCCGCAATCGGTCACGCCTGGGGCGTTCCCATAGTGAGATACCTCACTTCATGTTATCAGAGAACTGGGGTTACGGTAGTAACCTAAAGTTTGTATTTACCACAAGCTCAATGTATTTTAACGTTTTATGCCATCACAAAATCCATTAGTAATATTCACTTGTGACTTTTTTTTAAAGCTTTTACTTGTCTTGAAAACAGCGGTTGCTAACGTGTGTCTAAATAGGACTACAGAGGTTATCGGGACATCTAACTTCATCACACCAAACAGGTAAATTCATCTAGTTCGCCTTTACAGTTATCTCGCTTTTGCAAACTATTGTAACTCAAACTTTAAGCGATTTTTTTTTAAAGACTGAAAATTCTGTTGGAAAAATGGTGGTAACCCTGAAATCTTGCAAACTGTGGTGTAGTTTGTTTATCTTACATTTAGCTTTTTACATTTGGCTTTTCATTTGAATTCCTTTGTGAAGATTATGATGACGGAAAAAGGTATCAGAATCATAAACTTACAGCATAGAGCTTATATTAAGCAACAGTCCAAAAGTCAATAGAAAACCCTTATTGGGTTTCTAACGAGGGAATCAGGGTGATGCGGTTGATTTGTTCATCAAGGCACGTCGCTTAGGAAAGCAAGTTACCATGTGACACGCCGTCTTTTTGTGCTTGAGTAGGTTTCTTTATAATATACAATGCAACGTGAAAATATGTCTTGATTTCCCCTCTTAGAGGTCAACTTATGTTAGTACGTTTGTTTTATTGCACATAATATGTCAAGACTATCAACTTGACGAGTTTAACTTAAACATACGTTTTTAAAGCATACTGTATTAAAGTTACAGTAAGTACAAATGGTCAATTCACTTCAAATGAACACTTTTATCTCAGAAGATGAAGGAATATTTGATTCCTCGTGATGACCATCTCCACTCAGTTTTAATGGCGTTGTTTTGGTCTCACTGCCACCTGCCGGAAGTACAGAGTAAAGACAAGAATGACAAAGCACATTCATTTCTTCAGAGTTGCTGCTCTCCTCGTTTTTGATCAGTTTGGTAAAGCTCGTTTTGAGTCAAGGCATTCCGTTGAAAAAAAAAAAAGTTTGTACTAAGCTCAACCCGACTGTGGCATCCTTATTTTACATAAGCACCAAAAAAACAAAAAATCTGACGTTTTCAATGCTTCAGAAGCATCATTTCAGGATGTAGTCAGCAGTGAAATCAATCATAATGTGGCTTCATTTTCGTGAAATTTCGAAGGCAATCTTTGTTTTGACGTAATACAGATTTGAAAGAGCTTTATGAATGGATCTAATAATCTACATTACAAAACAAAGTTTGATCGGTGGATAACTCAACATATTTAATGTTTGCTTTTATATCAGTGGTTTACACTGAAATGTGTTTTTCAAACGCATTATTATACCATACCAGCATGTTTTTGACATTAGCTGAGTCTGATTTTAATGTTTATTCCTTTGTAGCAGTGTCTATATGGTGTTTAGGCAGAACCTTGATTAACCATGGTAAATGTTTATAAGGTAAGATTTTTTTTTTTCCATTTTACCATTTATAAATGAACGATGGCAGGCATATAGTAGTTTTATACCCACGTGATGTCCATGTATATATTGTAGGAGTACTAAATTTGCCAGTATTATTGCCACAGTGTTACCTTTATCACATAGAGACGATACGAATTTCACTTGGAAACGATTCAAGGGTGTAATATAATTTGTGGTGCGTAATTTATTTATTGGTATAAATATAAAACCATGCATATTATTTTTTTATAGATAATCTCTTATTATTATTATTATTATAAGCGCATATAAATGAACTGATTAATTTTAGATGGTGACAAAAATTTTTTTAAGAATGAGTGGACATAAATTGAAACAAGATTATAAATCAAAAAAATAATATATTTACTATTGCTTTTTATCAGTCGCTTAGAAACGAATTAATATGAAATATGAAGTTAATAGTTTGCTGTTACTCTATGTGGCCACCAGGTGGAGGCAGAACTACAGTTTTACTTTATATTCGACTGAAGGGCCTGATATTCTTTTGTATTTTTTTTAAATTAATGTGGATTATAAAGGCTATAATTTTGACTATATTAACTTATATTTTAGATCCATTAAAACTGTCCAGTTTATATTCTTAAAAATACATTAGCATGTCTGATTTCACACGTTAATTTAGCTCAGTTCCCACGGTCCGTGTTTGATGCGGAATATTTAATCTACTTTTTTATTTATTTATCAGTTTTATTCATTGATATTATTATTATCAATATAAAGGTTCTCTATATAAAATAGTACATGCCTAGTGTATTTAATGCAATTGCTCAATTAGAGCAAACCTTGAGAGTGTATACATAGCTGGTTGTCAGTAAAAATGGAGACAATTCCTCCTATAACCCAACAAGATGTCCTCTTTTTTAAGTGTGATTTAAATTCATCCTTCTCTGATGTTGTAAGTTTTGTTTTGTTGATGGGTAAATATCATATCCATACTTGTAAATGGGAAAAAAGTAAACCCTCCTTCAGTATATTTTTATGTGAGTTTGCTAAAATGTTTCAAAGCTTCAAAAAACATAATAGAAAATCTGAAAAGTTATGCTTCTCTGTCAAAATATTTATTACTTTAGTATATTTTTTCTTTATAATGTCTACATCGACTACATCTTTGTTTTCATCCTTGCTCCTTGTTTATTTATTTTTTTCCTTTCTTCTACTTCCTTAATGTAAACTCTGTGTTTGTCTCAATGGAAGTGTCTTACATTGTTGGTTGTTCCCTGTCTTGTTATGTACATTAAAGGTGGGGTAAGCGATTTTGAAAAAACGCTTAAGAAAACTGATTCGGGCCGAGTAGCAAAACAAACTTGTAGCCAATCAGTAGTAAGGGGCGTGTCTACTCAAGATGTGGAGGAGAGAGCGTTCAGTGCACAGGACGGACATTAGCGAGCGAAGCGACAGAAAGATAGAGATGGCGGATAGTGATTTAAATTCATCCTTCTCTGATGTTGTCAATTTTGTTTTGTTGATGGGTAAATATCATATCCATACTTGTAAATGGGAAAAAAGTAAACCCTCCTTCAGTATATTTTTATGTGAGTTTGCTAAAATGTTTAAAAGCTTCAAAAAACATAATAGAAAATCTGAAAAGTTATGCTTCTCTGTCAAATTATTTATTACTTTAGTATCTTTTTTCTTTATAATGTCTACATCGACTACATCTTTGTTTTCATCCTTGCTCCTTGTTTATTTATTTTTTTCCTTTCTTCTACTTCCTTAATGTAAACTCTGTGTTTGTCTCAATGGAAGTGTCTTACATTGTTGGTTGTTCCCTGTCTTGTTATGTACATTAAAGGTGGGGTAAGCGATTTTGAAAAAACGCTTAAGAAAACTGATTCGGGCCGAGTAGCAAAACAAACTTGTAGCCAATCAGTAGTAAGGGGCGTGTCTACTCAAGATGTGGAGGAGAGAGCGTTCAGTGCACAGGACGGACATTAGCGAGCGAAGCGACAGAAAGATAGAGATGGCGGATAAAAAGCAAAAGCGGAAAACATCTGCGGAACAAAAGAAGGCTTAAGGCAATAAGGCAAGAAGTAGGACCCGTGTAAATATCGGATCAGTTTTCAGCGCTGGAGAGAACTCAAGGAGCGGAAGGCCTGCGATCGGACGCCGAGGTTGCTTTGTTTCTTCACGATAGGTGAGTAACACCATGTCTGCACCGCAACAGCTAAAGTCTGTCTAGTTCACTGGACGCGACAAAGCGACTGTTGAAAATCATTTGAAATTTGTGTCAATACTTCATAAATAGAACGCAGCAGCAGTTTTCTGTCGGGGATTTGTTGTGTCGTGCCGCGCCATTCGCGTCCGGTGTAGACACGGTGTAACATTGGTTTTGCTTTGTTTCACAGAACTAATCGTTGCCTGGGTTGAGTACGTATATGTGGGGCGGAGCTATCAAAATAGGGGCGAGACACTTTTGTGGTAGGGGCGTGTTTGTTTTGGTGGTTTCAAATGTCAACATTGGCTACCAGAAATCACTTACCCCACCTTTAAGCAAAAAAAAAAAAAAAAACCTTGAGAGTGACGCATGACGTTGTTCGCCGCGCGTCCACTAGATGGCGCAGAAACAGCAAGACTTCACAAGACTTTCGCTTCGACTCGTCGGGATATTGAGCAACCAAACCAAATCATGTTCTTCAGCGAACTTCACATCTGCGACAGATACAAACACGCGACACACGTGTGGAATCAACCCATGCTTTTATTTCATTTGTTGCATATAAAATGATTTTTTTCTGTCTTTTTCCTTGTAGTTTATGGACTTGAAAGATTGGAGATGGATCTACAGTACCGGCCAAAGACTGTAAGAGACTGAAAGAAGTGTTTCAGTTTTTAATCAGCAGAGCTTATCAAATGTTAAAGTATCCCTTTAATGACATTGAAAAAATACCAGTAATTAATAATAATAGCCACGATTGGCTTTGGTCCAGGGCTGCTAAAATCTACAGTATGCGTGTCAGTTAACATCTGAAACTCTAGGACTTGTTCAGTTTAGTGCACAAGCACATCTACAAGGCTGGATGAGATGAAGGTAGCAGACGGTACCTGAACGAAGTTAAAGAACAGCATGAAAGTAGAAGATCACAAGCAGCCAAGCACCTCTAGGGCAAACCAAACCGTCCCGGGACTATTGCAGCCGCTGTGCCGACAGCGGCGTTCACTATGTGCCACTTTTTTGGACCTACAAATGAAAAGAAGTAACCCAAGGCATCCTAAGCTTTAGCTTTAAATGCAGCGCATAAGATGCCCTGATACCCTGGCAGCAGACATCGTTCTCCGAAACACGTAAAGAGACCAAACGGACACACAAATAAAGAGAGTTTTTAAGTTAAGGCACAGCCCTGGGGCCAAACGCCAGTGGCGACTCGTCTCAAATGGTTTGGCTTTCCCCAGATCTCCAGAAACGCACGTTAGAAAGTGACCTTCTCGTTTTTATACAGAATATTATTATCATCATCATCATCGTTTTTTTGTTTTTACATTGGATAGTATTTATAATAATAAACATTCTCTCAACAAGAGTTTACCAAATACAGCAACTCCATCCGGGACGAAGTTTAGAATCTGTCATCATTTACAACAAACATTACAATATATACAGCTAAATAAATACATCGTTGTAAACAGCAGAAAAAAAAATATAACAACAAAAAAAATCCATAATCAGGTAAGGTCATCTGGTGAGGAAAGAATATCATGGCACAAACTTAAATGAAATTATATATAACAAAATCAGTACTACTCGAGCCAGGTTTCAAGTTTCTGTGAGCGTATTACATTAACTACAGACTTTAACAAGTTTGTTTATGTACACAACCAAAAACAGGAGGCCAGTAACTTGCAAGTCCACACGCTCTATGCTACAGTTGATGGTCTACAGTACTGCTTTCAAACAGAAGCCAAACAATAAATTAAAATCATATACAGATATAAATAAGTCCTTATTAAAAGCCATGTGTCACATAGTCCGGTGCGGGAGGGAAGTTTTGGTGTGAAATGAAAATGTGGATTTTGACGCTAAACTGCATCTAGCCCTAAGAGAAGATCTCTGCTCTAATGAATCGTGACGGATGGGGAAACACAGGTGATCGTGAAAGGCATTGCACGACAAATACTCTACGATTGTAGAATACGCATGCAGAGGATGGATGTGGTTTTTGGGAGTCTCACACGCTATTAAAAAAATCTCCAGATGTCTTTATAACAGAAGTGCTTCAGATAAATGGCTGGATGTCTGATACACCCATGACAGGATGCTGCCAGTAAAAGAAGTTCAGCTTGACCTGGAGTTATAAAGCCTGAACAGGATGTTTGTGTCAGTCTGAACTGCATTAAAACAGTCTTTGAATGGTGATTAAAGTCAATTATAAAGTTCTTAAAAGCGTATGTTTGGTAACACATTACTTGATGCCTGTAATGTATATAAATATTTTAATACTACATATTATTTGCATTAAGACGCACAATATATGTGTATATGCGTATTATATATGTGTGTGTGTGTGTGTGTATATATATATATATATATATATATATATATGAGACTGAATGTGTATTAATATTAATTTGGTGCTTGTAATGTTAATACTTTAACATTATATTTTACACATTTTATATATATATATTTTTTACAGGCTTCAAGTGCAGTGTTGCTGAAATAACTGCTCCAAAACAAGGCAGAAATGAGTTGAACGCACAAAGCATCTGTAGGTGTATTAAGAGGCTCGTTGGAGGTAAAGTGTTTGACGAAGTAAAAAAGACAGTAATGATGTGAATACAGCTTCTGAAAGGAGGTTGTGTGACAGCAGTGATGTGAATATGGTGGTGAATACACGACCCACGTTGCGTACTTGCAAGTTACCCTTCGCACAAAGTTTCCTCGAAAACGCAACAGCTGCTGTTTTGTTATTTAAAAAGTAATTATATAAAAATCTGTATGTATATCGTACAAAATCATCGAAGAGGCCATGACGGCACTGTGTGTTTTTTTGTCTTTTGTGAAATTTTTCTCAGTCAAAAGTTTAGGAAGACTTAAAACGTAGAAAATAAGGTCTCTTTGAAATCCAAGGAAACGCGTTCCTGCGTCGATCCCCGCTGGCGTCTCCTCCGATTGCTTTGTGCGGGGAATTTCCTCACTGTCGTCCACAGAGAATCACAGAGGAAGAGGAGCGACCCACGTTGCGTACTTGCAAGTTACCCTTCGCACAAAGTTTCCTCGAAAACGCAACAGCTGCTGTTTTGTTATTTAAAAAGTAATTATATAAAAATCTGTATGTATATCGTACAAAATCATCGAAGAGGCCATGACGGCACTGTGTTTTTTTGTCTTTTGTGAAATTTTTCTCAGTCAAAAGTTTAGGAAGACTTAAAACATAGAAAATAAGGTCTCTTTGAAATCCAAGGAAACGCGTTCCTGCGTCGATCCCCGCTGGCGTCTCCTCCGATTGCTTTGTGCGGGGAATTTCCTCACTGTCGTCCACAGAGAATCACAGAGGAAGAGGAGGAGGAAGAAGGTAAACAAAACCAAGCTTGAAAAAACAGAGGACTAAATATTATTCCTGAGTGCAAATAAAACGACAACCTACTGAAGTCTTAGTGTCCTCTCGTCTCCAGGCAGCTCGTAGAGAGACGGAAAAGAGAAAGAGAGCGAGAGAGGAGTGGCCGAGGTCTCGGAGTGCAACGTGCGCTTTGGAACTCAATTTCATTGTTATTAAATATTTGTGTTTTTTTGTCGTCGCGGCAGCTAGTTCAACCGTCCAGACGCGCTGCTACGTATCTGCCGGCTGCTCCTCCTCGTCTTCCTCCTCCTCCTCCTCCACCATGCTGGGTTCCGTGGAAACCTCCTCTGAAATTCCCTCCTCCGCTTCTGGAATCTCCGTGGATTCCGAGTCCTGCGTGATGAGAGTTTTGGAATCACTACAGCTGTTGTCCTCCTCGTCTTCTTCATCCTCCTCCTCTTCGGCCTGGCTGCCGCTGTCTTTCTCCGTGTCTGATTCTCCGTCCTCCTCCAGCGTCAGTTCGAACTGGAACTTGTCTGCTCCGGCGGAGCGGCTGCCGTCCTCGGGCTGGTCGGGAGCGGGCGACGGGCTCTGTGGGATGGTGCTCTGGTACCACTCTCTGTTGTCCTCTAACGTGTCCAGGATGTCCTGGGCGTCCGGGTGTACGAGGTCGGCCCACGTCTCCCACAGCGGGTGCACGATGTAGTCAATGAAGCCCACCTGGAGACAGAGACGGCCGTGAGAATTACACTTGCATTGATTTGATTTGATTCATATTTCTATAGTATTAACTGCTCTTTACAGTTTACATTTTTCATTCACAAATCAGTGTTTTACTGTCAAGTACAACATTTAGGTAATTGAAATTTGACCCTCTAACTCTAGCACTCGCTATTCTAATTCTATTAAAAAAAAAAAACTAACACTAGCTTTTCTAATCTTTTTGTATTCTATCTGTTTTCTTTTTATTTATTATACAATTATCAAAAGCAAAAAAGGCCTCTAACACTAGCTTGCTCTATTCTTTTTCTATTCTATCTGTTTTTCTTTTTATTTATTATATAATAATAAAAAAAACCTTGCTGCGTGTACTGCGTTAAGCTAACTGAGACTTGTTATAGCACTTGCGTATCGTTGCTCTTTTGTTTTGATTGCTTCCTTTGTCCTCATTTGTAAGTCGCTTTGGATAAAAGCGTCTGCTAAATGACTAAATGTAATGAAATAAAGATTCAATAAAATTGAAATATTTGATGAAAAATTATGTAAAAAAAAAAATAGAAATGTTGCTTTGGCAACTAACTGAAACACGTTGAAGTACTACAACTAAAACTGACATAAATAATTTTTTTCCATTGACAAAGTGTTTGTATTAACTAAAACTGAAATAATTACAAAACATATTCAATAATTGAAATAAAATAAAATATAAATATTAGATAAAAAACTTAAATAAAAATAATACCGAATATATCTATGAAAAAAGTATGTATATTATATACAGTATATTATATCTTTATAAAAATAAAAATTTATACAAAAATATAAATAAAAAATTAAATAATTTGAAGTTAAAGTGCTAAAACTGAAATAAAAATAAATAAACTAATCAGAAATATTAATTTGAAAATATATAGAAATATAGTTTTGTTATATACATTAGTCTTTCATTATTTTTTGTTCTGGATATATATATATATATATGTGTGTGTGTGTGATGCGATCTGGGAAAACCCATCGAATGTCACACTGGGACGTTTTCAGGAAATTTGAAAAATAGGTCAAATGTCAATTTTTTGTCAAAATTAGGTTTTCATTCAATTATTATTCTATAACATCTTGTCTATCATCTCTGAAAATATCTTGGCAAAATTCAGTTGTTTAGTGCAGAGAAGCAAACAGAAAAGCCTGTCTCTCTCTCTTATGTTAAGAACGCGCTGCGGAGGTGCTTAACGCCACAAAAACAGTTAACCGGGCCAAATACTACATTTGACATCTGGCCCATGTCTTGTGTGCCGTCTTAAACCCGGTACCATCTCTGCCAAACCCAGGTCATGTTTGGCCCACATGCTGTATCCCAGTGCCGGATGAATGCCAGCTGTGCCAGATGCATGCCAAATCTGGGCCAAATTTGTTTGCTGACTGGGATCACATATGATCTTGACAGTGCAGACAATGAGAGATGGCCTATGAGTTACAGCATACTGTGATGTAGCCTATTATATGTGATGCGATCTGGGAAAACCCATCGGATGTCGCCTGGGATGTTTTCAGGAAATTTGAACAATAGGTCAAATGTAAATTTTTTGTCAAAATTAGGTTTTCATTCAATTATTATTCTATAACATCTTGTCTATCATCTCTGAAAATATCTTGGCAAAATTCAGTTGTTTAGTGCAGAGAAGCAAACAGAAAAGCCTGTCTCTCTCTCTTATGTTAAGAACGCGCTGCGGAGGTGCTTAACGCCACAAAAACAGTTAACCTATCAAAATAAACCACGTAACATATATAATAAAGGTGTATCAATGCACATTTCCCACAAGTCCTGTGTAAACTACAGCACAAAGTTTTTTTTATAGATTTTTTTTCTTAATATCGTGAGATAACAACGCAGTCTTGCTTGTCTCAGTCTGCTCAATCTTGGTGATGTCAGTGCCCTAAACGATGTATAATGGACTATTTCACATCCAGAGATGAAGATCGGATGATGAAGTTACTAAAGAGGAGGAGTCCGATGACAGTCTGTTATATGCACAGGTGCGCTGCGCTCGCTTTTCTAAATGTAAACTACAAGGCACACTATTCATGCTGTCTAAACATGCCAGGGGTGATCAAAAGTTCAGAGACTATGCCCGTGATAAACAACGGAAAACTGCTCTTCAGGGTAACGTGAGTCTGTTTGTGTAATGATGCAGTATAGCGCTCCTGACAGATGGCTCTCGTTAAACCTGTGAAGTGAAAGTTGCTCAATCTTGGTGATGTCAGTGCCCTAAACGATGTATAATGGACTATTTTACATCCAGAGATGAAGATCGGATGATGAAGTTACTAAAGAGGAGGAGTCCGATGACAGTCTGTTATATGCACAGGTGCGCTGCGCTCGCGTTTCTAAATGTAAACTACAAGGCACACTATTCGTGCTGTCTAAACATGCCAGGGGTGATCAAAAGTTCAGAGACTATGCCCCGTGATAAACAACGGAAAACTGCTCTCCAGGGTAACGTGAGTCTGTTTGTGTAATGATGCAGTATAGCGCTCCTGACAGATGGCTCTCGTTAAACCTGTGAAGTGAAAGTGAAACCCGTCTCACTTTAAACCAGCTTTTCTCAAAATTCCATTCCTGAAAATCCTAGCTATCAGCCATCTTCAGATAGCCATAACTTTTGTTACGTTCAAGCTATGGACAAAATAAAAACAGCTTTGGAAAGGGCTTGAAACGTATACCTACAAATTTCACGTGTTGGGTTTTCCTAGATCGCATCACACACACATATATATAAAACAAAAAATAATTAACGACTAAAGTATGTAACAAAATTACTAAAACTTAAACTACAAATTAAAAATAAATTAATGAAAATAATTATGTGTTCTATGTCTGCTGATTTCATAATGGTTTATTAGATTGAAAAATTCTTGCAATGCTTTTTATTTAATTTTACACTTTATCTTACAATTAACCGTTTTATTTTTGACTCATAGTAGGGTAGAAGGTAGAAACGTAGTTCCATAGAACTTCCATAGTTTCTTTTTGAATGGATGAGCCCACCTGAGACTTCTCTACAGAGGCGTTGTGTTTGTCACACATGGGGCTGATCTCCATCCCTCGCTCTCTCTCTCGGTCGCCCTGACTGAAGAACTCCTCCATGATGCGGTCCGTCCACTGTCTGTACAGCTGCAGGGGTTTGGTGGGGTTACTGAGATCCGCACAGTGAACCATGTTCTGAAGCACCTGAGGAACATCAACACATGCTTCACTGAGAAGTCATTGTTAACTTACAATTGAAATACTGTATAATGTGTCAGATGCAGCTGAGAAAACTATATATCCTATAATTAAAACTAATTAGTAACATAAAAAAATCATGTAAATCTACGTTTAAAATGTTAAACATACCATTAGATAGTTATTTAAATTCTATGAATTAACAAGTTATAATTTCAGCTGAATTTACAATTTAAATATTGTAAAATATGTCAGATATAGCTGAGAAAATGACATCCTATATGTACAACAAATCAGTATCATAAAATTTTTTGTTAAATATTAAACGTATTTAATATCCCATTAGATCATTATTGAAGTTGTATGAATTTACAATTTCTGCATAATTTAGCATTTATTATGTAAAATGTGTCAGATGCAGCTGAGAAAACTACATCCTATATTACAACAAATCAGTATCATAAAAAACTAGTTAAATACTAAAATGATAAGAGTTCATTCTTATTTATCACACTAGATTAAGTTAGACTAAGGTATTTAAGTTGTGTAAATTTCCAGTTTATTTTTTATTTACACTTTAATTCATGTAAAATCAGTCAGATGGAGCTGAGAAAACTACATCTTATATTTACAAATAAGTATCATAAAAAAAATTGAAATACCAAAAATATATTTAGTATTTAAATTGTGTAAATTTCCAGTTTATTTTTTATTTACACTTTAATTCATGTAAAATCAGTCAGATGGAGCTGAGAAAACTACATTTTATATTTACAAATAAGTATCATAAAAAAAATTAAATACCAAAAATATATTTAAAAAAATTAATGTCTCATTAGATAGTTATTGAAGTTCTATGAATTTCCTATTTAAATATTGTAAAATGAGTCGGATGCAGCTGAGAAAACATCATCTTATATTTACAACAAATCAGAATCATAACAAAAAAAGTTAAATAATAAATTAATTTATAAAAGGACCCATTAGATAGTTATTGAAGTTCTAAGAATTTATAGTTTCTGCTTAATTTACCATTTAAATCATAAGTGTCAGATGTAGCTGAGAAATTGATATAAACAAGTCAACATGAATAAAATAAAACAGTAAGTTAAATAATAAAATCACAAAAGTTAAACATTTAATATCTCATTAGATAGTCATTGAAGTTTATGAATTTCTATGAATTTTTTATTTATTCTTAATTGACCATTTAATTAATGTAAAAAGTGTCAAATAGCTTTTTACATTTTACGTTTACAAACAATGGCAACAATTGTTTTAAAAAAAATAAGTCGACTTGAAAGTAATTCGGATAAATATTATTTAAAATCCCACTATGCAGTTTTGGAATTTCCATTGTACTGTGATTGTGAATGTAGCCCACTGGTCAACAAAACACAAAGTCCTGCCCTCAGTTCACGCCATTGGCTGAGCCAGAAGTGGCTGTGTTGGGCCGCCTGAACAAACTCAACAGTGTTTTGATAGAGCCAGAGTTTCCAGGAAGTCAAAAAAGACCCGTATCAGCTTAAAAGACTCACTTGGATCCTGTCTGAGTAGTTATCCAAGAGCAAGACTCCAGAACTGGTGACCTTCTTGGTCTCAACCATGGTCTTCAGATCGGCCAGCAGGTTCATGTGTTTGGACATATCAGTCGCCAAGACCTTGGAGAAACGTGCGAGAAAACCTTGAGCCAGAATTCTGAACGAACATCATCAATGCTAAATGTCATTTGAGCGGGACGTACGATGTCGATGACCATCTTGCGCAGCGATTGTCTCTGTTTTTTGGTCAGGTTCTGGAAGATGTCACAGTTCTCCTCCTGCAGGAGTTTGAAGCCCACTGCCAGATGATGGTTTTCCAGCACCGACGAGTCATTGTACATGAGGGCCAACTCCGAGTCTGCAGACATGAAGAAAACACTCTTGTGCTAATCTGTAGACGAGCGTGACAAACAGCTGTGTCAGCAGCAGGACTCCATCACTGTCTGTGAGAGATTACAGCGTGACGCAGGAGACAGACACACACACAATCCCATGAGGCCTGAGTCGCATTTATCTGTCCTATGTCACAGTTCTCCTCCTGCAGGAGTTTGAAGCCCACTGCCAGATGATGGTTTTCCAGCACCGACGAGTCATTGTACATGAGGGCCAACTCCGAGTCTGCAGACATGAAGAAAACACTCTTGTGCTAATCTGTAGACGAGCGTGACAAACAGCTGTGTCCACTGTATATATTGTTATTTATCAAATGAATAGTACTCGTTCTCGATGCTGATTGGTCAAATTATGCATTCTACTTATTCTAATTAACTATTAACCTTAGCTTTTAGGGGAACGTTTTTAGAGGAAGAATAACTTGATTAATTTGTGCTCTTAATGTATATATAAACATACCTTATGGCTTAATTACAAATAGTCATTATAAATTTTATAACTAATTGTCCTATCAGTGCTGCTTATGACAAAATAAAGTTATGTAAGCGGCGGTTGCGTGGTTTTGAGGACAGATGTGTGCTGGTCTGTGTGTCTCTGAGCTGATGGGATTGAGTGATCTGCTCCCAAACGTTTCACTGAATCTACAGATCCGTCCTTTACCATACAAACCTCATGAGCTGCCATTCAGGCCTTTATTATATATATATATATATATATATTGTTATTTATCAAATGAATAGTACTCGTTCTCGATGCTGATTGGTCAAATTATGCATTCTACTTATTCTAATTAACTATTAACCTTAGCTTTTAGGGGAACGTTTTTAGAGGAAGAATAACTTGATTAATTTGTGCTCTTAATGTATATATAAACATACCTTATGGCTTAATTACAAATAGTCATTATAAATTTTATAACTAATAAACATTTTTTTTTTGTTATTTTGGACCAAACTGTGAAATGTACAAAATTACATTATTATAGTTACGCATTTAAGTAATTGGATTATTATATTTAGAAATGTAAGTAATCAGACTTTATTTAGAAATGTACATAATTACATAATTATTTAGGTTATAGAAATGTAAATAATGAGATGATTATTTATAAATCCTAGTACATCCCTACAACTTTATTTTATTTTATTTTATTCTATTCGTATTCTATCTATAGCACACCTGTACATACAATTTATTCTTTTTTTGTGGTTTATATTTATGCATGTGTATTTTATTCACATCTTATTTTTATTATCTGTGTTGTTGTTGTCTCCGTGTACTGGAAGCTTGTGACACTATAACAAATTCCTTGTATGTGCAAACATACTTGGCAATAAAGCTCTTTCTGATTCTGATTCTGATTTTTACACTTAATAAGATTGTTCAATTTAGACATTTTATAACGATATTATTATATGTATGAATTTAAATAAATAATGATATTATTATATTTACAAAATTTCAATAATTAGATCATTAAACCTTAAAAAATGTACACTAAAAGCATGGCTGCAGACATATTTTTTTGATCTGCTAAAATTAAAAACGTTATTATTATTGTTGTTGTTATTAGCATAATCCAATAAGAAGCAATCAAACACATCAAATGCTCAATTGTTTAGATATGGTTTAAATGACCCATATATTCATACAGCACACTTACTGGTGTTAATAAGGAACTGGTTGGAGACACCTGGGTGGTCTACATCATGAATAGCACTGGCGAAAATGGCAGCGAGAATTTCAAGGTCTGTGAAAACCGCCTGAAAGAGAACAACATGTGGATGTACGGTGAGTGAGAGCAGACATTATTTTCACCACATAACCTTGTTAGAAATCCAGCAAGTAGCACACAAGGTCATACCAAATCAAATCTGAACCAAAGGGCTCACATGCCACACTTTTCACCTTTAATCAGCTTATAACGTTAGTCAAGGCTAGTTGCACCCAAAAAATTCATAATTTAGTTGTTGCTTGTCCATTTTCAACCCTCTATACAGTATGTAAACAACCTCTGTTATGGTCGAACCTCAACGCATGTGAAACGACCAACAAACGCCCAGTTGCTGAATGCTGAATAGGTCGATGTGGGCAGCAGACGTTCTCAGTTGTGATGTCAATACAATGGTCATTTCCAAAGGAACCTTAGTTTCCATAAATGTTCTCATTTCTTTTGAACACAGCAAGGAAAGCCTTGTTTTGACGAGCGGCATCCCTCACCTCCAGAGCAGGCGTGGAGAGCAGCACGTGTGTGGACTGGGTGACGTCAGCAGCGTGAATGTTATTGTGATACGCAACATCAGCATGATAATGGTCTTCTAAGGTCATCAGGTACGTTATGAAAGTGTCCAAGGGAATTTTAAATGTTTTGAGTAAATCCCTTTCCTTTGGGAGAGAAAAACAGAAAGATGAATAAAGTGTCCACTTACGATAACATGCAACACATTTAACATCATGACACAGCATGTTCAATAATGCAGGTTTTGACGGGGTCATATAAAGTAGGCTATGGTATTATTGGTTCATGAGATTTTTCCCTGTCCATGTGAAGAAAGTTATGAAAACAAACACTGATGAATTGTGCAACGCAAGACATTTATTAGCAAAGTAAATAAAGGTGATCAGTGAATGTTTGGTCTCACCTGAAATATAGTGTACATCATCACCGTTAAAGGCCTGTTGCCTGAAAACTCTGTGACTTTAAAAACATTAAGGCCCCATTTGTTTATGTCCTCCAGTTCCTGAAACAGAGCAGCCAATCATTAGACAGTCTGTTGTGTGTGATGCCACTAAACTAAATGACTAGTGATGCAACCATACATTTTTGGCCGAAATAGCAATTTCCGGTTTGCCAATCGAGTGAAATCATTGGTGGAAACAGTGATGTCTGGCGTTTCTCAGATGAGGCGTGTTGACTGAGTCAGTGTGATTTTGTGCACACAACATGGATAAACTACAACAGGCAAACAAGCCAGCTGTGTGGACGCTAGTGCTGGATTGACAATATCGATTTCTCATTTTACTTCACTGGTTGTCTTCATTATTTAATGTATGTTTAAGTAAATCTGTCATAAAAAAAATAAATAAAAAAAAAACGAAATTTACAGCCATTATTTAAATGTTTATATTTCAACAACAAATTGGAGTAGAAACATAATTCTGTTTTTAAAAAGTTGACAAAAACTCAATGTGCAATTAAAATTTTTGTATTATTAAGTTAAACTGATTGATTAATTAATTAATTATCAAATAAAATGTATTTTAAGCTTTAGTTTTCGGCTAAATGAAAAAAAAAAAACATTTCAATGCAATAATATTAATACAATTATATTACAATTACAAAACTTTTAAAATTCTATTTTTTAATTAATTAATTATCAAATAAAATGTATTTTAAGCTTTAGTTTTCGGCTAAATGAAAAAAAAAAACATTTCAATGCAATAATATTAATACAATTATATTACAATTACAAAACTTTTAAAATTCTATTTAATTTTTTTTCTTTCCATTTTTAAAAATTATTTTAAAGTTCTAAAAAACAATTTTCAGTTTCAGTTTTGAATTTTTGGTTTCAGCCCAGCATTTTTCTTTTGGTGCATCACTATTAATGACATTTGTCTTCAATAGAGCTGCTTATAGCTGAATTAAACTTGTTTCATAATTTGATAAACTTTACACTATTATAAACTAAAAATCAACACTGAAGTGAATTTGGCTGAATAAAAACACTATTGTCTTCTGTAGAGCGGCTTTATAGTTGAACTGTGTTTACTTCATAGCTTTGGAGCATTCAGTTTCTGAACTAAATTGAATCAATATTTAACTAAACTGAGCTGAATAATCACATTGTCTTTTCTAGGGCTGCTGAACAGCTGAAATTGTATTTGATTCATAACTGAAGAATTAATACTGTTATTTTCCTGTTTATTACTGGGAAGCTGCTTTAAAATAATCTGTATATTATAAAGCACTATATATATACATATATTAATGTGACTTATGCAAAATGCATTTAAAAAAAGAAATGTTGGTTTGACTATTATAACAGCCCCAAAATATTCTAGAAATGATTCAGGACTCGTTTTAGAAACAGCCGGTGAATTTGAGAAAACTGACCTGCTTGAAAAGAGCAGCTTTTGTTGCGTTTCTGAATGCATTCTTCAACCAAAGTGTTGACGAATACTAGTTTAACCAGCAATATGCTCTCGGTTAAAAACCATGCTGGTCGACAGGCTTCCTGGTGAACAGCATGACACTAACCAGCATGGAAACGCATGCTGCTCCAAGCTGCTCTTTTCAGCAGGGTACGAAATCTTTCCAATCACACGTCATCCACCTACGTCATCGCACAAAAAAGCACCAATGACCTTTCGTCAAGGTCTACAAGAGTCTCTGATCAGGTCCAATCAGGATTCAATTGAGATGATTGAGGTTCTGTCTGAGTTTGAAGTGTTTGAAGCAGCTCTCCAACTCAAATAACCCGTCCGGCGTCACACCGCTCACCTTGGCTAAGGAGTCTTCCGTATCCGTCTTGACCCCGAAGCGAGGGATGTTGGAATTGGTGAGGCTGGTGCTGTGCATGAGTTTTTTCACCCCGCTGATCTGACACATGGGCTTTTTCTTCTTCTCCTTCTCCTTCTGCGTCTGCGGGGAGGGCATTTCCACATCGTGCTGTTTGTCTGGAGAAACAATGGAAAAGTGTGAAACCTCACCATAACACTGACAAGTCAAAAGCGTTGTGTTTTGTGATTGATGGTTTACCTAAAAATGTGTTGGAGATGAACTCTGAGACCTGGTTACCAGATCTGCTCATCTCAGACAGGTGCGTTAACTCCCTGTTCAACATCCGCTTGAACTGCACAGAGAGAGAGAGATAGAGAGAGAGAGATAGATAGATAGATAGATAGATAAATAGATAGATAGATAGATAAATTAATCAATCAACTGAATTTTAAAATCAATCCGCTGTAACCTTCTATTCTAATCAGTGTGAGAACAGATGCCCTCAAGACCCTTCAAATAAAACCAGACCAGAAATCTGGCACATTTCATGAATTAACAAGTCCATATTTGTAAACTCATCATGAATAATTAAGAATTAAAACAGATAATAATTATAATTTAAGAATAAACATAGAAAAAGTTGTATATATATATAAAATGAAATAACTGAACATAAATATAGGAGCCTGATAAAAATGCTCATTTTAGAAGGAAATTTCAGACGACACTTCATATATATAT
>NW_015626036.1:271184-309446 GCF_001515625.1 Sinocyclocheilus rhinocerous | reverse complement strand
GACACTTCATATATATATATATATATATATATATACATATATATATATATATAAAATAAGAAAAATATTATTATACATGAAAATGATGTTGCAATACAAAAACATGCTAAATGGGATTAATTTTCTTCATGCAAAATATAATTTAGAATTTTTTTCCTTTCCTGAATATGTTTGTCAGATTTACCTAAAGGAGGGCAAACCTTTTAGTCACATAAATTTGCCAGGCCTAAAAATATTTTCATCTTTACTGTCTTGCATAAAAAATGCACTGATTTACAACAACACACCATTAACAATGAAAATATATCTGTGTATGGCAGAAAAGATCAACCTAAAGCCTTCAAAACCGACCATATAAAACTCACAGCGCACAGAAACTGTCCTGTTTGGATTGTTGCATAAAATATTAATCTCTGCTAATTTGCATATAATTTACATGTGGTGTACCGCACATTATTTGAATACATCAATTCATGACGACACAAAACCCTCAATAAATGAAGAGAAGTAAATACATAGAGGCCAAAATTGATTGTTTGCATTTTGATACCTCACAGACTCTATTTGTCCTAAATAAGGATCCCCGTACACCCGAGACTAGAGATATAGAAAATCAGCTTCATGATCCATACCTTTATATATCCCCATGAGACTGAGCGTAAATAATTTGCTTCAGGCATCTTCGTTAATGCTCCACAACACGCAAAAGCAAGAAACAAACCACTCCTAAATCCTTCAGACAACGGCACACGAATGCTTCTGCGGTCTCAGTCTAAAAACTGCATCTGGGGATCAGGTGGAGGTGCGATGGAGGTGCGGAGGCTGGCAGACATGGTTTGGCTGTGCTCTTCTGAGCCGTGAGAAAGATGCTGGGCTGCTCAACACCTTCCAAATATGGCACTGCTCCTATAATGGATGCTGCTCATGCCCCTCCACACAGCCAATCACGGCTCATTACCGAGAGGGAGAGATGGGGGCAGGAGCGCCGTCATCCGCTGATGGAGGATGCAGGCCTTGGAGAACGGCACAGTTTTCACAGCTCACCTTGTACCTGGTTTAATCATATGGCAGAGCGGCAGTGTGCTCTGATGACTCATGAACGGCTCCTGGTGTGGTCTATCTGTTGACGTTATCTCATCAAGTATTGATAGACAGATATAATTCGGATGATATTTCACCGGTATTATCGGCAATGGCCGATCAGAAGCAGGAGCTTCCTCTCGCGTCATTTCTAACATCAACGTCCGCAATGTTGAGGGATAATAAACCATTTCTGTTGAGTCAAAATTGTATAGCGGTGTTTCAATGATAACATAAAAAATAAAATATTTATATATATATTTTTTTATTATTATTTATTTATAATTATTTAATTAATACTTCTTTCAAATACTGAAATACAATTAACTAACTAAATAAATAAAATAAAATGGCTAAAAAATAAACTATACAATATACAATATAATAAAATATACACAATAAAATATATAAAACATTTCTGGGTTGAATTTCTAGAAATAAAATAAAATAAAAATGCTATCTTCTGAAACAATAAAATCATTTTAGATTTAATAGATATTTAATGCTCATTTATTTGCAAAATGATTTTTTTCTTCTCATTTGTGATTAAATGTCACCTCAATATGTTTTTATTTTTATTTGTATTTTCAGATTCACCTTAAAGGAAGATGAACCTTTTATGTGAGTCACACATATTTGCCAGGCCAAACAATGCTTCTCATCTTTAAAGTCTCACGTAACAAATGCAATAAATAAATACTAAAACTAAAATAAATTAATAAAATAAAAAATGTAAAAAATATATAAAATGAAAAGTAAATAAACAAAAAAGTATAAAATGGATTAAACATAATATACATAAAATATATTTAAAAATCTGGGTTGAATTTCTATAAAATAAAATAAAATGTTATCTTTTCAAATAATAAAATATTTTTTAAATCAAATAAAAATGTAATGCTCAATGATTTATTTGGTAAGGCTACTGGCCTCTTCTCTCATCAACATTGGCCACTGTACACTGTCACAAAGAAGTGTAAAATTAATTTCAAATCCATTGACAGTCAAAAAGAGGAAGTAGTTAAACTTCTCAGACTGTAAAACAAACTCCTGTTTGAGTGTAAATATTGACCTGTTGATAAACAGGGCCCAGGTAACGTCCACCTCCATTCTCCAATCAGAAGTGGGCGTCTTTGATTACACTTGCAAACTGCAGAAGGGAACAAAAATCTGAAAATAAAACAAACATGTCTGGAACAATACGCCAGCATTCATATGGAGATATCGACCCCCATGCAAGCATAACACGAGGCTTTTATGTGGCCAGGGGAGATGTTCTCATTTGAAAAACAAATGATAGATCAGTGGCTCTTTTATGAAAGCAATTGCCATTGGCCGGATTTGTTTGTGGCTGATTTGAATATGAACCTGAAGCCTTTACCATACGGCAATGATACTACATTATCAGGAGAAATATGAAGCATCTGCGGTGGTGTTTTACGTCAAAGCATTTCTTTATGCAAAACAACACATTATGGGGTTCACATAAACAAGGAAATAAAGTATGTGTATGTCAAATTATCTTTGTTGTACAACCAAGAACTTCTACTGACCTACTATAACCTACTGAACAACACTCAAAAATAAGAACAAAACACGGCCTTTATAATCATTATGTCTGCTCTCATCTGATAAGAAAATCATTTTAGAGACATTTTGTTGCATAAATGCATGTCTGATGCTGCATATAAAAAAAATTATATTTTCACTATTTTACAATAAACGATGTCTAATTGGTAAAGAATGAAGAGTCTGTCAAAAATTCAAAAAGTATGTCAAAAAGTTATTGGTATTTTTAAATCTTAGCTGACACATTATTTTGGTTTGCTTTTAGTTGACTGTGATGTGTATGTTTATTTATTGTTTGTTTGTTTGTATTTTTATTACCGTATTGGCCCGAATATAAGACGACCCTGATTATATCGTCTTATATTCGGGACAATACGGTAGTTGTGTTGTGATTGTGATCGTTGTGATTTACTATGTAACTGTGAGAAGCCGTTTTGTAATTTGAAGCTGTTTTTGCACTGATGTCAGACTTGTCATTCATTTATGAATAATTCAATATTTTGGCCAAATAAAAAAAAAAAGTAAAAAAGAATGAAAATAAATAAATAAATAATCTAATCTTTTCACAAAAAAAGATTAATTAAAATAAAAAAGATAAAGCCAATAACATTTTTTTTTCAAAATAAATAATTATGTAACTTCATATAGAAAACATTATTGGATTGTGATTTTAGCAAAATAACTTTTTTGTAATATATATACCGCAATATCATACTGGTCTAATCGCCCACCACTAGTCTTACTGAAGAGTGAGTGACATGATGGAGCCGTAATAAGCGTACATGAAACAGGATCCTACAGTACAGTGGATTATGATTAATTATAGACTAGCGCTAACTAGAGGCAGTGTGGTCGCGCCATAGGAAGAGTCTGCTGCAGGTTGAGGCCGGTGTCATGCTGATGGAAACAAGGGGGAAAACCTCAGACCACACCCCAAATTCTGCCGGGAACACTTTCATGCTCGTCATCAGAAAGGCAAAGCTATTTCTGGAGATCTAATTATCGTCACGTCAAGTTTTATTGGGAATATGAACACTCATAATAACACATAATTCCAAACACATCTGACAGATACTAAATGCATCCTGGAACTGGATGAACCAACAGCTTAAGTGCACAAAAGGGCTAAATCTGATGCAGGAATTTAAAATTGTTGACACAAAATTGTGGCACATTATGTGTCTGTATTGCTCATATGAAGGCCGTTTGTTCTCTTTGGTGAGGGAAACAGAGCTCTGTGGTTTTCTGTGAATTCTGGCTGGATCTGAGGCCTTTAGCTGGGCTCACACAGGCCTCGTGTGGCTTTGATTAAAGCTGTCGGCGGACTCTGAGTATCGTTCAACGTTTCGTGCTTTGCGGCCGCCGCTTCAGAGAGGACCAATGAGACGCCAAAGGCTTCACCACAGCACGCGTGCAGGATCCAAATCATTCAAGAAAGCCACTGGCCACAGATACCCCCTCATCCCATACACCGAACCCCCCCTCTATAACCCATATGTCTCATTTTCCTTCTGTCTTTCTTCCCTTGGGCTCTGGCAGGCCTCTGGCCGCGGGGTGTGGTGTGGTGTTTCAGGAGTTTCATGGAGGGGAAGTTGGGTACTTTGGTAAATCCAGATCTGCTGTAATGGGAAGTCTTTAACTTGGTACCATATAGAAAGATAAACAGCTAAAAAAAAAAAGCTTTCTAGACAAGCTAGAGATAAAGATCTAAACAAATTTAAAAAATTGTAATAAAAAAAGTGACTTTTTAATTTAATAACATTATTTCTGGAACAAAAATGTGTATCTCAGTAAGATGGCATTAAAGTGTAATTTACACAATACTGCTTAAAAGCTTCATAACTTCATTTATAAAATTATTTACATACATTATTTATATATTATCTATATATTTTGTATAATATATATATATATATATATATAAACACGTTTAATATTTAGGCTATAATATTATATATCTGGTTGGTTTGTATTGGTGATGTAATATGTAAATGATATGCGTGCGGCCCGTGAGACTTGCACTTGGACCATAGTGCGGCCCAGTGGAAAAAAAGGTTGAGAACCACTGGTTTAAATCCATAAAATCCTCTAAATTTGAGCCCTTAGTTGAGGGATTATAGGATTATTTAGTTGCTGATGTTGGATTTATTGTTTTCATAGTCATTGGGGATGAGTCTGAATCTTTATCTGTCTCTAAATAAATATTGATACCAGTAAGAGTCTGTCAAACGGTACATTCTAGAATCATTCGATGTTTTAAGACCCAATGCATGTTATGCAATAAAGCAGCCAGAGATCAGATAACACACATACATTTTCATCTGTTACAGTCTGAATCTAAATAAATATTGATACCAGTAAGAGTCTGTCAAACGGTACATTCTAGAATCATTCGATGTTTTAAGACCCAATGCATGTTATGCAATAAAGCAGCCAGAGATCAGATAACACACATACATTTTCATCTGTTACAGAACGCAGTTCATTTCTTAGCAACGTCTTCATTTGCATCTCTTCGCATCATATTACGATGATCAGGTGCGTGAGGTGTTTCACATTTGTTCTCGACACCGAATCGCCGAACCAATCAGAAGCCTGCCCTCCTTCACGGCCCCTCAGTCTCTCCTGCCTGTTTTATGGTTTGTTTTTGAATGTACTGAGCATGCTCCTGAATCACCGGCATAGGCCTGCCACGCTGCATACTGATGAACAGAATACCTACAGTACACACACACACACACACACAGCAACAACATGCCCTCCCTGTCACTGCGCAGACAAACAGGCTTGTGCAGGATCCCACATGCTTGCAGTCGCCATGGCGACGCAGACAAATTGAGCCCTGCAGTGGGCTGAGAGACAGCGCAGACGATGCACACGCACCACATTCGGCACAAAGACACCCAGCCGAAAGGTTAATGAGGTCCGCTAGCAAACATTACAGCATATTAGCGGCTCTCTGCCTAAACACGCTTATCTGGGCCTGAAATGTTAAAGCACATTGTGATAGATATGAGGACACTGATGCAGTTACGTCACTAGCATGAGTCTGGTTGTGCTGTGTGTGAACGTTAAAACCCTCACATATGCTGTCGGGACGCTGTAATGTCATGCCCGGGCTAGTTTAGACACGCAGCATCTCATTCTATATCAGCAGTGAGACACTATATACAAGCATGTGCTGCATACAAGTGTCTAACTTACAGTATTCAACTTCTGCACGTATGAATGAGGAGAGTGTGCTGTTACTTTACTAATTGATCAGATGCACCATTTTCACCTGTTGGAGGTGAAAAATTTCCACAGATGCACATTGAAGGAGGGAACTAAGCTGTATCTACAGAAGCAACTTGAAGGTGGACTGTTCTGTCTTGGGCCAGGAAGCAGACACACAGCAACTTAAGTTTAAAGACAGCCAGTGTCTGACCTAAAACCAGTTCTACAAAGACTGTTTCCTGTCTATTCAGCAATAAAGTCTGATGATATGGCAAGGTTATGTAATCGGCATCACTGTAAACAGTTTGCATAATGCCTGCAGATTGTGAGAAATTATAATAGTTAGCAGGAAAAAATAATAGATTTAAGGATATTTATATGTAAACATTGTCTAATACGGGATGCTGCAACAAACATGTTTACATTTCATAGTTTGAAGGTGTTTGGGTTAACAAAATACATATACAAAAAATATATATCTACAGTATGTTTATATATGTATATGTATACTTGTATGAATGTAATTTGACAAGGACCATTAATAATGTCCATACTTGCGCATCCTTGACTCTTGATTGACTATAATACAATATATTATACTTGGGGTTAGAGGTTTGTATTAAACTTTGTCTGTGCTATAGACATGAATGCAACCTCAAATGGTCATAATTTGCACCTGGTGAATGATAAAATTGGGTGGAAAACTCCCCAGCAATCACCTAGTAACCCAAAATCAGGTAACCACCATGCAACTACCTAGAAATCCCCAGAAACCACCTAGAACAGTCTAGTGACACACTGTGAGTTTTACAGCGAGTTTTGCACATTCAAACACCGCTCATGTTTTCTTTTAAAAAAATTGTAAAATCCAGTTTGTGAAACAACTATTCAAACTATACCAAAATCCAACAGAAGACATTCAAGGTTTACATGACAACAAACATTATATCACCCAGTTCCAATGTGAAATATGATTCATGACCTTCAGAAAAACCGGCACCTCCCCTCCTCTTAGACCCGCACAAAACGCATATACCAGAACAAGACCTCTATCCCATATTTCCCTAACCCCCCTCCACAAAAAGGAATTACAGGGAAGCTTTGCTGTAGACTGCAGTCCTGGGCACAGCGGCGTGCCACATTAAAAGATGCCTGTGTAGTCATCAGCATTGCTAAACATGATCCACAGCAATCTGACCTCCCTCCCACAAGAACAGACCCACGATTCCAACGACAATGATGCTTCAGTCTGACTAAAGGTCTTCCAGCATGGGCTAGACACACACACATGCATGCATAAACATTGGTCATTTCTACTCACACAGTGGGGCAACAAGCGTTTGGTGTTTTGATAGCGCATCGAGCCGTCGGACGTCGTCGGTCATGCTGAAGCAGGATGCGTGATGGACAACCCTGACTCACAATTATGACTCGTGTGTGTATCTCCCTGAAAGTGCACCCCCTTGGGGCAGCCATCTTGGCACTAACGCTACCTGATAACGTCTCCCGTCTGCGAGCCAACAGCCCTGCCAAATCGCACCAATTACCTGAGCTCCCCTAGGCAGCGGCGGTAATGACATTAAGTCAAGGGGAAGCCCTTCGTTCTTAGGTGCGACGTAAGCTCCCGAGTGGAAAATACCATGTGTTATGTGGGAAGTTTAACGGTGACTCACCTTGTTGGAGGCCATCTCGCTGACAGAGTGTCGGGTCTGCAGGGTCTCCAGCTGGTCCAGGCACCAGTCCAGCTCCTCCAGGGTCTCGGTGGCCAGTTTCTGGTAGGCCTCCTCTGGAGGGAGACAGGGAAGGGGATGGTCAGTTTTGAGGCGTTTGACCGGGCTAGCAGAGGCATCGTCCACGTCGTACACAGCCATGCTGGGATGCCCAGGGTGGACACATGGGTGGCTCTTCATGCTGTGCTGAAAAGATCAGGGCTAAAGGATCAAGTGCGAGCTGCTCCTCGCCCTCTGAAAACTCCAGAGCCGGTCGACGCAATAAAACCAAGTCACACCGCTGTCGGTCCAGCCGTGCAGGGCTCCTGGTGTAGAGCGCCCCGGAGCTCCATGCTTCTAGAAAAACAAAAAAGACACACACATACGAGCACAGAGATTCCCTTTTTAATCCGCTTCTACTGATTCCCAGTGGGTTGCCTGAACAATCCCATGTCCGTACGCTGGTTTAGAATCAGTCTCCTCCACAGGTCCATGAACTTCAGAGGATGTCTTATAGCTGACGCTCTGTCTCACAACAAAAGAGAGAAAACGCAAAGGGTCTCCTCAGCACCTCCTACCGGCTTTAACCCCCCAAGACAGAGACTCCTGTATGAAGCGACGGGCTTTGCCCAGTGTTCCTGGAGAGCTCGGGCAAAAAGAGCTTGCACAAGCGACAGTGAGAGAGCCGCGCGGCACCTCAGCTACACAGACATGACATAGGAGGCATTGCTTTACACAAACATGAGCGGCTTCATGTGAAACCACAAACCTACAGAGCTGGAGAGCACGACGCAGCGAGAGACGCAAGATCTGGACCGGAGAGCTGGAGCAGGAGCCCAGTTTCCCTGCAGACTCACTGCTGTCAGCAAAAAGGGGCCAGATCTCTGTTACAAATGTGTATTAAAAATGCATGCTGCAGTTCTGTCTAATGCGTGACACGGCTCGGGACTAGAGTTTCACAACATCTGAAAGGAAGATCAAATTAACCACAACATGTGTTAGCTTATTGTACATAAAATGTATAATAATGCCTACTTAATTTAAATGTATGTTGTAAATTGCATTTATTTACATATATATTTAGAATTATGCTAGTTTATTTAAATTATTGATATACATTTTTAAAAAGTTTAGATAATATTTAATATAATTAATAATGAAAAAACTATCTATCTATTTATCTATCTAAAATATTAATGTTTTTATTTATAAAACATAAATTAGCCAACCATTGCCAAATATAAAAATGTAAAAAAATAAACAAATAAATATGTATGTATTTGATTAATCATGATTAATCACATTCAAAAGTTTGTTTACATAATATATGTGTGTGTGCTGTGTATATTTATATGTATATATAAATACACACACATGTATATATTTAAGAAATACATGTAATATATAATTATATATAATATAACTCATATAAACACAAATATATATATACACATGTAAATATTTCTTAAATATATACATGTATGTGTAAAAAAAATAAATAAATTTCAATATGGGGTGCTGTGTGTACATTAATGAGGAAAAAAAATTAACTTAAATGATTTTAGCAAATGGCTGCAATATAACAAAGAGTGAAAAATTTAAGGGGGTCTGAATACTTTCCGTACCCACTGTATATATATATATTAGTGCTGTCAATCGATTAAAAAAAAATTACTAATTAATCACACTTTTTTCCTGAAATTAATCGTGATGAATCCCACCTAACATTAAAGTTTTTTAAAAATACTTTTACATTGCATTAAAATTCAATCTTCAAATTAATGTAGAAACAACATAAAGACAGTATATTTTTAATATTTGTATAATGCCATCTTTTTTTATGACTGAAGGCCAGCATCACTCTGATGTCTCTATGAAATAGTTGTTTCCCCTGATATTTAACCATTGATTAGCCATTCAATATTACAAAGCTATCAATTTTAACATTTATTAGACTACTTAAAATAACTTCTAATTTAAGTGAACTTAAGTGAAACAATCTTCACATAAACCCATTAAAATAAATGTCATACCTGTGCCCTTCGGCAAGTAGGAAATATATAGAAATTGAATACATTTATCAACACTAAATTCAAATATAAATACAGATGAATCCTTAAAGCTACAAAAGTTATTGATTTCCTCTTTTCTTCTTTTGATCTTTGTTTACCAGACATCGCAGCAGCTGGTTATTAGGTTTTTTGTCTGCTGTCCCTTTAAGAGCTGCCGATGCTGAACATGATGCAGATCTGACACGCATCTCTTTACCTATTCTGGCCCACTTCAGTTCTTAAAGTCTCTAATGAGTTGAATCGAGTGTGTTAGGTGAAGGAGACAGTGCTGGGCTGCTCCAGGACAGTTTGGAAAACCACTGCATTTCAGAGACATGTTCTTAAATGTGACTCATATAACAAATATATACATAGGCCTACATGCACAGATTTAATTGCCTTTTTGGTAACTTCATGACTTAACTGACGACATAACTACGACATTGCATGCTCATAGTTAATTTCGCAATTTGATATGAAATGATACAGGCTACAGCGCACGCCGGCACATTTGTGCGTGCAATTGAGGAGCGCACGCTATGAGCACAGTACAGTTTCCGCGCTCGTTTGACTCGCGCCTGGCGCTGAGGTAAAGTTGGAGCACACGTCTGAAACATCTCCGGTTTGATGTGGTCATAAAGACGAAAAAGAGACAGAAACAGCTGTTGTGGGTGGGGTGGCCAACCATAGCCCCGCCCCTGCGTTAACATTTAGATGCCTGATTTCATGCATGAAATGTGATTTCAAACTATATTTTAGTTTAAAAACAGGGCAAACAATATGGATTAACAGTATTGGTCATTTTATCAGTTCTCGACTAAAACAAAAACAATTATCGGTTATCTGTATTGGCCAAAATTACTGCATCAGTACAGTCCAAGAAAAACAGCAGATAGTATAAGCATACAAGTATATATCTAAAGCAAAAGCAACCCTAAACAAATGAGTAAACGTGCAACACGTCTCATCAGCAGCAAACAGCCACATCCACAGGAGTCTGATTAGCATCAGACTGGGGAAGATGGGAGAGGTGGCTTTACTCGTGACAGACAGATTGCTTGAGATAGCTACTGCTCTTTCATGTCCCAGAATGCTCCTGGGAGGTTGTTTACTTCAGCTGTATGCCATTTCAGCGCAGATTCATTCACTGCGATGCTGGAAGATTATGTGACAGTCAATCTACGCAGATTACCACTGAAAATTAATCCTCGTTATGCGATCTGTTCAGGGCCAGATTTCATTTTTTTCATAATCCTAGATTATGTCGGGGCTGTGCAGTTGTGACTAGTGCATTTAAAACCTTAACCTGCGTCACAGGATGTGCATACGTTCATACCGCACAGATGATAAACAATAACTCAAACTGTTGCAATTCTACTCGTGTGTATTGAGTTACACAGAGGAGAGCTAAAGTTACAAGAAAAGCATTCATCAAAACAAGCGTGACACAATCACAACACGCACTTCAGAGGTCACAGGATCTTGGTGCTTTTGTTACAGGGCAACCTTTTGTGGACTATACTGAGAAAATTTGACATGCTGCTCTGCGTGTGTCAGCGCTGCGCACACGTTTGCTCAACACACACTCGGGTCAGCAGCAGCTTTGTCGATCATAATTCAAGGGTCAGGGGAGAAAAACAGCTTGGTGACACATTAGCCCCACAAAGAAAGAGAAAAAGCACAGATGAAAGGTTTAAGAAGGGAAAAGGATGGGAAAATGGGGGAAAGTGTGGCATTCTCTCCGCCCCAACCCCCCCCCCATTTCTTTAGCCCTCTCCTCAAACGGCTGTCCAATCACTCTGAGCAGAATTCAAGAGCAGGGGTCCACTGTCCTTGCTGACAACATCTCCTCTGACGTCAATGGCATTCTTCTTGTGATCAGTGCGACACCAGAGGCCGGCCCCTCAGAAGCTGCTGTGACTGAGAGCAGAACAGGGCTGCAGCCAAACTCTGGAGTGGAGTCCACAAGAGAGGAACGCCAGAGACTGAGCAAACACTCTCTGACTGGATGCCAGACAAAGCTAGTTTAAAAATAAAAAAATTCAGAGAGCAAAAAGATTTTGGTGCATCCCTTGGTCAAGAAATATCCGGGTCATTTTTCAACTCAAAGTATTTTAAAACATTTTAGTGCATAAAAGCCTATTTGAAAACAATCAAAATGGTTTGAATTTGATCAGAATCCAACCTTAAGGTGTCTATGTATCCATTTATACTTTTATTCAGCAAAGATGCATTAAACTGATCAAAAGTGACAGTAAGACTTTTATAATGTTACAAAAGATTTCTATTTAAAATACATTTCCATTTAAATCTACTTCTGTTCTTTCAAATTATCCTGAAAATAATGCATAGCGATTTCCACAAAAAATTATTAAGCAGTACAACTGTTTTCAATTACATGATAATATTCAGAAATTATTCTTGAGCAGCAAATCAGCATATTAGAATGATTTCTGAAGGATCATGTGACACTGAAGACTGGAGTAATGATGCTGAAAATTCAGCTTTGATCACAGGAATAAATTACATTTTAAAATATATTTTAAAAATATATAAAATATATTTATCACAATGAAAAAATTTAAATAATAAGATAAAAAAAATAATCTGTAGTATTTTAATAGTATTAGAAGTATTATTTATTTAAATATTGTTTAAATTGAAGGCACAAATAAATAAATAAATAAAATGCTTGCAATTATGATCATAAAATTGCCTCCAATTAAAATGTTTGCTTTTGTAGTGAAATATGACTTGGACATTTTAGACTTATTTTTTTTCTTTCTGAATATATGATACAAAAAACACCTGGCAAACCCACATTTACTATATCCAGAATGTCCAAACCTGACGTTTCACCTACTTTGCTGCTAAATTATGCTAAATTCAAATGAATAAAAACCTTTCTCTAGTAAACGACTGGCCCATATAGCTCATCAAACATCACTCAAGCAGGTCAGAGCCGTGTGATAGACTTCAGATAAATCACTCAGAGCCACCACCTGGCCCCGCTAGATGCCAAACGGTTTCTGAGAAAACCTTAATGTCACCCCTCAGTGGGTCAGCAGTCTTAAAATACACAAGACCTCTCCAGTAATAGCGAGAAAGCAGCCGTAGGAAACAGAAGCCTCAGGCTGACGCAAACACCTTCAGAAAACCAGCCCGAGATCACCTAGACGCCACGTTTGGAGAGGCGCCCGTGTGAAAAACCAGGTCATTCTCGTGAGACTCCTTCTTTTTGAGATGCTTATGCCATCCGTCGTCAGGTTGCCAGGCAACCGCTGTCGAATCATTAGAAAGCAAGGGGCGGGACCTTTGTGTTTTAAGCAGCTGCTAATATAGAAGGAGCCGGTAATGGACCGAATCAGTCCATATCGGCAGGTGCCACTGTGGAAATTGCAACTTTGATTTTAAGGCTTCGTTTTTTTCATATGGCCTGAATGCACAGTTAGCACGTGCACTAAACTGGAGAAGTGTTGGTGTGAGTTGTGTGCGTTTCCATATCAGACATTTGCGTGAAGGACAAGTGATGGGGAGCATCTTGATTGACGGACTCATCTTGCGAGTCCCAGCAAGACGCCAACACGTGCTTTCCTGAACTGGAAGCACATCTCTGGCCGAGCATGAAAGCGAGATGGCATGCGTTTGCGAGTATCATGTCAGATTGGTGGGCTGTCAGCTGCGCCACATCTATTAATAACAGCTTTGCACAATTCGAATGGGGTGAAAGATTCACGAATGTCAAAGCGGGTTATGTTTACTTCTTTTGGAAGACG
This sequence comes from Sinocyclocheilus rhinocerous, assembly GCF_001515625.1. NCBI lineage: Eukaryota > Metazoa > Chordata > Actinopteri > Cypriniformes > Cyprinidae > Sinocyclocheilus > Sinocyclocheilus rhinocerous. The sequence goes on along the minus strand of NW_015626036.1, from coordinate 296,045 downwards.
TGTTCCTCATGCATCTATATACAATATATGGACATAAGCATGCAAATGCCCAAAGACCAGACCTGTTATAAGCATCTAATGTGAAAATTATTGGTATTTAATGTGGTGTTGATCTGCTTCTTTGATGTTTCTCTTGAGAAAAACACCCCAGTGATCTCATGCATCTCCTCTACACTGTAAAAAATGACCGTGAATTTAACGGTAAAAGACTGTAAAAATACTACAGTAAAAACCTGTTAAATGGTTAACGGTAAATTCCTCTACTATATACAGTGAAAAACTGTATTGGACATTAATTTTACGGCATTATACCGTTTTTGGAAGTGGAAAAAGACCGTATAATTTACAGTGAATAACCGTAAATTGACATTCCCAGAATTAGTGTGTTACATTTCAAATTTGATGTTTTTTTGTTGAAATAACTGTTTCTTAGTTTTTTTCTTATCAGTTTTGTATATTAGGGTTGTATGTTACACCTAATGTTGTTAAATGAATGTTTATTGCATTATTTCAGTTTCATGTGTGTTACCATGATGGTGTTTGGTGTTTGTGTGAATAACACTGTGCACCTTCTATATATGTTATTATTTAAAAGCTGCTTGTGATGGGCTTTGGTTCATCATGTGACTTTCTCATCACCACCTGCATTTGGTGGTTATCAGTGTATTACAAAGGTACAAAACAGATTTCAGTACTTCAATAGGTTGGTATATTAACATTATATCAGTTAATGAAATTACGGTATTTAATTGTAAATTTAAGTTAAAACCTTAAACCTAAAACGTTGCTACCATATTTTTTACGGTAAAATTCCGGCAACCACAGCTGCCGTTTTTTTACCGTAAATTTTACGGATTTTTTTTTACAGTGTAGAGTTTCAGATCTCAAACCGTGCTCTGATTTGTCAAAGCCAGATATTTCAATATAAAATGCTCAATATTATTACTACACATCAATTGAAAGGGAAATCGCATGCAAAGGAGGTGAAAATAATTAATACACAGTTTAGACCAATATTCATTCAGTTTAGAGGTTTAAAATCTAAAGAATATCAAAACCAATTGGAAACCATACAAAGCATGTAATTTCAAAACTATTGGTCTTTAATATGTCCACACACTTTTTGGCCACGCAGTGCATCTCTTTTTTACAATAATGCAAAAAAGTGTATTAAGTTAAATGCTATCATTGCAAAATTGAGCAGCCTTGCTGAAAAAAAAAAGAGGTTACTGCATGAATGTAAGGTGTTTTGTCGCTCCCTAGAGGTTTAAAGCTGCTATGACAGGTTTGATCAAGAGAACCGAATCCAACACAACCAACAGCAAAGAACAAACACTAATGAGATCTCCATAATAAATATTTGAACTAAGCCTTCTGCTTCTCAGATGTTCTCATCCTAGTAATTGCATATGTGTCTCTTCTAGAGTTTCTGAAGAGAGCTCAAACTGAATTTAGATACCAAAGTCTGCAATCAAAAATGCTAAAAATTAACATTTGACATAGAATGAATGGGAAATAACATGTAAAGCAAGAGAGAACAGTACAACGGAATGAAATACACAGTTTAAAGTTTTGAAATCAAGTTAATTACTGTTGCATTTCTGAAATGGTATAAAAACCAAAAGAAACTATCTCACCTGTGAAGGAGGCCTTTGAGAGAGGAGGCTGATTACACATGGGGGATCGCCTGTGAAAATTCAGCATAACAAAAGCAGAAAGCATTATAGATAGCACAATACATTTGATTTGTTTCCTCTTCTGCTCTTTTTGCACGTCAACAACGGTCCATGACGATTGGAAAGCTGAATTTTTGATGGAGCTGCACTCACTTGTTGGATGTTCGATCTTGCTGGAGGTTGGTTAACGCTGCAAAGTTATTCCGTACCGTCCTCAAACTAGCCAGCACCTTCAAGAGCAAAGTAAAACACAAGAGGTCATTGACGTTGAGGCTCTGTAGTTTAGTTTTATCCATCACGTTTAAAATATTCAAGTTAGGACAAACTGAGTATTTGTGAAACTTCATTTCAATTCTGTTGAAATATTATTTTAAAAACTGCAAAAAATATTGTTTGTATTATTAAATATGGTGTAAAGTCAACATGACATACATTTCATGTCTTTTTGTGCATTATTCACATATGCATGTTATTCCAAAACCAAAAAAGGTTTTAACTTCGTAATCATTTATAAAAGAAATGAACAAAACGACTTTGATTTTTGGCTGACATCACCAGTCCAAGCACTTTTCACTATCCAGTCAGTTCCTGATGAATAAAATTCCTTCACTACAATGTTTCTCGCCGAATATCCAGCGTGGTACGTAATATTATGGAAGCAAAATGGGTTGCAAAAGAGTTTCCTGTTGACTTTAACAGTGCAGAAGGGCCTGGATGAGATGTATCCCAGAATTCGCCCTGAACTGCTTCCTGTGTCACTGACCTGTGCAAACGGCGTGACGATGAGGTCATCTCCATGACTGCAAGAGAACGGAGAGAGTCAGAAAATCAGCAGTGTGACATACACACCTCAGCTACACAGCCAAAGAAAACGATGACTCTCTTAACGCCTGATACGCATGTTTATAATGTTGCATGCATTTGTCATAACAAACGAACCATATCATTAATAAAAGTGCAGATTTTTCCCAAAAAATCAGATTGCATGATATTCTTGCGTTTGGTCCTTCAGGAGGAGTGAGATATGGTTTGTCTGTGTGACAAGAGACAACAAGGCAGGGACACGCTTGCATTAATGCTTTCTATGCTAGTGAATGTTCACTACTAGTGTGTAGACCACCTCCATTCATTCAATCTCACCGTGAGACTCCATGTCAACACATTCGGTTAGCATCACACATGCTGCTCATGTCTAATCATGTACAAGAAGATTTCACACCAAAAGTCACTTGAAAAGTGTCAAGTCCACTGAAAAATGCACAGAATAGTATTTGAAATACAGGAAGCGTTCATTATGCAACAATAGCGCTGATAAAGATGCACAAAGAAGTCAAGAACAAAAAGATAAAAGGCAAAAATGAGAGGAAATAATCTGCATGAGTTTTAAACATCATAAACGACCAAACATCAACATTTCCATCAAGCACTAGGAGATTCAGATGTTGCAGATGTGAGCAGCTTGTCTAGCTGGTTTTTGGGCATCAAAAGCCCAGTTTGGGTCATGCTGTGTCTACAACGCCCAAAAATGCTGCTGACTGGGTACTTAAATAATCTGATACTGAGTGTTCACTAGGTAGGCAGCAGCCTGATCCCGTCTCACTGTTGTTTATTATCCTGCCTGTCCTGATTTGATGGGGAAATGTGGTGTGAAATAAGGAATATGATGCAAAAAAAACCTTCCAATTTTATTCAGGATCCTGGTAAATTCCTCCTTGAACTGTCAGATCTGTGACACACCGGGATGTGCACATGCTTACAACACATTAGAGCTGTGATGCTCCTGAGGATACAGTCACTTTCCTGTGTCTATCCATTTTCCTATCCGTTAAAGGCCGTAAATTAAAGTATAGTACATTTTTTTAATAACATGTCAGTTTAAATATAAATTGTTCACACTGACAGTGATTAGATCACTTTAGCAGGGTTATTTATCAAGTTTTTTTTCTCAAATTTTCCTTACTTTTCATGTAAACTTTACTTGAAAAAAAAAGGAATACAAAAATACAACATTTCTCATTTTCATTTAACTTACTGTACTAAAATCTGAAATGTATGGTGGCACACTGCTGCCACGTAGGCTATATATTCATTTTTTCCACTTTTATATTGTAATAATGAGATATGTCCTCTCAACAATATATTTTCTTGTAATAATGACGTGTCATTAGATCTATGATTTTCTCGTAATCACAAGATATTATGCCATACAAACTATATGTTTTACTGTTATTATGAGATATTTAATGTTTAATACAACATAATTTGTGTCATGTGACAACATAGGCCTATAGGCCTTTATCACACTTACACATTTGAAAAGTGCAAAAATATATAAATAAAATAAAGCTTTAAATAAATTCATAAAAATGATATACTGTAGACATTAAAAACAATAAATAATGATAATAATAATAACAAAAACACAAAAAATGAAAATGAAAACAGAAAATATAAAAACTAATTCAAAATATGAATTAAAACTATAATAGTATCTCAGTGATATTAAAATAACACTAATCATTCGTGGCAGACAGTAACCAACTATATCTGACCAATGAGAGTTTTCCAACGAATTTACAGACGTAAAGGTAAAGAAAAATAAATAAATAAAACAGAAATAAATCCATCATTTTATAGCAACTACACTTTAAAAACAAAGCACAATTTCTAACCAATAAACTTTTTAATGTTGAGTATAACTACAAAAGCTGGAGTCACTAAAAAAATTATTTTATTAATTTCCATGACTTTCTAATTCTCCGATAATTCCAAGTTTTCCATGACCGTAGGCACAGAAACTTGAGTAGTAAATCTGTGTCAGTGTAAATGCCCCTTTAATGGGATGACCTGACCTGTCACCGTTCTGCCTTCACATCATTCAGGCTCATTTGCACGTTGGAAATGCAGTTAGTGAGCGGCCAGTGGCGAGAGCGACAGCAAGACAGCAGCGCATGTGAGTGCAGTTAGTCGCTGCGGCGGGGAGGCAGTAAGTATGCGGTCATAAGTGAGCAATATGCCAGTATGTTGGGAGGAGTTGGAGGTCACTTCTGGATTTCTGAACAAAGAACGAGACCTCCAGAACAGCTCTAAACACCACGTACCCTCTCCGCCTGTCATCCGGCTGGCTGAAGAAGCGTCCGATTTCACGCGTGGCCCGACTCCGTTTCAGCATGTGGGTGTCACTGACGCTCCTGCGGTTTAGCATGATGCCGTGTGTCTGTACGTCCATGTGTGTGCATGTATGCATGACGGCTTCCCTCAGCGCTACATGTCCACACGCCGTCCAGGAGGAAAAGGTCACCGGCAGGCATGTGTAGCGTATCACGCGCTCCCATCCAACTGCTGCAGTATGCATGCGCGCTAAACATAGCACAAGGCCACGGCTTCGACAAGTGCAACAACCTGCTGCCATTTCACAACTGACAACCTGCTCATTTAAAGACTTTTCAGTGCAGCTTTAACTGGAGTGGGAATGTGAACACTATCCTGCATGCTACTCTGAAGATGAGAGTGTCCAGATCATGCGTGTGAACTCCAGATGAACCCCACATCTGTGTGTGTTTCTGATGCTGACAGCGTTGCAGGGAGAAGAGAACTAACTATGGTTTATCAGCGCTCTGCTCAGTATGCTGAGACTGTCAGGTCTTTCAGAAGAGCTTAATGGAGAGGCAGCAGGCAGCTTATCAAAGTCGTAATTTCAGCGGAAAACACAGAAGGCTCCGGCTCGTCTTAAAGTGAGCTCTTTGAAAATATCAGGAAAAAAAGAGACACTCAGCATTAATAGGCTACAAACTGTCTAATGTTTGGCCAGTGCATTGCACAATACTTTGTTTGTTTGTTTGTTTTCTGTCAAATCAGCATCTAAGACTATCTTCAAGGCAAGAACATAGTAAAATCAGTTTTAAAAAAAGGAAAATAAAGTAATTCATAAATAAATAAAATGTAAATAAGTTAAATAAATTAAGTAATAAAATACTTAATTGTTAAAATAAATAACATGCATACAAATTTACGAAATTACGAAAAATTTTACTAAAAGTAAAATAAAAACACAATTTAAAAATAAAAACGAATTCAACATGTTAATTCTAACATTAATAAAAACTAGTATAATAGTATTAGTAATAGTATAATTATCGTATAATCATAATTAGTAATAGTATTTTAATGGTACTAAAATAAGGTACGAAAAGGAAAAGAAATTCAATTAAAAAACATTTCATAGTAATTGCACTTTTTTAAATGCTGAGCATAACTACAAAAATTTTAGTGACTAAAGAAATGGCCATGATTTTATAAGATTTTATTAAGTTTTCATGACCCTAGAGACCATAAACTAAATAAATACACCATAAATAAATAACAAAGAAAGATAAAACCTTTAAAAATACATATATGTTTTAGGTTACACAGTATACTAATACACTCTTGAGTTGACTGTGAATGTGACAGTAATGAAGCTCAAGGAGGCAATCATTTTCTTCACATTTTCAAAAAAAAAATGTCACGTTATCTTGAAATGTGCCACTACATCAGATGTGTTATTATTCAGGCTGCTGCTAAAAACAGTTCAACTAGCTTTACCAGTTTTCTTATTAAGAACAGTTGCTCCATCATAGTTGAGCTAAAAGAGAAAACTGACCACAGATAGTTCATGTTAATGCTCACTTTAGCGCCCCTTGTGGCAGCACAAAAAATGCAAAGCGTATTTGAGTTGCATTATGAGTTGTATTCTGACATTCTGGAAAGAAATGACACGTGAAATCAAGCTTGCATACCTAGAAAACATGTAGAGGAGTATGTTTCAGGCCTCAAACTGAAAATTAATTATTCTTTTGAAAAAACCCAAATGTGAAAAGTGAGATTTGTGTGGTGTCTTGGAACCTGTTCATTGAAATCTGAACAAAGTGTTTAGCAAAAAATTAATCCGACTTCCCAGCAGTAACCATTACAGTACATTACGTGCAATACAACCAATGAACTACTAAAACTCCAAGAGCAGTTGTGACAGTAGAGGGTAATATCAGGAACCGACATGATATTTCCTGCCATTCCAGGTTGAGAATGGATTCTCTGGCGAAATGAAACGAAAACATGTGCCCGCCGTCCCTCGGGACTCTACATAATGCATGAGCTGGTGCAGGGTTACATAGAGAAACGCTCTGAGCTTGCAAAGATCAGGCCAGAGAGAGGAAGTGCACTGATCTGACAATTTCCTGTGATATCATCCATCACCGTTCCATTTGCTTTAGCTATGCAATCTGGGCTCTCTGATCGTTCTGCTGTTCATGTGCTTGTTTTATCGTGCAACTGAAGTGATATAATTCAACACCTCTATTCTGTTGTATTCTCACGTTCTGTTCCAAAACCTAGTTGAGGGAGCAATTTAAGGTGTCAAGTGTGCTTCAAATGCAAAGATTATCCCAAAAGATAAGTAGCATGCAAAAACTTGTAAGGTGTTTAATTTTGGACAAATAAAAAAGCATGCATTGCCAAAGTATCATTAAAAATGTTTAGAATAATACATGTATATCATATACATTTTATATATAAAAGAAGCAAGATGAATGCTGATTATAAAAATGTTCTGTACTGAAAAGTGTAGTTATAATAATGAATAATTATACAATAAAAACAATACATTTTATTGTTTACAAATGTTATAATATAAAAAAGAAGCAAAAGAAAATGTAAATACATTCTGTTGAGTACTGAAAAATATTAATAGAAATGTTTATAATTGATAATAATTATTATTACAAAATAAAGATATAATTGTTATAGTTTATACATTTTATATATTATATAAAAAGAGAAAAAGAGAGAAATTTTGATTACAAATATATTCTGTTGAATAACTAAAAGTATGAATAAAAAGTATATATATATATATATTTATTTAATGTTTCCAATTTAAAAAAACACTGTAAACCATTTTGCTTATTAGAGCATAGAATTGCTAGCTTAACAAAATGCTATTGAAATCAATTGTGAAGTCAAATGTGAACCACTGTAAAGTGCTCAAAGTCAGTCTATTTCAGTTAGGATGCTATCTTAGAAGGAAACGGTAGGCAGTAGGGAGCTCACTAGATTGTGGAACAGAGCCTCAGTGCAACTAAAGACCTGTGCTGTATTTCCCAAAAGCTGTTCATTTTGGAGTACTGCTGACTCCCCCTATTGTTCGAATGTGACGAATGCAGCCCGAAATCTAATTCATCAATTTCAACATTTGACGTAAGAGTTCACAAAGCATCCATCTCTCTTAAATGTCAAGCATTTTATTACTTATTAGATCAATCCACTAAAAAACATTAAATTATGCGACACAATAGAGCGAATGCATTCACGGTGACTGGAGGAAATAATAATAATGATAACAGTCACATGTGCACCTCTGAACGACCATTATCAGTGTCACATGCAATGCAGGATCATGGCAAAGATGGAGATTGACAAACACGCACTCACACACACGTCCAAGCCACAAGCGGCATGTCATCCGGACTCTGTCTTCTCCATGCGATTTCTCTCATGACGTTCTCCTACGCTCTAACGACACACAGAGGTTTTAATGCCCAGAATCGTCACCCAATCAAATCAACCTGAAAATGACGTTTTTGTTGCCCCATCACAGGTTGATTTGGTCGTCATTCTGCGCATTAAATGGTGAGGGTGTAGGTGAGGGTTCTCAATGCATGTGAGACCGTGATGCTCGCATCTACAGGTGAAGCAAGGTGATGCAGATTAGACAAGCAAGAGCATTCCTTGAGGAAGAGCAAGGCCAGGAGCTGCCGTTAGGACAGTGAGCCAGAACCAGAACTTACTTTCCACTAATAACCGGCTCAGATCTCCGAGAGACCAGGCCTGGCCTCAGCAGGTGGTTATTCCTATCGATAAGGACACAGGTTTGTCAGACAAACACACACACAGAGAGTGCATCACACACGTTGGTTCCTCTGCCTTTGTGGTTTGAGAAGTGGCTGTTATGAACGACCGTGTCTCTAAAGAGGTCAGCAAACCGCTAAAGACTCATTTGAGTCTCTCTCAGATTCTTCAGTGACTTACTTTTGCTTTTTTCATGTCGTATTAAAGGAATAGTTCACTCAAAGATCATCTACTCACCTTCATGTCAATCCAGACTTGTTTATTAATGTGTACTGTGGCTATCAAGCTCTCCAAAGAAGAAAAAACACTTTAAAACTGTGGCTATACAGGTGCATCTCAATAAATTAGAATGTCGTACCACCTCAGTAGTGCCACAAACTGATCACCTCCATGCCACGCTGAATTGAGGCAGTAATTAAAGCAAATGGAGCCCCTACCAAGTATTGAGTACATGTACAGTAAATTAACATACTTTCCAGAAGGCCAACAATTCATTAAAAATGTTTTTTTTTATTGGTCTTATGGAGTATTCTAATTTGTTGAGATAGTGAGTTGGTGGGTTTTTGTTAAATGTGAGCCAAAATCATCACAATTAAAAGAACCAAAGACGTAAACTACTTCAGTCTGTGTGCATTGAATTTATTTAATACACGAGTTTCACAATTTGAGTTGAATTACTGAAATAAATGAACTTTTCCACGACATTCTAATTTATTGAGATGCACCTGTATATGTTTTCTGAAGCCATATACATTAGCTTTGAGCAAGAAACAGATGGGAATCTTAGTCAGCATTTGCTGGAAATCTTTACCGTAGCTCCAAAATCATGTGCACGTCTAATTTCCAGCATCTTAAATCCCAGTCTGTTCCTCACACACAGCTATCATATGACTTTAGTTGTATTGACCACATTTATGGTGCTTTTATGGTGTGTTTTGTCTTTTTTGTAGCTTGACAGCCCTTAGCAATTATATACTTTTACTAAGAAGAAAGAAAGTCATGCATTTGGAATGATATGAGGGTGAGTTTTCACCTGAAATACTCCTTTAATGCCATATTTACACTACCGTTCAATAGTTTGGGGTCAGTAAGATTTTTAATTTTTTAAAGAAGTCTTTTATGCTCACCAAAGCTGCAAATATTTGATCAAAAATACAGCAAAAACAGTAATATTTTGAAATATTTTTACAATTTAAAATAACAGTTTTCTATTTGAATATATTTCAAAATGTAATTTATTCCTGTGATCTAAAGCTGAATTTTTCAGCATCATTACTCCAGTCTTCAGTGTCACATGATCCTTCAGAAATCATTCTAATATGCTGATTTGTTAATTAAAAAACATTTTGTATTATTATCAATGTTGAAAACAGTTAATACCTAACATTTTTTGTGGAAACCATGATACCATGATATATTATTTATAATTATTTTAATGAAAGTTCAAAAGAATAGCATTTATTTGAAATGTATTTGAATTTTTGTAACATTATAAATGTCTTTACTGTCACTTTTGATCAATACAAGTCATCATTAGTGAATAAAAGTATTAATTTCTTTAAAAAAATGTACCTATGTAATAAAGGTATGTAAAGACTCTCTTCAATGTGTGTGAGAAAGAAAAACGATGTAGACAGAGAGAGAGACTGACGTTAGAGTCATGTGACCTGCGGGCAAACGACATACCACTGATGACCACACACATGTACATGTACTACATATAAAGACACAAGTACACACACACACTCTCAAACAACAGGAAAACAATTAATGTCATCAATGGATGAGACAGCTGAACATCTATGAGGTCCTTTTCGACCTGTAGTTCTATCTGTTTTAAGAAATTCTATCAATTCAGATCGCAGAAAGAATTCTTGAACTCTTTTTGGTTACTAGAAAAGAAAACTAAGATATATGTGTGTGTGTGTGTGTGTGTCACATATGCATGGACAAATTAAATTACGCTGAATCACAATAGAAGCATGATGTCTCATTTTTAGTGTGCTTTTGCCCAGTGAAACAAAAGTAAGGACCAAAAAAAATAAATAAAATTTAGACTGACCCAAAAATAAAGTAAAGGGTTATGGGAGAATGGCACATGGTTTTAAACGGTTCCAGTACTCACATGTCACTGGCTATGGAGGAGTTTCGGGACATCGACTTCGGCGACAGGTCATAGTCGCTGTCGGAGCGGTAGAGGAAGGATTCCCTCCGCTGGCTGTGCACAAAGTTGGCCTGAAGGATCAGGCCCGAACCCGGACTCGTCATGGGATCCAGGGGACTCCGTCCTGACGACGTGCCATTGTCCACGTCAAAGCTACAGAGAAAGAGAGATACTGGCGTTATGAAACAAATAACAAACTGTTAGAGTTTAGTCAAAACAGTAAGTTTAGTCAAAAAATGCAGTGCTCTTTCCCAAAATCAGGGTTTGACGCTTACATTTTCCCAAGAAGCACATGTGCACCCAAGTTGGTCGCAATAGAGGTGCAATAAAAACCGTATCATAGAATGTGTTACAAAAGTTATTTAATTTATTAGAGTACAAAAAGTACACTTTTAAAGTTTTGAAATATTTCTGCTTCAAATTGTACTTAATTATATACTGTGTGTGTATATATGTGTGTGTGTGTGTGCGTATGCCAATAATATCCACCAAGAAAATACAAATAAAAAATATAATACTTAATGTGGGACTTGTAATTATAAACAAGCCCAAACAGGACTCTTATTTTGAAATGTCTATGCTTTACTATTACATTCACAAAGATGAGGGGAGACAAAAGATGCACTCTTACAACCATCTACTACAACATATTACAATAAAAACACCATACAGTAAACACTGTCATAATTTACCAACAGTACATCATAAGCAATCGGTTGGCATAAATGCACAATATTCATTGATTACGAACTGTTCTGAAACCGTGAGTCTGCAGAATGCGCAACAGCTGCGCATTTCTACTTTGAAACATGCAGCACTCATATTTATTCAATGAAATCATAGCGATTTGACCTTTAATATTCACATTAGGCTGTAGAGTGAATCCTCCTTTTTCCATCTCCAAATGTAAGATTTCTTAAAATGATCGTTAAGATGTTTTTTATACCATTTAAGATGTTTAACCCTTAAATTCCATAAAAAAGAATTTTTAAGACTTTTTATTCGTGCATATGCTCCTAAATACATTTAACAGTTCGCACACATCGCAAATGCAAGTGGAATCCTGTAAACGGCCTGCAGGAGGAGGCGCCACTCGTCACTTTACAGCCCTGAGCAGAAATGAAGGTGGACCAGAGAGAGCATGTTGGTGAACATATGGGGACAGCCTTACCTAAAGCTGCTTATCATAATGACCTACGCTAGCAGTGACGGAAACGCAGGGGTTTCCCTCCCAGTGACGTCTAGCACACAGGTGGACACTGTCACTGGCTTTAGCTGCCGTAATCCCGTCTATTGTGTTAAGAGGCTATTCGCCAGCTAATCGCCGCGGTGAGGTACTCGCCACGACACTGGCGGTGATTCATCAGGTGACCGAGTTTCCCCGCGAGCGTCCCCATTTGAAACCACAACAAATCCCCAGTGACTCACTCCACACGTTTCTCTCTGGTCGTTTTAAAGATAAGCAGCAGTTTCCTAGAAAGCCTGAATAGGTGAAGCAGCAACAACACGTGGATCTGGAACACTGCGTGAGGACGAGACGCTCTCAAATTACAGGAAGTCGAACAAAAGAGCAGGTCTGTTTGTATCACAGAGACAGACGTGTGTTCATGCACATACACCACAGATTTCAAATCCCAAGAAGCGCGAGGCCTTTCCAGTGGAAAATGACGAGCAGAGGAAGAGATACAGTGATAAATGACTATCTGTAATCGTGGGGAACAAGCTTAAATTCCTCTCCTAAAAAGGATGAGAGCCGTCAGCTCAGTGAAGATTTTACTCAGTTTTACTCACTAACACAATCCAGACCGCTGCACGTTTAGCAAAACACAACTGCAGACTGTCACATCATCTTGTCTGAGAAGCAATGACAGCTCCAGATTCTGTTAACAGGTTTACTGAAGCACATATGTATGGTGTAATATACAGCGAGAGTCGTCCTTACTAAAGAGTGAGTTACTTGATCTCAGCTCAGTGTGGTGTGACTTGCTTTGAGGTCTGTGAGCAAGAAACTTCTTTTCCTTCCTGTTTTACACTTTAGCCACTTTTGCATCGCTGTTCTCAAGACTTGAGAGCTTGTGCAAAATTCACAAGCCTGACCCAATTACTAAATACAACAAAATCTATCTATCTATCTATCTATCATCATATTCATCCATCCATCTATGTATCTATCTATCTATAGCATCATTTCAATCCATCCATTGCACTGTATCCATCAATCCATTCAACCATCCATCTATCACATTGTATCCATCCATCCATCACATCGTATTCATCCATCCATCTGTCTATCGCATCATATCCATCCATTCATCATTCCATTCATTCATTCATTCACCCATGGCATCGTATTCATCCATTCATTTATCCATCTGTCTATATATTGCATTGTATCCATCCATCCATCCCATTGTATCCATTCACCCGCGGAAAATGATGAGCAGAGGTCAGAGGAAGAGATACAATGATAAATGACTATCTGTAATCGTGGGGAACAAGCTTAAATTCCTCTCCTAAAAAGGATGAGAGCCGTCAGCTCAGTGAAGATTTTACTCAGTTTTACTCACTAACACAATCCAGACCGCTGCACGTTTAGCAAAACACAACTGCAGACTGTCACATCATCTTGTCTGAGAAGCAATGACAGCTCCAGATTCTGTTAACAGGTTTACTGAAGCACATATGTATGGTGTAATATACAGCGAGAGTCGTCCTTACTAAAGAGTGAGTTACTTGATCTCAGCTCAGTGTGGTGTGACTTGCTTTGAGGTCTGTGAGCAAGAAACTTCTTTTCCTTCCTGTTTTACACTTTAGCCACTTTTGCATCGCTGTTCTCAAGACTTGAGAGCTTGTGCAAAATTCACAAGCCTGACCCAATTACTAAATACAACAAAATCTATCTATCTATCTATCTATCATCATATTCATCCATCCATCTATGTATCTATCTATCTATAGCATCATTTCAATCCATCCATTGCACTGTATCCATCAATCCATTCAACCATCCATCTATCACATTGTATCCATCCATCCATCACATCGTATTCATCCATCCATCTGTCTATCGCATCATATCCATCCATTCATCATTCCATTCATTCATTCATTCACCCATGGCATCGTATTCATCCATTCATTTATCCATCTGTCTATATATTGCATTGTATCCATCCATCCATCCCATTGTATCCATTCACCCATCTATCTATCGCATCATATCCATCAATCCCTTCGTTCATCTATCCATCCAAACTTTCTTCAAAAAGCCTTTTTTAGGTTTTAAAAAGTCAAGATTCAAAGTTTGTCTTGACAAACTAATGGTTTTCTTGTTGAAAATTACAGTTGTATGAATTATGTTGAATTCTGCTTCCTGAAATTAATGTTGCAATCCTGCAGCCTGATTCAAATTTGATTCAAATTCAAGAATTAAATTGTAATTAAAAGGCGTTCTCCATTGAGTTCTGAATGTTGCACAAGCCTGAGTCGAGAGGCATGCCTCAGTGAGGTCACTTAACATCCATGAGTGTAAACGCTCGGACTGACTGACCTTGAAGAGCTGGTGATAGAAGAGAGATGCGGAAATCAATGACCTCTTGTTCTGCAGCCAGATGCTTCAGTGTGAAGTTCTGAATGTCTTTGCTATAAAATTACACATTAGACACTTTCCCCTTACATCACGCTACAGTATGGTAAGATCCTAGTGACTTCTGTCGGCTGACCTTCTCTTTGCTGTGCTGCCAAACATTTGCTAATACCAAACATTTGCTCATTTAATAGGACAAAAATAAGAGGTCAGGGACTCTCAAATGCACCAGCATGGTGAACATCACTAAGCAAAGCCCTTGATGTATAGTGACGCACAGCAAATGAGACATTGGGGAGACTGGAAAACCGCTTGCTTTTAGGTTCTCCGTGGGACGTTTCTCCCGCAGCGGGACGTGTCCTGTCCTTTTGTGGGATTTGGTCTGTTTTGACCTCAGATTCATGACGAAAGCCACGGTATTACATCAGTTCCATTAGCACGCTATCATCCTAATGCACTTCTGCATAAGTGCGAGACCCCACGGGTGCGTAAAGATACCTGAGCCTTAGCCGATACTGTCGGAGTAGTGTATTGTGATACGTCCTCCAGAGGAGAGCTGGAGGGACAGAACGGATATACCGTATTACTTCGCTGCCTACTCTAATAACCAACCCGCAGCGATGCTGTGAGAATACAACCAAACCAGTCTGAAGGCTATTTAACTTGGATGGTCACCATGGGAATGTGCACTAAACGTCAAAGCTCACTGTGACGTCAAACTATTGTGTGGATCGGGAAAGGATATGAAATGAACATTTGCTTAGGCACATTAACCACAAACATGCATGGACTGGTGCATTTACTTGAAGCGTCATTCTCAACGCATTTAGTTTCAGTACTAGTGATACTGAATGTTCAGCAGGAAATAACTTTATTTTATCCTTTAGATCTGATTCGAATGTAAAAAAGTAAAAGCTGTGATATTATTGGCTAATGTTATTTTTCCCAACCTCAAGCACTTGGATACATCAGTGGAAAAGGTGTTATATTTTAATGAAAGATTCTGGAAACATTTTTTTTGGGGGTAACATGATCTAATGAATTTATTTAGAAAGTAAACCAAATGAATTTTGATTTCGCGTCATCTTTAAATTGCAAAGGCATGTGAAAGCAAGTGTCCATCTATGGAAATGTTTATGAACGAAAGACAGCTGAATCACTTTGCAACTTTCTTAAAAGTATTGTGCACCCAATATAATTTACTCACGCTTAGGTCATTCCACGCCTGTATGACATTTTTATTTTTTAAGATATTTTATAGAAAATACTGACAAAAAAACTGACAAAAGCACATAAAATGACTAAATATTAAACTAAAATTAAACATTAATAAAACTGTAATACTATATAAGCAATAAAATAATTCTGAATGCAATTTTATTCCTTTCTTTCTCAAAAATGCAGTACAACTTATAGTCCGGTGCTTATTTTCTGGAAAATGCTGTAAAAATGATGAAAATTTTCCATTTTGCACTGAACTGTCCCTTTAAACATAATAAAGAAAGAATAACCCTTCAAGACGCGTCTCACACACAGCAGCAGCACACACTCTTGAGAACTCCTTCATCCAGCAGGCCGACCTGACACATCCGATCTGCTTCATCAGATGTCATGCCGAAGGCTTAACGTCACACACGGCCCACATCAAAGCTTGCGCAGTGTCACAGAGCAGCTGCACCTCTTCCCTTTTAAGGCACAGCGGGTCGGCTAAGTTTGGGGTGCGCTGGCAGGTATCTGTCCACCGGGGCCCCGTCTCTGAGAGGCTTACGCACGACAGGGGCCCGGGGTTCCTAGAGGGCCCTCTCTAATTGACCTGACGGTCAACTGCAGGCACGTAGACGACAATGAGTTTATTTATAAAAAGTGCCGAAGACACACAGGAAGAGAGAAAGAGAAACGCCCTTGGCCTATTTTGGCAGAGGTCGTCCCCGGATAAATCGCAGGCAGGAGACAGGTCCAGAAGTCATTTTGGTGACGTGCCATGAGGCGACAGGATGCACTTGCATCTTTGTGAGCGCGTGCAATGCGGCCCACCGCAGGTTGCCAGGTCAGAGCAGGCTGACGGTGTGAGCCGAGAGGAGAAAGAGACGTGCACTGGAGCATGCTGGGGCATCTGTTCTTTAATATGGTCCTGCAACAACACGGCTCATACTAAAGAAATCACCAAACACAACGTGAAACATTGTGCTTTTTATAGAGCAGCTGGAAGTATGCATCATTAATGCAGGATAATAACTGTTGAGATGTTTATTTTGGCAGTGGAATGCGCGAGCTATTGTGGTCTCGTGTTGTGAACGGTCTCTAATGGCACATTTGAAATTTGACTCGAGCTCTTGACTGACGGGATTATGAAAGGCCGAAGGACTGAGAAAAGAGCCACGTCTTTCTATGGGCAAAGATATTTTTACACCGCACTAATGCCACAGTTATGTCAGCCAACAAGAAACACACTAGACTCGCTCACATACACAAGAACTAACAGTGGTCATCTAGAATTACAGAAACCCATTTCTGTACCCAACAAAATTGACTATTTATTTTCTTGTTCCTGGTATTATTTGTGCAAGTTATTCCATATAAAAACTAAACCTTTGACTTGCTCCAGCTAAACAACTTTCCTTTTCGTCTGACGTCACCAAACCTTTGTTTTACAACATCAACTTCAACCACCTGACACTATTCTGGTATGTGACACCCACTTTTTACAATCCAGTCAATTCCGGTTAGATAAAATGGGTCCTGTTCTATGTTATTTCTTGTTAAATATCCTGTTTTACTCAGAATGGTTTCAGGTTGACTAAACATTTAACTATTTTATAGAAACATAGTAGAGATGTAGCTGCGATTATATATATATATATATATATAGAGAGAGAGAGAGAGAGAGAGAGAGAGATACATATAGAAATACTGATAGATAGATAGATAGATAGATAGATAGAATTTAAAAAGATTTAGAATAATCAATTATATATAGAGATGCACCGATTCCAATTTTCTTGGCCGATTCCGATTTTTTTGTTAGTGTGATCTGCCGATACCGATTTTTGCCGATTCCGATTTTCTTTCTAAGAACTATAATTGACAGCATATACAAACAAAAATCTACTTTTCTTCAACGCAAAGTTTTATTTTCATAAAAAAACAAGTAAAAAGTCAGTAATAAAATAAGAACACAAAAAAATTGCAAACAACAGGACAAATAAATGCAATAGAATAAAGAGAGCTATCTAACTAAGTTTTTCAGGTTAAGTAAGTTTTTATTCAGTTAAGAAATGCTACAGAAATTAAAGTAATCAAATGTAAACTATAACATGCTCTCACACGTTTATTATTTTATCATTTTGGGAGGAGTCAAATTTACATATGTGGTTTCAAAAACCAGATGCATTTACACTTGTCGAGTTTCGTTTCGCCAAGACGGGCATTTTGACATAATTTTGTATGTATTTGAACGTTAAGTGCAAAACCTGCAGGAATTACTAAAATAATGCGCAATACAAGCATTTAACTGGAGCGAATGAGACGTGTGTGAGAGAGAAGGGGTCGTCGGAGAGAAGAGAGCGAGAATGCGCGGCTGACGTTATTGCCTGTGCCGCTGATAACAAAACGGATCGTCTCGGAATCGGAAAGAAGTGAGATTGACCGGCCGATCACCGATCCGGGCCGATCGTGAGGAAAATCGGCCGATTCCGATCCCTGGCCGATCGATCGGTGCATCTCTAATTATATATAAATTATATACTAAATTTGTGCACTATATAATAATAACAATAATACAATAACATGTTTTTGTTTGATTTAACTTGAACAATTACTTCTAGACTAAAGCTAAAACAGCTTTAAAATCTAAAATATAAATTTTAAAAATATAAAATCAGCTTTCAATATGCATACCAAAATATAATTATATATAAATATTAAATCTTCAGAACTAAGAAAATCTTTGGCAAATATCAAACTATGAGATTATACTTTTCACATTAAACTGTAAGCAGGTTTCGAACGTATGATGCATGCCATGCCTGAAAGCGAGAATGAGTAAAACTTTACCAGATTCCCTCCGTGTTCCTGAGAGAGCTGGTGGAACGTGAGCGCGGTTTCATAATGATACTCATGGCCAAACGTGTGCTGTTGTCCCTCGGTTTTCTCTAGACCTCGTCAAAGTCCGTCCTGCTCCGTGATGGACATGCTCTCTGAGATAATCCAGCTCTGTGCTCAAACTATGCGGCTGCAGTGAGAGTCTCTGTGTCTCTCTGTGTCTGCAGGGTAAGTAAGCCGGAGTCAATATCACGTTTCTAGTCCTGCTCTCCTCCTCTACTTTCTTTTCCCTGGGTTGCAGTGACCTAGCAGTGGGAGTGTGTGTTTATGTGTGTGTTAGGGGGGGATAAACCCTCAGGGTCCTGCGAGTGTGTTTGTGCCGTATCTCAGTGAGGGAACCAGAGCGGACGGCTTTAGGGAGTGGAGGGGGTGGAAATGCAGCTGGTGACGGCGTCAGAGCCCACTCCAGGACACACACACACATGCTAACCATGACAAGACAAGAACAACATGACCCACGGGGAAAAAAACCACCAACGAGATCTCTTTAGCATCTCAATTCAGACAGCATTAAGATGTATGGGGAGTAAACTGAGACTTTTAATTAATCCTCCTGCTTCTCAGATGTTTCAAATTGTGCTCAAATTTACCAAAAAATTTTTTTGTTATTGTTTACTAAAACTTTTAAAAATACTTTTTGGTAATTGAAATGAATCAGAAATAAAATAAAATATAAATATTAGATGAAAAAATGTGTGGAATGTTGTGACTAAAATTTATACTAAAATTAAATTAAAAATGAATTTAAGTTAAATAGATATATTAAAAACTAAATAAAATGGCAAAAACACATAAAATGACTAAACATTAAACTAAAATACTGAAAATATACAAATATAAAAAGTTAATAAATATTAATAAATACTAGTGGTCGACCGATATTGTTTTTTTTGACAGCTGATGCCGATATCTTGGCAAGAAGGGTGGCCGATATAAAGCCGATATAAATGTACTTATTTTAATTCATAGTTAAGAAATTTGAAATCATTTAAAAAATAGATAAAAAAATAAATGTGTAAAATAAACACTTATACTTTGTGACAAAGTATTTTTCACGAATAAATAAATATTTAATAAAAATATAATTAAAAAGGAAGTAAACTGTAACCAACTAGGCACTCTGTATTCTGGGAAGTTTGTGTGCATTGGGAATCATATTTTTTTCAAATAAAGCCAAGGTAACACTCATTTTACATACAGCACACTGTGAAAATAACATGAATATGGCAGTGGGCAGATGGATAAAGCGCAGTATAGTTTGAAATCACGAGTTTAAAGTTTGTATATCGGGGGTCTCCAGTGAAGCTGAACTCTAACCCTGTCCGTATTCAATTCGCACGATAATTCGTACGACAATTCGGACCCACACAATTCGTACAATATTTGAAAAATGCCAAATATCGGTCGACCACTAATAAATACAAAACACTCAAATAAAATGTCTGATCTTTTAATATGAAAACTGAAAATAGAAATATTAAAAACTCATAAAAATGACATAAGCACATAAAATGACTAAAATGAAAAGTAAAATTCAAATGAAATAAAAAAAAAACAGAAAATACAAAAATAAAAGTTAACTTAAAATATCAATAAATACTATAATAGTATATAAATAAAAAACACTAAAATAACCCCAATCAAAAGTCAGATATTTCAATAAGAAAAGTTAATATAAACATTTTTCATCCATTTAATTGGAAAATCACATTTAAAGAGGTATAGATCTCACTATGAACTCAAACATTTCTCATCAAGCTCTTCCCATACTAAATGATCTACGCTCTGCTCTGATTTCTCGAATTTTAGGAGCCTCTGAAGAAAATTCCCATGATGCAGGGGTGTTCTGGGGGGTTGCTAAGGTGTTTTATGTGGTTGGCCCATGTGAGAAGAGAGAAGACACAGTATAAAAAAAGAACGTGTGAGAGAGAACGAGCCTATCCATGGGAAAGCGATAGAGGTGGAGAAGAGCTGGAGTGTGAATGACAGTCTTGACAGGAGTCAGGAGATACAGAGGTGTTTCTGAAAGCTTCAATGGACTCCACAGAGCTGTTGTGTTTCCACCACACTCTAATTCTTTTCTTAATATATGCTCCAATTCGTAATATGCATGATCATTTTAACCAATAGTCAAATTCAGCTGTTAAGGCATAGTCATATTTGGTATGAAACACCCACATTCCACCATTCAACTACATCATTTCTCTTTTTGCAGCCTTTACTTTTAAGAACGTGTGTGTGTGTGTGTGTGTTCTGCATGAAGTGCTTTACTGCACACTTCAACTTCCTCAACGCTGAACTCGAGATGCTCTTCCTGGCACTCTTAGATATGGGAATGCAATTGAATTTCCTTACATGCGAGTGTGTGTGAGTGATATTGCCCAGCAGACCGTATCTGATCTAATAAAAAGACTTACTGATCCATGAAGTAGCGCGCAACATCGGAGGATTTAGGCTGCGACATCCACTTCTCAACTCTTCAACCCTAAACACACATTCACACGAACCACTCCTGACTTTAAACATGCGGCCCAACATCCATCCGTCATTACAGGCAACTTGGATTCCCAGCAGACAGGCGATCTAATTAAAGCAATTAGTAGAGCAGATATGTGACGACGATCATAATGACCGGCCTGGGGGCGACAGAATACACAACTTTTTTTTTTTTCACTGGAGAAAGCAATGTTATGGATTTTGGACTCATATTTTTTTTGCCACAAGCAACAGTTTGAAGTTAAAAACATCTTAATAATTTTTTTCTTACAAACTTGCAGATTTTTGCTTCACTCGATGTTAACTAAAGGACTGGAGTGGTGTGGATGATTTGTGGATTATAGTGTTGTTTTTTTTAGCTGTTTGGACTCTCATTCTGACGGCACGCATTCACTGCGGAGGATCCATTGCTGAGCAAGTGATGGAATGTTACATTTCTCCAAATAGGTTCCTATAAACAAACTCATCTACATCTTGGATGTTACATCATCTATAATGGCCAAACTTTAGAATAAACACACTCCATTTACATTGTAAACTTCACCAAATACCCAGAAATTTTCAATGAATGATTCCTGCCATCTTCATTGTAGAAACCACGTTAAGTACGATTTCACTTTTGATATTTAAAAAGTAGGCTACTTGACTAAATAATAGCTCACAATGCTTATATATATATATATATATATAATACAGACAGCCAGTCAAATTAAATGTAAATTCAGTATATGATAATGTTGCCTGCATGACTGATACAATCATAAAAAGCCAAATTCTTGATCGAATCTCTCCATTCACTGCCTCCTGATCATTCTTGGCAATGCTGTTTAACATCAGTGCAACTAGAACAATATTACATCTTCTGGAATCCAGCAGTTGTGTTACGGAGCACACACACAAAAACCCTGTTCAGCTGTTTTCAGAATAACCAAACTCATTGTGCTCTGATAGCAGATGGAAAATTGTGCGCACAGTGTTAGCAAAGTCAACGTCAGTTGAGCAGTAAGTGGCATGTGGGTTGTCTTGTGGCTTGAGCCTTTCTGATATGCATCATGGACAGACAGACCACGCAAAACATCATTGCGCTACATTTTCACATAAAAACGGTCAATTCATGCAATAAGGTGGATGAAGTACATGCAAAATGATATTCATACATGCTGCACATACAGTAATGACATTACGCTTTTCTGATCATGCCGCAATCATTTTAAACATCTACATCTAACTCATTCCAAACAGATGCACATGCATGCTTTTACTCAGACTAACGATGTAGGAGAAAGCATATATGCTAGAGAGTGCCAGAAGAACTGAACAAATGACGAGCTGCAGAAAAACGGAAGGAGGCCCTCTGGTGGAAAACAGAAATTACAAAATTGCACTGTTTCATTAGCGGTGGGAATCTTTAAAAAAAACGTGCTATAATAATAGTAAAAATAAAAAAAGCAGAGTCAAAAACATTAAAAAACACACTGAGCTGCTATTTATCCCATAAACTGACATATATTCCACTAGAATATTTATGAGAACTTGCTATGTAGCAAAAGCATGAGAAGTAGCTGTTGTTAAATGTGAGGCATTTGTAAGTGCAAAGCAACACTGTTGCATCAATAACTTCTTTGGTGTAACACTTGAGGTTTTCTTGAAAAGGAAACTTAAAAAAAAAAAAAAAAAACATCAGGGCAATTTATTAACGTACTGGGCCAAAACCAGTTTCCTCTTTCAAAATGAATATCGCACTATTTCCCACATCCTAAACTGATCTGCTGTGGTAGTGAATGCAAAAAAATGTATGAAATAATAGCACAAAATGCACTGTATGACATTCAAATGACTCTCAAATGTCACCGAAATGCACACTATTGTTCAAAACTTTTTTTAAACATTTTTATTCAGCAACGATGCACTAAATTGATCAAAAATGACTTTATAATGTTACAAAAGATTTCAATTTCTGTTTTCAACATTGATAATAATAATAATAAATATTTCTTGAGCAGTAAATCAGCATATTAGAATGATTTCTGAAGGATCATGTGACACTGAAGACTGGAGTAATGATGCTGAAAATTCAGCTTTGATCACAGGAATAAATTACATTTTAAAATACATTCAAATAGAAATCAGTTCTTTTAAATTATAATAATATTTCACATCTTTACTGTTCTTACTGTATTTGATCATATAAACGCAGCCTTGATGAACAGAAGAGACTTTTAAAAACAACCTTACCGACCCCAAATGTTTAAACTATATAGCTGCAAAAAGAGTAATTATTACATATTTTAATTATTATAATTACAAAAGGTCAAACATGCTAATTAAGAACAACTCCTTTACACATCATCTACTTTTTAAAATAAAATAGAAACAGGTTGTAGTCAGCACATTTATGTAACTAATATTCATGCAAACAATCTTTTACTTTATTTACATGTGCACTGTAGTATAGAACTTTTCATTACCGAGATGAGGAAAATACTGTATGTCTGGTAGTCCAGTCCAATACTTTAAGCAATGTCCAGAATTTGAGAAAAATACAGAGCAAGACTTCTTTAACTTGACCTGCCACTGCAAACTACAAACGTCACAGCAAACCACCCCCAACTTCTGCCAGCTTACCACAAAAAAACACACTTGAGCAAACCAGAATCAGCTTATCACACTCTGTCAGGCAGCAGATCAAGACACCTCCAGTATGCAAGTCATGAGCGTTTCTGAGCGCGTTCGCTACCTGTAGGACTTGAGCAGGCGCTTTCGTTTCATGCCTCTGGTTACAGCTTCGCTGGGGGCGATGAAGTTGCCCGTATGGCCCTTCAGCAAGTCCATGGGGTTGCGTCTGAGCTAGAGCCTCGTCTTGTGATGTCAAGTGTTTCCTGGACTGTCTGGGTTGTACAAACGCCTCCCCTTTCGCACTCAAGTGACAGATGTCTGCATGTGGCCTCCGTCAACCCTAGCTCCGCCCCTCTGGGTAATCTGATTAGCACTTAGGGACACCAAGTCCAAGCGAGGGCTACTCTTACCTCCAGCTTTCCCTCGAAGTACTGCGTTACTTTCTCATGCACACACCAGAAACCCTGCATCTGTTGACCCACCACTTCTTTAAAGAGACAGTTCGCCTAAAAAGAACAATTCTGTCATCATATACTCATTCCAAACCGTAAGACCTTGGTTAATCTTTGAAATGCAAATTAAGGTATTTTTAATGCACTCAAAGTCCAGGTCCATTTAAAGGGCATGAAACAAAACTTACAAGATCCAAAAAGCTCAAAAAGGGATTGTAAAATTAACCTAAAGTGTAAATATTGGTACTTTTGAAAGTATACCGACCCAGTGACAGCTTTGTACCTTTATTGGTTGCACTTTATTTTACCGTACATGCACTTGCACGTATTTACAGTGTGCTTACCTAAGAAAGTACTGGGTAATATGATTGTGGCAGCGTGGGATGGGCTTCCCTTCTTCGGGTGGTATCCCTTTATGAGAGTGAGTAATGAGTAGGGATGCAAGGTATCGGTATCGGGCCCGATACTGAGCTCCTGTACTCGTACTCGTACTCGTACTCGTTAAAATGCCCCGATACCAAACGCCGATACCACACAGCATGTGATAAGCGCCATATTCAGACAAAGAAACACCGACAACAGAACAACAGACAGCAGAAAGGAGTTAAGGGTGTCTACTACGAAGTATATGTATGCAATGAATATAATGTTAAACATTCAGTATTAACGCCTGTATAGCTGAAGTGCGCGAGCTGATAAAAAAAAGCACGCTGAGTGGATTGAGCGCGCGGCGGCGCAGATGCGCGAGCTGAATATCGAGTGAATATACCTTTCTCACAGACATCACTGGAAAGTTTGTAGTTCGGTCAGATATGTCAAAAACAAGTAAGTAAAACAATGCACAAGTTACCTAACGGTAGGGAGAGCGAGAGAGAGAGAGACAGA
>NW_015626036.1:260793-270287 GCF_001515625.1 Sinocyclocheilus rhinocerous | reverse complement strand
CTGTTGTTGATGTTGTTGATGATTAGTCTGGCTGGATTGAGTTATCTGAGATAATTGCGCGTTCATGGGTAGGGGCTATGGGGGCTATGTATCGATACTCGAAACCACGATCAGCAATGCAGAACAAATGGCTGCCCACTGCTCCGGGTGTGTTCACGGTGTGTGTGTGTTCACTGCTGTGTGTGTGCACTTTGGATGGGATAAATGCAGAGCACTAATTCCGAGTATGGGTCACCATACTTGGCCACATGTCACTTTCACTTTCACTTTCTTTTCAGTTGATGACCAACTGCGTCATTCAGTTGATGACCCATAATATCTGTCACCACTCAAATTAATGCACGACTCTACATTATCTGTATATAGCATGCGTTTAAGACTCGAACACAATTATAAAGTAATAATTTTATGACGAATAAATCTCTCAGTGAGTAAAACGTGCTGTGTCTGTAGTATTAAAGACTACACACTGGGTCACTATCTGTTTGTTGCTACCGTGTGTTTTGAGTTTGAGCTCCGTCAAGTTAATTCTTTGTCGTCTAATTTTCTATTTTAAAATCAATTTTATACACCATCATTTTCGTTTATATAACGTGTGAATATATCCCCTATCGTATTCTACAACAAAAACAATCAGAGCGCCTTGTTATCACTAGTTTTATTTTGATTTCCCGAGTCCGCTATTAGCAAATAGCCCGCTAGCATCGCCAGCGTGGTTGCCGCTAACCTCGCTTACATTACAAATACTCTATTCACACACATTACCATTGTTTTACTCACTGTTACTTGCTTTAATGGCGGATGTGTGTCTACCTTTGAGTGCAGGCGAGGACACGTTCAAGCTGCATTCGGTGCAGCTCGAGCTGGAAACATCCCAGGCTGACGCTCACAAGTCCGAGGTAAGTATACAGCCCGCTGCTAACTCTCCCACCACCTCTACTCCGTGAAATGGCTGCCCACTGCTCCGGGTGTGTTCACGGTGTGTGTGTGTTCACTGCTGTGTGTGTGCACTTTGGATGGGATAAATGCAGAGCACTAATTCCGAGTATGGGTCACCATACTTGGCCACATGTCACTTTCACTTTCTTTTCAGTTGATGACCAACTGCGTCATTCAGTTGATGATTGTCATTTTGCATTATTGACACACTATTTTCCTAATTAATGCTGTTCAGTTGCTTTGACACAATCTGTATTGTTAAAAGCGCTATATAAATAAAGGTGACTTGACTTGACTTGACTGCGGGTCGTGCTGCTGTTTTTCATAGTTTGGTTTCTTTTGGTGTTAAAATATAGTGTTTGTGCTTTCAATTTGTTGTTTTTGTTGTGTTTGTTTTGAGTGTGATGATCCGAGTTGAGCTGTTTAGGCCGAATTGGTAGCGTGTCCTCCATTTAAAACCTAATTATAAGTGGTTCTGGTTTATTGCCAGTGAGGTAGGACACTACGTTACTCCATTAATTGGCCTTTTTGGTTATCAATTGAATTAGTTTTTTTTCTTGAGTGAATATTTGATATTTGTATTTTTGTATTTGTACCGGACCCACTAATTTCTCTTTTTTTCCCTAGTTTGGTCCAAGGCTGAGTGCGCCGAAGGGGAGGCTAGTCACCTGGGTGAAGCACACAGTTGTGAGTTTGGAGCACCAGGGTTTGAGCACCTCTTCCTATTGTTTGCTGTGCACACATGTTTGGTTGAGAGCACTGTTTATTTCAGCTAGTTTGCCACCCCTAAGGTAAGCTTTAGCCTTGTTGCTTTCCCTTTTTTTTAAAGAATTTTTGTGGTTATATTGGTTGGTGGGGAAGGTACAAAGTTTCTTTATATTTGGGGGATTGTTTTTTTTGTGTGCGTGTCTTGTGTTAGTTTTTTTATATATTATGAATGTGTAGTAAAATATTTTCTTTTTAATCTAGTGAACTTCTATTACCATTTCTGTAATAAAACTATATTACTGGTATTATGTATTATGCTGGTTTAACGTTTCTTTAATATATATATTTTTTAAATTTTTTATAAAGTTTTTGTTTGGTTGGAAGCACGTCTCCGTCTCCTCATTACATCATTGAACTTACAGTCCTTGAGTATTTTCTTGCGTGCAATTCCCAGGGTGGCGTAGTCATTATACAAGTTTGCACACATGTTTGGTTGAGAGCACTGTTTATTTCAGCTAGTTTGCCACCCCTAAGGTAAGCTTTAGCCTTGTTGCTTTCCCTTTTTTTTAAAGAATTTTTGTGGTTATATTGGTTGGTGGGGAAGGTACAAAGTTTCTTTATATTTGGGGGATTGTTTTTTTTGTGTGCGTGTCTTGTGTTAGTTTTTTTATATATTATGAATGTGTAGTAAAATATTTTCTTTTTAATCTAGTGAACTTCTATTACCATTTCTGTAATAAAACTATATTACTGGTATTATGTATTATGCTGGTTTAACGTTTCTTTAATATATATATTTTTTAAATTTTTTATAAAGTTTTTGTTTGGTTGGAAGCACGTCTCCGTCTTCTCATTACATCATTGAACTTACAGTCCTTGAGTATTTTCTTGCGTGCAATTCCCAGGGTGGCGTAGTCATTATACAAGCTTGAGGTTACCAAAAGTACTGCTCAGGTCACATAAGGTAACTAAATGGGTTAAGGAAAGGTTCAGAGGTAGGTTCAGGGTTAGTAGCTAACTATTACCCAGTTAGTGTGTTACTATAATTAGTGCATAAGTATGCACATGGAGGAACAGGACTGTAAAATAAAGTGCTACACCTTTTTTCTGACAGTATATATGCTTTTTCTGAGCATAGGGATACATTTTAATAAATGTGATTTAATAATCTGTATTAAATAATATTAGGCTGGGTGAATGCTGTATGTACTTTATGCATACTATGTACTGCAAGCATTAGTATACTAGAAAAGCATAGAACACTTTCAGAAAAAAGGTACAAAACTGTCACTGGGCCATTACCCTAAGGAACAAAAGCTTAAAAGTTAATCTTTGTATCTTATTTACCCCTAAACGGTACATATTAGTAGTACCTTATGAGCACTTTAAAAGTATATATTAGTACCTTTTGACAGGATACTGCCACAGTGACAGTTTTGTCACTGTCTTTTTTTCTGAGAGTCTACATATAGCACATCACATATGGCAAAAATGTACATGTGTGAAGTGCGACAACCAATGAGGTTTGTTCAAGCGTGTAACGCACATATGAGCTTTGTGTGTTTAACAAATGTGATTTGCTCTATACATGTGCTTATATGTGAATAAAAGCCTAAATTAATTATGCTCATCATATAAAGCAATCATAACTCTTCACTAGACCTTTTAAACTACTAGAATAATAAGGAGTCAGTTTATGCTGCCTATATGACTTTTTTGAATCTTCTAAGTTTTGGTAAACTAGACCGAAACCTCTCAAGTTTCATGAAAAATATCAAAGCCTTATGGGATTGGAAACAATGTAAGAGTGAGTAAAGAGTTTAAATTTTTGGCTGAACTATCCCTTTAAAGTGACCACACTACATCTGCATGCCTACAAACCAAAAACCTCACAGAGCACAGCACAAACATTGTCACAGGCGAGGCGGTGAAAGGTTTGTGGGCGATATCCTCTTTCCGATTCACCTTTACACATGACCACGCTCCCGTTTGGCCGCAGGCTGTGTGTAACTGAAGTTTCCTGCTCCCTCTGCGGTCGGTTTGTGTGCCTCACGTTCGTGTAAGACCTTAAGAAGCGCGCTGGGGGAGGAAGGGCATTGGTATAATTCCTCCTGATGGGCTTGTGTGGATCTGAAACTGAACCGTGTTGAGGCCAGAGAAGAACGGGCCAAAGCTCTTTGTGTTTATTCTCTCTAAACCGGTGGGATCAAGTCATCAGCAGGTTCAGTGTCTGCATTAACTGGCCATCATCTGCGCAAACGGAGTCACTCATTAAATCTCTGTACGAGTCTCGAGGGAACGCTTTCCTCTCAGCCGGTCTGTGATAAAACACGCTGATGGGGCAAATTCTCACACTCTTAAGCTGCTTTGCTCCTCACATAACAGAGCAATCAGATTACGGCTGACATTTACAAAGTTTAGTGCAAACAGTTAGCGTAAATTTAATTCCTCCAGGCTTCAGGTGAGCAAACATCTTTAGTGCGTTTCTTATTTGATTTTAGGGAGGAAACCGAATGGTTAACAAACATAATAATAAACGTATTATTTGTGATGCCATGAAACAACAAGTGACACTTCCCTGTGCACAAAGTTTAGCTACAGTAGGATGTTTCTATGTGGTTACTATTCCTGTCCAAGTTCTGTCACTAAGAAAAATAACAGAGCCGCTCTCCTCAACAAACCACATGATTTGATGCATCACACTAAGGTTTCATTTACAGTTTCGGACTGACCCCAGCTTAAAGAATAAGCAATAGTAATTGGTAACACTTTCCAGTAAGGTGTAATTAGTTAACACTAGTTAATGCATTTGGTATCATGAGCTAAAAATAAAATAAAATATTTACCATTTACTCGTCTACATTACTGCTATTAAGAAATTGAAAAGTTATTTTAAAAAAAAGTAATAAAAAACCAAAATTTACAACATAAGATATTTATAAATATACATAACATATAAAATACCGCTCAGTGCTTCCCACAGGTTTGAAATACTTGCGGTGGTAGTCGGGTGGAAAATCCTCCTATTACCCACGGCCAAAAATGGTCTACTACATATGACAAATAACAAAAAATTTGTGATTTTTAACAATATTTGTATTTATTGAAATTAATTTTACTTACATAGGCTACTATAACATTTAATTACATACTCATATTATGCATTATTATGCATTGTAAATTATTTTTTTTTAAATCACAGCATTTAAATGGTAGAATTCTCCTTGCTTTGTCATATAGTGTTTCTTACAGTGAATGGGACACAGATGTTACTGATACTAGTAAAATCTATTTATTGAATAAAATGTGTCAAATAATGTTCTTTGACTTTTCTTCCTGTGGGGAAGCATCCCAGCCAGAAACTACAATAGTTTACTATGAATTAGATGGAAATTAAATTAAATACCATTTATTGTGTAACCAAAATACCAATAACGCCCTAACTTTTGTTAGCCTATCCAGTTGAACCCACTAGATGCGGCACTGCTACGTTGTTCATTCATATATTGCGGAAAACGAGAGCATCAGTGTGGAGATATTGTTGTTTACGTCAAAACTAAAACCGGTTGTTTAAGCAACTTAATTATAATTGGTTTATAAACATTATTTTAAAAACATTATGCACTTTTTTCAAAGATAGTCGTGTTATTTTATTATGTTTTGAAGAAAAGTGCATAATATTTTGCTCGATGCGCCCTCTTGTGGCCTCAGGAGAGAAGCCAAAAGCTTTTTTCCCCCTAACTGAAATTATGCCTTTTAAATTTGAATATAATTCGAATTTTGATCATATTTAAGTAGAAAATTCGAATTTAGTTTTTCAGTCATTTTGACAGACCTATTGTTCATTGTTATTTTGTGACACCAAATGCATTAAAAGTAACAAATTAAACCATACTTAGCCGATTAACAGCAGCACCCATCACTCCACCATGTGTCAAATCCACATCCTTGTTGCTGGATGCACATATCAAATATTTTTACGCATTTTGAAAAAAACCAAATGCATGCAACTTATTTGCTTTCATCAGTTTGCTTTACTCTGAGGTCCAGACATCAGCACCGGGCACATCAGTTGACTACCAAAAGTAAAAGTGGCACTCCATGTTGGAAATACTACTAATAATAGCATAATTCTCAGTAGGTTTTTCTATAGCGTGTGAATCCGAGCGAGTGTCTCTCACCTGATACGGCTTTATTAGTCTCTTTAAGGCGAATGTGATTAAGTGATGATATAAACACATTACCAGCCTGAGCTCTGCTTCTCCACAAGACTCACTTTAAGAGTAAACAAATACATACACAGCATAACAAACAGCCATAGAAGGTAAAGCAGCATAGGCAAACAGCTAAAAACCTGTATGCTGCATCAACATAAACCAGTTAAAAACAGCAAAAAACAACCGTTACCATCTTCTCCGGGCTTTAATGTCGATGGGTTTGTTGGTGGCAAACGGCGAGCCGCTGGTGGACATGCAGCGGGGTTTGGCGAGCAGCTCGAGGGACAGGAGGTCGGTGCGAGTGGGTAAACTCATCTTTGACATCAGCTCATCTCTTTCCCTGTCCTCGCTTTATGAACACAGCACGGGGCAATGTGACACCTCTGCTGCAGAGACACTGAGTATTCATAGTCATATTCAGCACCTCGCTCAACCTCTAGACAAACATCATATGTGGGGAACAGTGGCGATACGCTCTGATCCAGAGACCTGCCAGTTTACCGCTGGAGCTGCCAACATCTGATGAAACTTATTCTGACTTATTCTTGGAAACCCAATGCAAACCTGTCTGTTTGGTGTACTGCTGCACTGCTGCAAAGTGACACACCGATATATGGAGCAGGACGATGGACAGGATCATATCTGGTCATTTTGGGATTATTTATATAGATTGGCCACTTTAAGGATGATTAATCTGCATACAAGAAAAAAAAAGCATCTGAATATGCATAGACAGGCAAACGGTCTACATCAGCTAATTTTAGCTGCTAATTAAAGCACAAAAATATGGAAAACTTAATAAATAATATATATATATATATTTATTTAAAATAAATAAATGTGTTTTAATTTCATTTAATTTAATTGCCCTTACTAATCAACCAGTTGGTTATTAGACAACCAATTAGCTGACCAGTGTACAATGTACATACTCTGTTCTGATTAAATTTACTAATCTAGCTAAATTTTAAGCAAATATTTAGCTAAACAGTACATATTACAAATAAAATAAAATAATAAATTAATTTAATTTAATTTAATTTAATTTATAGTAATCAACTCTCCGATTATAGGACAACCAGTTTCGACCAGTGTGACCATCCCTAATGAGCGCTTGGCCAAATATCAGTTCCAAAATCCTGACAAACTTATGTATACATAATGTACATGTTTCTGTTTTGAAGTAATTTTAATAAAATTTTATGCAAATATTTTGCAAAACAAATGTTCATCTTAATTCTGAATTTTTGCATATTAAAACACGTTATCATATGTACTCTAATGTTCATTGGTCACTTTGCTTTCTAGATATTAGCACACACAATTTAAAGGAAAAACCAATAACAGTGTTACAATCCCTACTGTATGCTCGTGCATCGTTCTCCATGCTGAAGGGAACCGCGAGCGAATTCATTGTGTCGATTTATGACCGTGTGTTCAGCGCTGGTGATGAAAACAGCAGAGCAGCAGATGTTTGTGGGAATCATAAAGCCTCTTCCCCTGACTATTCATTTCTCTACAAAACAGAAAATTATGACTAATTCAGAGAAGAAGATATGGCTTCTTTGATCCCATCTGCTCTAAAAGGATTCTGAGGTTGAAACTGATGATTCATTTAGCGACGGGCTGCTATTGGGTCGTTCCTGGTCGGGTAACCGGGCAGAAAATATGACCACTGAATACACAGTAGAGTTAAATATGAATTCACGATTAAAACTGTATTATATTTATGGGGACTTATACCATTCCATGAAGGTTCACCTGGTACAAACTGGAAAAAAAAAAGTGCAATTAAACAATATTTAGAAATATTTCAAATGATAGCTGTTGTAATTGTATGCTTTGGACTGAAATGTTGAAACATAAATCAAATTAAGTTTAACAAATAAAACTTAAAATAAAACATTTTAAATAATAATAGTTGGGTTACATGCATGCTTTATAATAAAGGTATCTGAAAAATTAGTAAATGTGAATGCAATTATTAATAATCAGATTAATGAAAATTAGTATAACAAATAAAAGTTGAATAATTAATATAAAATAAAACAGTATAAAAATAGAATAATATAACAAAAAAAATAAATAATCTAATTATCTGACCTGGTCGTATCCAGCTGTGTTTGCATGCATGTGCACAGAAAGGAGGTCAGCATTATGTAGATCAGCTGGCGCGGCAATATATCACTTTGTAAACAGCTAGTCTAAACTCTGGCGTCTAACCTCTGCATTTTTCATCAGCATTGTACCCATGGTCCCTGAGGTGCAGACAAAACCCTCTACAAGTGCAGTCCTGTTGCTGTGCACCTCATGGAAACAAGCAAACCAAACTGTTTCCACATATTAACTGATGAATATTGTGATGTGATAGGCCCGCCCTACTGGTTGGCTGAACCAATCACATCACAGGAGTGAAGCTATATACCACACAAAAAGAAATTATCCTGTGATTAAATGCAAAAACATTTTTAATGAAGTGTTATTAGGCTAAACCTACCAGAGTGACGAGTCTGTGGTGCTGTTTCCTTTGAACGCCACTAGAGGGCGATACTCTCATATCTGATCTCCACAAAGCAAATCTATTTAATAATGTTTGCCAGACTCAGATCTGAACAACACAATACAAGGACTGCACAATAAACAACTGCACTGCCATTGGACCACTCAGTTTGTAGCCAGATATGGTTCAAGATGACTGACTAGTTGATTAGTTTGTTTGGGAAAAGCTTCCGCTGGAGGTGGCTTCTGGGACATAGATGCTGACCTAGAGACGACAGAGCATTTCTGGAAAAATAAAAGGAGGGAAAACAAACGAGGGCTGGAGGAGCAACGGGCCCCATGTGAGACCTTCTCCTGCCAAGCGACTCTATTGATTGGTCTAATTCAGTGTCTACGATGGAGACCCAGAGACGACACAATCACATTTTCTGCCATTCCTCATATAGCCACCGCTTTACACGGATCCACTCCGCCACCTGTGTCCCAGCCAGCGCCCTGCACTCCTCTACCTGTCCTCATCCTCGGCCTTACCACTGGAAATACATTTACATGAAAAATTACTGGAGCTTCAGAAATGTGAAAATAAGAAACTACAACAAAAATGGACTTCATTTTAGCAATTGGGAGGGTTTTGTTGTAAAAAACCTGGCAACCCTTTTCGTCAAGCAGGTAACGTTATTACTATCTTGTCTCCTCTGAGGCTGGGACTCTAAACAGTGTTCTGTGCTCGTCTGTGCAGTAACAAAGATAGACAAAGACAGAACAGTTAACATGTTTTGCTCAAACTTTCACCATGACATTAGAACTGGTATATCTTAAAAACACATGAGTTACAAAAACAGTCGGTTATGTTTGTGAAGGTAAACAGCTGGGAAATAAATCGGATGTTTATTTTAGATCTGTGTGGCGGCAGCAATATACAGTGAGAAAATAATCACTTCATGTGATGTTTAAGTGAATAAAATAGCCTTGACAGCCTTACTTACTGGAGATCCACAACTATTGACTTCTCTCTCACCGGACTTGTTTGTGTGTAGGTAGGGCTGTCACGATTATGAAATTTGGCTGATGGTTAATTGTCTAAAAATAGTCACGGTTATTGCGATTAATTGTCTGTTTTAGGGCTTTGGC
>NW_015626036.1:260637-260782 GCF_001515625.1 Sinocyclocheilus rhinocerous | reverse complement strand
AAAGGCTTCTAATAATCTTTCTGTTTGTGATAATTCCTTCCTTCCTTAAACTTAAATGGGAATATATCATCTTGGAGAGAGAGTTTTACCAGACTGCGACCATTTTTTCTGCCTGTGCGACTAAATTTTGTGTGCGGTCGCACTG
>NW_015626036.1:254184-260605 GCF_001515625.1 Sinocyclocheilus rhinocerous | reverse complement strand
ACTTTCGTTTCCATATAACTATAAACTTTGATAAAAGTTCATCAGCATGCATTGAATAATCCCATGTTGTAGAGCAAAAAAAATCAATAAAAAATATTGTGACCAAATCATGTGCTCGTGTGACCAGCTGAAAAAGTTAGTTGCAAAAGAGCGACAAGTGGGAAGAATGAGTCTGGAGCCCTGTATAGGCTACACAGTGCATGAAAAGCAAACTGGTGCTCTTCTGTTTCTTATGGTGTAACAACCGCGGTTAGATCAAATAATCGCGATTAGACGGTCATTTAATTATCGCGACAGGCCTATGTGTAGGTGATGTAAAAGAGGAAAGCAGGCATTTGGACCAAAGCACTGTGAGTCAAAGGAGGGGAGACTCAAAATGTTTCTAAACTTAAAACACATTTTTGTCCCGTTTGTGTTGTTTTACTACTTACCCCCAGTGGATTTCCGCCTATGTTCACAACTGACAGCGGTTTGCATGATGGAAACAAAACATTTTAAACTGAAATTTAGACCAATTTTTCATGAATTTGAACAGAGACCACAAACAAACAAAAAAATAGAAAAACTACAAAAACCAATTTCGTCAAGACAAACCTATAATGCTCACTGAATAGGCCTTTGAAAGTTTTGAAAAAATAAATTTAGATAAAATGATAGACAGAATGACAGACAGACAGACAGACAGATAGATAGATAGACAGATCTCACAGATGGCTGGTTAATCCATCTGCACTTGTAACTACTAAGTTAACGCAGGAGAACTGGATCAAACGTCAGTGGGTGAGCGGCTAGAGTTGGGTTATGTCAATACAACAGCTTCCTGACCGATAAAAGACTCCGAGCAACTGAGGAGTGCCGTCTGTGAAACTGAGACTTGTGAACAATAGCCCACTTAACCATGTTTGTCCTGTTGATGGTGAAACCGTGATTTATGACCGGCTGACATCACTGAACAATACACCAGTAAGCTGACTGATGACTGACGAGTTATACTGCACTACACAGGCTGGAGGGGGTGTGTTACAAAACCCTAGAACAGAAGACACAAAACCTAAGTAAATCCAGATGTCTTTGGGAATTGGACATCTTGAAAGATCAGTGTGTCCTCTGGAAGCAGCAAAAGGCTTAGGACTGTTGACCCAGGATTTTTTGGGAGGCACCGCTGGAATGTTTTTCTTAGATCAAGTTAACTAGCCTCTGTTTCAGCTCAGATCCCATCCCTCCCTCACAGACTGGAGTGCCTAATAAGGAAGGTTGCGTCTTCATTTATATGGGCTCTTCATTGACGCCACACGCCGGTTTGGTCAAGCAGGTACAGTTACGGCCACCGGCAGATACTGGAACACAAAACCACCATCCACTGACATCACAAGTCACATGATACATGCTTTAAACTTAATAAACGAATCAGTCTTTCATTTTCCACAGCCATCATGGCATACTTTTCCGTCTTGTTGTGCTGGAGCTCCAAACCACCCTAAAACTATACAACTACTGCAGTTTTTGAATATTATAAAATGGATATAAAGCAGCAAATCAGCATATCAGAATGATTTCTGAAGGATCATGTGACACTGAAGACTGGAGTAATGATGCTGAAAATTCAGCTTTGATCACAGGAATAAATGACATATTAAAATATATTCAAGAAGAAAACGGTTGTTTTAAAAAGTGTCTGCCAAATGCAATGAAGGTAGGTAAATGTGAAACGCCCAACCCTGCAGTATACATGGGTCAAACTTGTTTAAAAAGGTGCAAGGGTGTAAAACGAGACATACAGCCAGAGCTGATCTCCTAAAGCTCTTCAGTGGATCAGATTCCCAGTAAAGGCAGGTTCAGTTTGACGGATGTGACTATGAATGCTGTGAAACAAGTTTAAGTATCTAGATGAAACTGAGCTATAAATAGCAATAGAGTTCTGACATCACTTTTGAAAAGTTTTAACACTACAAAGCCAGACATGTCAAAAAAAAAGAAAGACTTATTTGAATTTCATATTTAGACAAAACATTTTTTTTTAAATCTAAAGAAAAAGTTGTTTGCTGAGTATCATATTATTGGACATATGATATAGTTGAGAATATTGAGCTCATACTCAAAAAACGCTAATTTTATTCAGAACTTAAACTGAGGAAAATATGCAATTCGGTGCAGATGCTGATATTCATATGGACAAAAAGTAAGATGATATTGTGATAGCTGGTAACGTAAATCAATGAGATCTTTATAACAGTATAACAGCCTACTATATACTTGTGCTTCATTTTTAAAAATCGGTAAAGACTTCACAGCAAAAAGGCATGTGAACCACAAACTGACATTTTTGCATTCATACTAACAGGCCTTTTACTTCCAAAAAGGTCTAAACTATCAATCAAACGACAGAAGGCATGTAGCAGACAAAGGCCGTTTTAATCATGTTGATAATTTAGAGGCCTTAGAAATTTGTGTCAAATATGATACAGTAGGCTTTATAGGGTTAAATACGACTCTCTTTCATTTTCCCTAATGTCTGCTAAGCCTAATTTGCAATCAAAGGCTGTCGGTTTGACTTTCCATTTACCCAAGATGCTCTTCTCATTAGAGCAATGCGGTGAAGACAGACGCCACTCATCCTGGAAGCCTGTCGGTGGCGACCTGTAATAAGAGGGATACGTTTCTTTCTAACGGCAGGTTTAATTAGTGACTGCCATGTGGCAGATCACCTGGGATGAGAGAGTTACCGTGGGTGCATTCTGCCAGCTTCAGCGTCTGGGCTTCTGTCTCACTGCTTTAATGATCCTCTCCACAGGCGACCGCGCTTTCACTGTCGCATCTGCAGGACCCGCTTGGCAAGCGCACCGCCGGCAGCCTTCTCATTGAAGTTGCCATGCAGCACATTTTTGTCACGGACAACACAGAGAGCCTGTCAGGTAGAGTTTAGCATCACGGCCCCTTTGCGATGGCAATCGTAGAAGGTTATTAATAGCCCTGTTTCGTTAATAAGTTTTCCTTGTTGGCATTACCAACAAGTTTACACACTTAAAAATAAGTCTCCAAAAGGGGGCCATAGAACCTTTCAGTGATTATTTCTTAAAATAACCAATATTTTCTTAGTGTGAATCTCAAGAACCTTTTCCAGTATAAAGAACCTATTGTGGAATGGAAGGTTTCCATGGTTGTTAAAGGAACAGTTCATCCACAATTTTTAATTTGCTGAAAATGTTCTCACCCTCAGGCTATCCGAGACGTAGATGAGTTTTTTTTTTTTTGTCAGAACAGATTTGGAGAAATTTATAAAATGTATCACTTTCTCACCAATGGATGCTCTGCAGTGAATGGGTGCCGTCAGAATGAGAGTCCAAACAGCTGATAAAAACATCACAATTATCCACAAGTAACCCACACCACTCCAGTCCATCAATTAACATCTTGTGAAGCCAAAAGCTGTGAAACAAATCCATCATTAAGACGTTCTAACCATCGCCTCTGGCCAAAATGCCATCAATTATAAATCCATAATTCATAATAACGCTTCCTCCAGTGAAAAAGTCCATCCTCTGTTGTCAGAATCCACTGACATATTTGTTTAAAACTGTTCTGGACTGTTTTCAATTGTAAACGGTGCTTGAACCTCCTTATTCAGACAAGACAACTTCTCTGGAGAAAACAATATTATGGATTTTGGACTTATATTTTAAACTCTAAATATTTCTCTATGATGGATTTGTTTCACACAAACACGCTGCTCTTCACTTTACAAGACATAAAATGATGGACTGGAGTCATGTGGATTATTTGTGGATTATTGTGATGTTTTTATCATCTGTTTGGACTCTCATTCTGACGGCACCCATTCACTGCAGAGCATCCATTGCTGAGCAAGTGACGTAATGTTAAATTTCTCTAAATCTGTTCCCATGAAGAAACAAACTCTGGTGAGTACATTTTCATTAAATTTCCATTTTGGGTGAACTATTCTTTTAAATGTTCTTCATAGAACTGTAGATGCCTTCGTTTTTAAGAGTGTATTTTCAAAGCGTTTCCATATACAGACAACGAGAAACCGAGCTTAACGTCAGGCACCAGCTATGTCGGGTACAAAATAAATAACATGAAACATGAAACAAAGAGAGACGGAGGGTATTTAAAAGAAAAACATTCTTTGAAGTCCAAATGAGATTAGGCCTCAGCGAGAGGACATATTCTGGAGAGAAGACCACCTGTGCCCGCATGGAGGACTAAACGAGAACAAAAGAAGGTTAAGCCACCTCATCCCCTTAAATACCCTCAAGTGCGTCACAGATAACGGTGCAGTAAACACGTTTCTAACACACACAGTCATGCAGAACTCTTGCTGATCAAAATTTACATAAATGCATATGCATTCAAAATATACATATCAGTTCATGCATATGTTGTCGGTGTTGTAAAGAAATGCTGCATGATAAATCATACCTCCACGTGACACGCCTTCTACCATCAACATTTCCTGTGATTTGTTTACATCTGGAAACATGTTTCTTAAAACAACATTCCCAGCTGAAAACTATTGCAAAATTCCCTGAGGGCCTGAAAGCTTGTGCATGAATGTCCGCAACCTCAGTACCAATCAAGAAACAAGATCCTCAAAGCTAAAGGGAAATACAAGCAATTATGGGCCAAAAGAGCCTCAGTGAAAATGTGAACAGACACAGGGTTTAATCAAGAGCAAAAGAGTCTTTGTAAAGGTACGGCACATTATTCAGGTGATCAAGCACCCTGTCAGACCTTTATGTGCCCTTCTAAAATTGTTCTAAAGTTGTTCATTAGAAAAAGTGAATCGCCTCCCTATATATTTTTCAAATTACTTTTCTTCCCTTTTTACAACTTACATAACTTGACTAATTCTTTACCCATATTGCACCAGTGTTTCTCCGGTAAAGAGTGTAAATTTAGTCATTAACCACATGAATAAACAGAGCTGACAGTTTTCTAACAGGATATGATTTCACCACAGCTCATCACTGCAAAATGACAGCATGCAAACACATCTTTCAGAGTTTCAAAAACAAACGTACAGCGCAAATCATGAGCAAATGACTTTAATGAACTGGTTCTTTTAATGAACTGTCGTTCACTGGATAAAGGGTTGTGAAAAATAATGTAAAAATTCTCATGAATAACAATATATTATACTATATATATATATATATATATATATATATACTGTATATATATATATATACAGTATATTAGTGCTGTCAAAAGATTAATCGCGATTAATCGTTTGACAGTACTAATATATATACACTGAACAAAATTATAAACGCAACACTTTTGTTTTTGCCCCCATTTTTCATGACCTCTTCAATGGCTGTGCGAAGTTGCTGGATATTGGCAGGAACTGGAACACGTTGTCATATACGCCGATCCAGAGCATCCCAAACATGCTCAATATTGGAAAATAAAGGTCATTTAATATTACAATTAAAACATTGAAAAAATATTGTATGATTATTCCTTAAAAATAAGATTTTTATAATTTTAGTAGTAGTAGTAGTAGCAACCTATTACGTACATTCTACTGAACAATATATTTCTGCTGCAATGCCTTCAAGTTAAACCAATAATAATAATAATATATATGGCGCGCCGCGTCGTGCCCCGCCCCGCCCCGCCCCGCAGTGTTCAGCGCACATGTTTAACTCCTCGTCACTGCGCGGTTTGATGATCCGCTCAATATTCCGATCTATGAATGTGCGTTCCGCTCGTACTGCTCATGCTCACCGGAAAAGCAAAGTCCGCTCAAATAACGCGCTGACAGGAAATTTCTACTTGTTCCGGTTTGCAGTAGCGCTACTGTGCTGTAACATGGTGTAGGCTAGTTCAGCTGTACTGGGCAACGCTGCTAAAATGATGCTACCTTCAGTGACGCTATGCTACCTTCAGTGACGCTATGCTCATATGCTCTGATAATAATAGCTTTGTAGGACTATACATTATTTGGATAATTAGTAAAAAAAAACAAAAAAAAAACATATCTGATTCTGTTACATAGAAGTGAATAAAAATAATATATTTATATTTAATATTAAGGTAACACTTTTCAATAAGGTTCTATTAGTTAATGTATTAACTATCATGAAGAAACAATGAACAATACATTTATTACAGTATTAATTAATCTTTCTTAATGTTAGTTAATGAGAATACAGTTATTCACTGTTAGTTCATGTTAATTCAGAGTGCATTAACTGTTAACAAGCACAACTGTTGATTTTAATAATGCATTAGTAAATGTTGAAATTAACATGAACTAAGATTAGTAAATGCTGAAGAAATATTATTCATTCTTAGTTCATTA
Source organism: Sinocyclocheilus rhinocerous (assembly GCF_001515625.1). Taxonomy (NCBI): domain Eukaryota; kingdom Metazoa; phylum Chordata; class Actinopteri; order Cypriniformes; family Cyprinidae; genus Sinocyclocheilus; species Sinocyclocheilus rhinocerous. Next base: position 254,280 of record NW_015626036.1, on the reverse strand, counting down.
ACTAAAGTAGTTAACTAATGAACCTTATTGTAAAGTGTTACCAATATTAATATAAATTCTGTCCAGTTTTATTGTGTTACTTTTAGTAAAAGTGTG
>NW_015626036.1:227925-253421 GCF_001515625.1 Sinocyclocheilus rhinocerous | reverse complement strand
ATTTTTATTTTAATGTAAGACTATGTTTTATTTATTTTAATTTTAACAGTAATTTACTTTCAAATGCCCCAATTGCTGAAGGGTATGCACAACTTTTTAGTTCAATTTCAAGTTGCACTGTTCAAAATACCTGTAGTAGCACAGCAGTGCATACCTGTTTACATTTAATTAAGGTGGACTAGATTAGACTGTAATACAAATAGTTGAGTTTGCCAGGTGCATACAACATTTATGACAGGTTTTCATGAAAGTGTTGGTCAGTTTGTCTGCTTGACAATCCCATTTTGCACTGCAACAATAAAACTGAAGTGAGATAAACAAACTGAGAAATGTTTATTTTTAGTTAAAACAGATGTTGTCAAAGTTTTCCTTTGGGGACATAATTTGAAGTTGGAAAAAGGTAATAAATTGCAATATATCGCAATATATTTAAAATCGCAATAATATTGTATCGTGACAATATCGTATTGTGAGACCTCTGGTGATTCCCACCCCTAAAAATCACCGCAAGCGTCACACGCGCTTCAGTACAATTGGTAAACAAAACCGCACGCCTGCACCATTCATTAACACAGAGACACGAAGAATTCATATTTAAATAGTCGTTTTGCGGCTTAATATTTACAAATACTAGTGGGAGTGGGAGTGTGCTCACTTGTGTGTGCGCGCACATGTGTGTGTGTGTGTGTGTGTGTGTGTGTGCAAACTCTGCTGTGCGCGATACAGAGCGCGACCATAACGAAACGCGACCTAAATGACATGCCGTCGTGTAAATAAAATAAATAACATAAGGCTATTTAGTTTCCATTGGGGGGGGCGGGCCGCCCCCCTAATATAATGGCAGGGGAAACACTGGTATGTATAACAACATTTATGTTATTATATATAAATATCATTAAATATAGACAATTAAATAAAATGTAGACAGGAACAGAATTCTATAGGAATTCTGTTCGAAATAAAGTCCAAGTCAAAAGGAACATTTTTTTAAATAGGACAAGCAAATTATCCATAAAGACGGACACAGCTATGCATACATGCATACTCCTGCTAATCTCTCTGGAGGATTCCTGGAGCCTCCGGTCTCCTTCATTTGCAATGTCAGTATCAACAGTTCTGGCACTACATGTTTGTAGGGTCTTTCAGTCTAATCCTTGCATTTTCCACAGCGCAGCGGATATGAAGAATGGCTAGCGTATATGTCTGTAGTATTAGCACATGGCTGAGGTAATGGGTTTTGCCGTTGGAAGTGCATCACAGTAATGCTAATCCCATCAAACCCTACCTTTGTGATGTCACTGACCTTCCCTTAGCCGTTGGTGTGCATACACACGGGACGTTCCAGGGATGCCCCGTCTCAGGGGTAAGCCTGGGAAGATCTCCAGACGTCACAAGCAACACTGCCACGTCTTTTTATAGCACTGAAGAGTGCATCGTGTCTGCTGTACGATTACTACATCTTATCCTCGGGGTCTAACGTCACTTGGTTATGTAATATGAGATGTTTTGGGTCAATATCATAAATAAAAATATTTGATGCACACACACACACACACACACACACGCACACAAAAATGTTATTTGCTTTAAAAATACATTTAATTCCCAAAGCCTTGCTAAAATAAGTATTTAGTTGCCAATGTGCTGTCTGCAGAAATGCATTGAGATCTAGTGCATGCAGGCGAGGAGAGGAGCTGCTAAGATCTGCTGATTCAGCTCACGTCTTCACTGTGAGCGGTATTAAATAATGGCCTCTGCCTCTTCAATCTGACCCCAGGGTGCTGCTGCTGTTCGGTGTGGATCGCTGGGAAAGAGGAGGCAATGCAGTAATGTGTCATCTTGCTTCAAATTCCACAGTTAACCTACAACGACACAACTTTCCCAGTGAATGTAATGTTCTTGAATATTTGTGTGTCATTCAGGCTCTTTTTAAGAGGTATAAAAAAGGACATGAATGTAAAAGATATAACAGGTTTATCTGACTGTCTTAAGGCAAGACTAACAGATGTCATTATACTTCCCCGAGGCTGATTAATCACAGTACATTAAGACTATTGTTTTCTATGACAAGTTTTCTGAAAGGTTATATGTAAATATGCAAAACAAATATTATCTAATTAATAATTCACTAATTTGCATGGCTTTCCAGCACATAAATCTAAGCACTGGATAAAGTCAGGTTCAAAATTCTTGTTTCATTTTCTTGACATATTGAGTCAAACAGTCAAATACTGTCAACAGCCAGAAGAAGAAAAAAACATTTTTAACATGTTTTACATGAATAAAATGTTAAATATATATTTATTTATTTATGGACAAACCCCTCTATAAAAACATTCACAATAGAGACAGGAATAAAAATGCATAGTACTTCTGAAAGAAAACGCCTTTAAAGAAATGTATTGTAATTTAAGTCTACAGACGCAAATAGATGCAATTTAATAAAATAAACACTTAAATGTGTATTTTGGATGTTTATGTTCCACGAGTCTGAAAGTAGACATGTTATGGAAGCAAAATAGCTTCAAATCTCAAAATTGAGCAGTGCATAAAGAAAACAATGGTTTTGCCTGTTGTGTTTTGCCTTAAGCATTTATGGAAACTCTAAATGCATGAATTGATCATGATATATACGATGGAAGAACACCATTAGCATGATTTAAATCTCTGTTTTCTAGCATGCACTGATGTTTAAACGCACAGAGAGAGAGAGACAGAGGCGGTCTCTGGTGTGCAGCGTCTGTGTGTGTGGGTTATTTGTTATCTAGCGTGGCACACACTCAAGGGACGGCGCTCAGGGAGCTTTGGCAGACAGCATGCAGTACATTTCGCAATGTGAAACGAACCGTTATAAAACTACTACAGTAGTGCAGATGCAACTAATGGGTGGCATGTCGCTCTATGAGCGATTCCTAAACAGATGAATGGAGTAAATTTACAGTTACACAGTACGTACAGAATGAGTCATGAGGCATTCAAGGTTATAGCGGCACTGCATATTAATAAAGCGCAGCGTATTAATAAAACAGCACATTTCTGAATCAGAAAGCTAATCAGTTTATCGCTGTCTTGAGTACAGCCACCACAACAGTAACAGAAGAATGCATGCTACATACATGCAACCGGACACATGATTTAATGTACTGGCCGATATGTATTTACGTACTTGCATTAGGTATGTTATGTAGGCGTCATAAACTGTGAGACTATTGCCGAACATCTCTGTAGCGTCTGGACCAATCAGACACACCATTTTTCATTTGATTTAACAAATCAATTATTCATTAGATTAACAAACATTCACAGACCCCTCACCCAATAAACATACTGGGTGCCAAGATGTCTGTGAACGAGGCCCAGGACACTGGTTACCATGGCAACCACGACACCTTTGCTAGACCAGATACATTTACGACCTAATGGCATTAGGTCATTTTCCATAGGAAAGACACAGTGCACAGTAAAAATGGACTCTTCTCTAATTAATTAATAGGAAAACCTTTCTTTGAATGAACATGTGTGTGTGTGTGTTTATGTGTATGTTAGACCAGTTTAATTGTTTATGTAGTATGTTAGACTAGTTTAAGTGTTTATGTAGTATGTTGGACTAGTTTAAGTGTTTATGTAGTTAATAAAGTCTTATTTGTATCACACTTGACGTTGTTCATTGTTTACTCATAACTGGCGTCCCTAATCATGCAGATTTATGCTGCAGGCTCTGTGTAGAGTTGTACAGTAAGAAAGTTATTTCCCTTAACCAGGAAATTAACGTTCTTAGAATTGACAGACAGTTGACCCTGAGAGGTCAAGTAAATATCTACAGCGGATCTAAATATTTATAATTAATTATAACTAGTTATGATTAATTATTCATATTTCCCCATGAGCTGATTCGCTACATCTCTAAAACACACTCTAAGCTCACTGCTGGTTAATCCTTCATTATTTTACTGAACTGCTTTTTGCACAACTCTCTACATTGCGAGTAAATCACTCGCATATGCGACTAAATCTTCACTCTGGCGACTAAATGATGTCTAATATTAGCCAATTGCTAATAAATTCTCAGATTTTACTCGCCAGTGTGTGAGTTGGAGGCTAAGTATAAGTTTAGCTCAGATATATTTTCACTCGCCGAACACTCTCTGACTGAGCGCATCAGAGTTTCACGTGTGTATATGTGTGTGTGTGTGTGTGTGTGTGTGTATATGTGTGTATATATGTATATGTATATATTTATCAGTCTGGCGAGTAAACAAAAAAATTTACTAGCCAATGGCGATTCAATTGCCAAGGTGATCGTAGAGGGCTGTTGCAGTAATTGATTTTCCCAATTAGCGATGGCACAAAGGCGCATAGGTGCAAAGGTCATTCAAACAAGCTTACATGCATGAAGACAGAGAATAGATGAGCACAATCAAGCGAAACCAAACTGAAAAAGGTGATGCATGCTGACAAGCTCTGTCCTTTTTAAGCTATTCAGTAAATCAATTCCATTGATTTAACAATGTAGCACCCATAATTCATCTGACGGCATGTAACCTCCTCAATATTACCTGAAAAGTATTCAGGAGGAAACAAAAAATTAGCTTTCTTCATGCACAAAACAACATAATAAGGGAGCAGGCATTCAGTTCAATAAGAGTCCAATACAAACATGAAATGTGTGTATTTGGTTGTGTGTGTGTGTGTGTGTGTGTGTGTTTCCAAAGAAGACTGGGATTATGTGATTTTGGGCTTAATCACACAGTAGTGATAAAATGCTTAAAATTCCTTCATTGACTGCAGACGTTCACTGTTCTCTCAAGTATTAAGCCATAGAATTCCATTAAAATTCCTCCCTCACAAAACTAAATTCATTTCAGACTTGATGCATATGATATCATATTATTTTTATAATTTTGAGTCCAGAAAATAAAATAAAATTTTACACAACATTAATATAATATAATAAATAGTTGACACTGAATTCCATTAAAATTCCTCCCTCACAAAACTAAATTCATTTCAGACTTGATGCATATGATATCATATTATTTTTATAATTTTGAGTCCAGAAAATAAAATAAAATTTTACACATTAATATAATATAATATAATATAATATAATAAATAGTTGACACTATAGTTGAGAAAGTCACGTGTTTGCCTTTCTTTCTTTGAACGCACAACCTCTCTTCTATTGGTGATTCAAAGAAAACTTGTCTAAGCTGACTTGTCTGTTTTGCAAACAGAAGCAAATGAACCTTATCTTTGTTCGGTTTCTGTAATTGGGACGAATGTTTGCATAAACTTGCCGTGTTCTGCTTGTGATGTACGTTAATGTTTATTTCTCATTGCTTAAAACAACATAATTAGTCAATTTCTATAATATAAAAATCAAAGCAAACATGTATGTTTGTAAATGTAAAAGGCTGAAGTTGGTTAAAATAAGAAGACTGTGTTGCTCTTACCAGCGGGGAAATGAGCTTTGACATGTCTTGACCTGACAAATGCATTAACTGCAGCTGATGTATTACTAATCTGCTGAAAATACTAATAATGTTTGGTCTTCACATTGAACGTCAATGGAAACACACACAAGTGTTCTGTGCTGCCTTAGGGAAGACGACTGAGATGAGAGCTGTCTTAAGGCTATAACACACAACCTTAAAGGCAGCAGGTTCCTGATCTGAACCCTGTAGTTTCTGAATCCAGAAGAGTGCAGAAATTCCAGCTGAACGGTTTACGACCCATCACGTTGATCTCTTCTGAAATAATAGGCACGGTGTAGGTGGAAGTGAAAAAATAGGTAAAAGTTCGCAAACGTACACACACACACCCACACACGCACAAAGCATCGGTTGCATGCTTTCAGTTCTCACAGAACAATACCGTCTTGCTGTAGGGTGGGAAAGAAATCATATGGTGCTTTCGCAACTCTGTAATTTGATTGTAGCATAGAAAAATGCTAATTACATTTCTCTTTTCCTTCCAAATATTTAGGAAGCACTGTTGGTACATGAACTAAACTGACGCCAAAGGTCTGTTTAATGTCATTTGTCATGTGCTAGTCAATGCAGTGCTTCTTTTATGATGCCTCTGTTTAAGCTGTGACTTAAGGAAACTAAAGTGTGACACTCCTTCATGAAACTAGAAACACGGACCTCCCTGGACCAAATCCCTGTTCATGTGCCACACTAACGTTCCTGTTACCTCATTTATCACCACAGTAAAGCAGCATTTCAGAGCGATGCCATTATAGACGCCGCAGAGCCCTAGAGAGAAGCAAAGCATGAAACCCAAAGCACGCCGCTGTCCCTTCTGATTCATTGCGGCGCTGTTTTGTTTTTCAGGTTTTCCACAACAGTGTGATGACACCATAACCTGCTGTTCGTATTTGGGTGCTGACAGCCTCAAAAGCTGTTTGGAGAACCCATGAGGCCTACGGTCCTAAAAAAATGGCTGTGGCCGCACATGTAGATTGGAAAACACCCAACGAGGAGAGCGAAAATAAACAGCCACGTGACGTTTTCACAGCAAAGGCCTAATAGTAACCTGTGCTGTATAACAATATCTATATGAGTATCCACAGCAAAGCACAATAACATTGTTTATTACAAGCACGAGCTGCAGTTTCATCTGCCACTTTAAATGCTCAAGCTCTTTAAAGTTAAAAGGATTCTGATTGGTTGTCAATATTTGTATTGTTAATCAGCTGGGGGAAAAAAATCATCAAAGTGATTCCAATAAATTTGATCCTCTGTTTCATTGTCATTTTTTTCCTCTGTATTTTGTCTTGTTTTCCATTCCAAATGCCCAAAGATTCTTAAATCAAAATACATTTATTTGAGAAGCAAAATGACATAAGATAAGAAGTCTTGTTTTATGAGAAATTGATATGAAGGGTTTATGGTGAAAACATAGAAATAATCGTAAAAATCAACTTAAAACAAAAACAGATATCTGTTAATTGGGTATTAAAACATGGTTTCGCTTTAAATGAAGTATAAACTCAGTTAATGTTGTTCCATTACTCAGAAAACAAGACTTTATATCTTTAATTTGCATCTCAAGTAAATGTATCTTGATTTAAGGATTGTTAGATATTTGGGAAACAAAACAACACTGCAGAAGACAGTGTTTTTTTTTTTTTGCAGTGCATTCAACATTTAATGCCATGATGTTAAGACTTTCTGCTTTGATTCAAGATCTAAATTTGTGAAAACGCAAATTAAGACCTTTTTAAGACTTGCAGAAACCCTGTTATCGTTCTTGGTGTGAATGGGCCTTCGCAAGCAAGAATACTTTTGATTCCCTATGCTTCTCATGCATGGCTTACCATCAGCTCCTTTGCTCTTACTACGCTGACACCCACTGATATTTACCTCAAGATTAAGACAAATCTACAAACCAATATGTGGGAACCTTAATGCTTTGGTGTGTAAACAGTCGTGACCTACCAACCGTAGTTCCGTGGAACACAACAACACACTAGACCCATTTATTGTGTCCCGTTTCCTTCTGCAATCCATTTGTCACTACTCACCATATCCAGGAATGCCTTCGGAACGGGAAATTGTTGACGTGCATCATTTTTTTTTCCCTTCCTGTATAATTTCGGCCGGTCTTCATTTAAGCGAAGGTGTGGTTCGGGTTGGCTCCTCTCTCTCACAAATAAATAACTCTTATGCCGGCCTCGGGATAGCCATTATACACCCTCCACTGAAACCTGCTCCAAGCATCTCCAAAACAAGAAGTCCGCTTGGAGCAACGAAGAGTACATCTTCTTGGTGTGCTATTCCACAAAAGAGTCTCGAGAAGACACCTCACCCATTTATAAATGTAGACAGTGTGTAAATCAAATTTTAAGGCAAGAAAATGGCATGTTAGGAAAAACTCAAGGGTTAAGGGGTTGTTCCGTAGTAGTAGAGCAAAAATAACAAACACAGAGCAGAACGAGGGTCCTTCCGCTGCCTTTTGTGTGGTATTTGAAACTCACTGTGGTACATCCTCATCGTGAAGTCTCGGCATTAATAACCGTTTTGGGAAAACGCTTCATTTGGACGTCGGAGATGCACGGCGGTGCCCCAAGGAAACCCAAAGACGCATACCATCCCTTTCTAGTGCAGACAGCCCAGATGCCATGGAGAGACAGGTCCGATTCAGTAAGTCCTGGAAATTTCCCCCCCAAAAAAAAGAGTAAGTACTCCGCTCCTGTCAAGCACCACGTAAGCTATTGATCCTCTTAGTGCGGACAGCTCTGATTAATTCAGGGGTGTTTGCTGAAGGAATGGGTGGAGTAGCCGTAGGGGATGAGATGGAGCAAGGCGAGCTGGAGAAGAGAAAACACACCGAGTGTCACCTCAGGGTTGTCGGCGTTCCTGCGTCTTCCCGTCTGATCCCGGCCGTCATCACATGAAGGCAGAGTTGGCAGGCGGTGACAGCGGTCAAGGTGCTGTAAGAATCCAATTAATGCAGTGAAAGCAGCACATGCTAATCCTCTTGACAATCACTTGTCTTCCTTGCCCGAGGGTTTCTCTTTCTCTCTCTCTCCATCTCACTCACTCTCTTCCCTCTCTGGCCGATACAGCGGTTCCCGGTTCTTTTCCTGAGACCATTCGCTCTCTCTCGCTCTGCTGCAGCGCCGGCTCTGGGCTGTACAGGGTGTGTGTGTGTGTGCTTGGGAGAGACTGTGTGACTCGCTGTCTGTGTGTGAGCGTCAAGGGGCCCCACAAGGGAAACTCTGACCGGCCGACAACACACAGAGCTAAATAAAGCACACGCCTGACAGCTGGAAGAGCCTGTTTCTGCAGCGAGGTATTAAAGCTGATGATAATATCTCAAAGGTCAGAAGCAATGACAATGATATGACAACAAAGAAAAGAGTTAAGAAGATATACTGTGAGACAATATTGTCCTACAAGCATGCTCAAACATAGCCTGGGCTGCTTAGGGTATAAGGTACGAGAACAAAACACTATGTTTGCATTAGAAACACCCCATGGGAAAGAAAATTCATAGAGGAAATCTCTTTTATATCTCTAAAATATCTCTTAGATGACATTAAGAGAGCAAAAAGAAAGTCTCTTGCTTAATTTTTTCCTGAGACTCATGATTCTCCTATAAAGTTTTCGAAGATATCTTCATAACTGTCTCAAACTGTGCTCAGATTTGCTATATCAGTGTTGGATTTCTCAGTGCAATCTCAAATATTTCTCATCAGTGTTATGATGAACTGCTATGGATATTTTCTATGATATTCTATGATAAAAACCCCATGGGAAATAAAAATCATACACAAGATCTCTTTTATATCTCTAGAAAATTCTTCTGGATGGCACTGAGAGAGCAAACTGAGAGTCTCCTGCTTCAACATTTTCTCCTGAGAAAAAAAGATCTCATGTTTCTCCTGTAAAGAGATCTGAGATGGTGCTCAGATTTGCCATTTCAAAGTCAGAAATCACAAAGCGAACTCTATTAGAAAAGCCCCATGGAATAGAAAATAATAAAGGGAGGTCTCTATTTTATCTCTAGAGTTTTCTTATGGATGGCATTTAGTCTCCTGCTTGAAAATTTTCTCCTGAGAAAAATATCTTTTCTCCTAAAAAGTTTCATAAGAGATCTTGATAACAGTCAAACTGTGCTCAGATTTGTCATATCAAAGTCAGAAATCTCAGTGCGATCTCAAATATTTCTCATCAGTTTCTGCCAAGATGAAATGATACAAGCTGATATCGACATTTTCATTCAAACTCTATGCAACGCACTTACTATATGTGAACAGTTGATTCATTTGTATCTATCTGAGGGGAAACATCTGAGACAAAGTTAATACTTCAATGAAACATTTGAAAACTCTCAGCATTAACACTAAGCACACACTCATGACTGTGTCGTTAGCATTAGCGCAAAATGTAAACTAAATACCTTCAATACTTCTTCCTGTTCAATTTACCCCTTCAAGTAACTGGGAAAAAAGCCCACTGACATATAATTATTTCCTGTGACATAATTCAATTTTACCTCTAAATTGTTTTTATGCAGGGCCTAACACAGCGTAATGCCTGGTCATAAATCAAAAATATAATTCTGACATAACAGGATGGAGATGTAGGAATTACAAAATAGTTGTTGAGAGAATGCTTCAGATGCCACGTGTGACTGACGCCTTATTTGGTTCATTCAGGTGTTTGAACACACATGCACATCTGAACCAGCCACAAAGCTGGACACTATCAAGTGCACATGTTATGATTCTCTCTGCTCTCTTTATACTGTACCTATCAATAAAAGATGCAAAAATTATTTCGAGTCAGTAGCACAAATGGTGTAGGATGCAAGTAAAAAAAAAAGGAACTGTGCTCAGATTTGTCATATCAAAGTCAGAAATCTCAGTGCGATCTCAAATATTTCTCATCAGTTTCTGCCAAGATAAAATGATACAAGCTGATATCGACATTTTCATTCAAACTCTATGCAACGCACTTACTATATGTGAACAGTTGATTCATTTGTATCTATCTGAGGGGAAACATCTGAGACAAAGTTAATACTTCAATGAAACATTTGAAAACTCTCAGCATTAACACTAAGCACAAACTCATGACTGTGTCGTTAGCATTAGCGCACACTCAAGATATAGTGGCATTTTAGGACAAAGAGAAAAGAAGTCTTAAAGAATTACAAATGTTGCTAAATGTAAACTAAATACCTTCAATGCTTCTTCCTGTTCAATTTACCCCTTCAAGTAACTGGGAAAAAAGTCCACTGACATATAATTATTTCCTGTGACATAATTCAATTTTACCTCTAAATTGTTTTTATGCAGGGCCTAACACAGCGTAATGCCTGGTCATAAATCAAAAATATAATTCTGACATAACAGGATGGAGATGTAGGAATTACAAAATAGTTGTTGAGAGAATGCTTCAGATGCCACGTGTGACTGACGCCTTATTTGGTTCATTCAGGTGTTTGAACACACATGCACATCTGAACCAGCCACAAAGCTGGACACTATCAAGTGCACATGTTATGATTCTCTCTGCTCTCTTTATACTGTACCTATCAATAAAAGATGCAAAAAGTATTTCGAGTCAGTAGCACAAATGGTGTAGGATGCAAGTAAAAAAAAAAAGAAAAAAAAAGGAGAACAAAACCTGAACCTTCAGTAATAATAATTTGGGATGCAACATAGAAAAACATTACATTTTTACACAAAAATCTGAGTCTTGATGTTAAAAGAAAGATATTGTGGCAGCATTCGTAACTGAATTTTCATTGCCTTTTAAATGCCATTTAAGTTATTCCAGATATTCTAGAGAACTGAAGTAGCAATCACACAGAATTTGCAATTCTAATTTGAATGTATGGAAGTAAAATTAAAATGAAAAATTCAGAAAGAAAACTAGAAAAGCAAAGTTTGGATGGATGAAAATTAGCATTTTTTGGTTGTCTGCATCTCTAACAATAATAATAGTGATGCTCACCTCAAAAGCACCACTAGAAATGATTAAAAAAAAAACACTGTTTGTTGGCTTTTACAAGATTTAGTCCTTAACATCTCTTTCATGAACGTTTACTTCAGCTGAGATTTGTTACATAAGCTCTGTGGCCTTATATTACACGCAGCAGAGGCTCAGTATTTACTTATTAAAACCTCAGTGTAGCTCAGCGCTGGGCGTAAATGTCACTGTGTTTTCAAACCAGATTGAAAATTGTCCAGGTATCCATTTGAGTTTAAGTAGTTGTTCAGCTGATTAAAAATCACCTTTTCAATAATCTTGTCTATAAAAGGAAGATTTGATATTGGTCTGTAGTTGCTCAATATGGTGTTATCAAGATTGCTCTTTTTCAGAAGGGGTTTAACAACTGCCGTTTTCAGGGAGTTTGGAAACGTCCCAGAAAGAAGCGAGGCGTTCACCACTTCTAAGAGATCTGCTTCCAAACAGTTAAGCACCCTTTTGAAAAAATATGTGGGAAGTGTGTCAAGATAGCAGGTTGACTTCAGTGTCACATGATCCTTCAGAAATCATCCTGATTTGCTGCTTAAGAAATTGTTAATATAATTACCCCTGAAAACAGATGTTAATCAGTTTTTAATGACTCAAATTCAAATTGATTCGAAACCAATAAATCAATTCTTTATTAAACTCAAACTGAAGTTAAAGTCAGATAAACTCAAATGAAAGAATCAGTATTTCTTTTTAGTCTAACAAATTACTTGCTGAATACATATGATTTATTTAATACTTATATGATAATGTGCTGTAAAATGTTAAACATTTAAAAAAAAAAGGTTTTATTGTAATAAATTGCTTTTTGTTCTTGTTGTTTATCAGCAGCCTTGCAGCAAGAACAGAATTCTGGGAATGCTATAACTGCGTATACTGTAGCTTATTTTCACTTCGTATCTCCCTGTTGACAAAATATCAGATGCATGATCTTGTATGTTTTCAAAAATAGCAGTGGTCTGGAGTTATGTAAGTTGGACAGGCTGGAAAGGCCAATAAGAGAGTGTGTGTGTGTGTTTGTTTGCGTCTGTGTTAGTGCAGCGAGGGGTTGTCACTGGCTGTTCTGGGATGCCCGGCTGGTTAAAACGGGAAATGTCAAGCGCAGCCGGGGCAGGTATATGCTACAGCGGTGCGCAAGGTCACATCCCGACCCCTGCTGAGCAAACCCGACAGCGCTCCGAGTGTATGACGAACAGACCGCTGGCCTGTACATGCATCTGAATGCCTCCCAGCGTGGATTACTTTAAACTTTACTGCGTCTCTGCAGACGGAGCTCTTTATTCAGTGCATCGCACTGTGCAAGAGTGGGAGAAATCTTAGAAAAGCAGTAGGAAAGGCTATATATCTGCCATCAACTCCCGCTGACATGCTTCTCACAGCATTCGGTTTCATTCTCCTTGTTAACGCGTGTCAGACTGTAAGACGCAACTCGAGGCGATACCCAAAATCTCTGCAAACATGATACAAGACTCTGTGTGACATAAAGGGATGAAGAAACCATGCATATTATATATATAAAGTGCATAATGAGTTTCCAAATGCATGTTAAACTTACAGCACTTTCAGAGATAGAGCACGCAGCACAAGACGCTCTGAAAACGCAATGTTAGGAGTTGCACGTGTGTAAATGAACACAGTGCTGCTCTTCACTCTGAAACAGACTACACACACAAAAAAATGGTGTAAATTTTACTTTGAAACAATTTTCATTAAGAAAATTACACTTCTAAAGTAAACTTCACAAATAATTACAAAGAAACAGAAATTAACTCAAAATGTTTAAATAATAATAATAATAATAATAATTCATTACATTTATATAGCGCTTTTCTAGGCACTCAAAGCGCTTTACATTGTCAGGGGGTATCTCCTCATCCACCACCAGTGTGGTGTTTCTTAAATAGAAAGATTAAAATAGCATTATTTTGTAAAATGTACACAAAAAAAGTAATTTAAATGGATAATCCTGATTTGATAAGATATAACACTACTTGAGTTTATTTCAAACCCCATTTGTTTGTTTTTTTATGTTACATTTGATTTCTTTCTTTCTTAAGTTTTCATCAACTCCGAACCCCATTTGGGAAACCCTGATATATAGTATTTACAGTGCTTTTGGCATAACAGAGGAATAAGGAATGTGGGAGGAAAGGCTTTCTGCACCAGGAGGAAATGAATGATCCGTAGAGATGAATGGTTTTATTACCCGGCCTCACAACAGATGGAGCAATTACAGATACATTGTGAATTACTGCAAGCAAAGTCCAACACCATCTGTCAAAAGAGAAATCAGAAAGCAAGTCCAACTGGACGGGATGTTCCTCAAGAGTTCCTGGTGAATTGGGGTGCTAGGCATGTCTGTGAATAAAGCGTGTTCCTCTGACTGAAGTACATGATTCATCTGGAGAATCTAGATTTGAAAGTGAAATCTGGGACTGACAGTGATTTGCTGCAACAAAAGGACTGTAAGTCAATGAACATTTTGATGCAAGACTGAAAAAGTTATACTAGTTAAACTTGTGAAATGTGAAGTGACATAATGCAGCATCTTCCAATTGTACAGCAGACAAAAAAAAACTGGATACTGCAGTCAAATTGTAACACTGTCAAGTTTGTCTCAATGGAAGAGACTGAACCGAAAGACAGCTTTACTTCATCTCAGAGAGAGATTTGTATGCTACAGACTGTCATTTTCAGACTGTTTTGTGTTTCATCTAATGTGTCTATAATATACAGCGCTGCTCTAATTAAAGTTTCTCATCAAAGGCCCTCACTGTGAGGAAACGACCACCTTGAGAAGCACAGCAGGAGAGACGTCTTAAAGAGACAGTAGCACACCAGTAATTCAGAGGACCAAAACAAAGACACTAGAGCAAAACACAAAACACTCATTTAGTACTGAAAGACTGATTGATCAGTATTTGTAATATAAAAAATGGAGTAGAAAAAAATGTAATTCAGAAATTGCTAACAAATTTCACAAACAATTACAAAGAAACAAACACACTGAATTAAACACAAAATTTCAAGTAGAAAAACTGCATTTCAAAAATCATTTTTACAGTGTATATTAGGCTTGTCGCGATAGACTGTGCTGACGGTGATACCGGTGTTAAGCCGCAACACCGGTTACGTCGCTTGCCGACCGCAGCACCGACCCCCACTGTCGTTTTGATTTTTTTATAGTAATAAAAATCATATGTTTCAGTAAAAGAACATACACTACAATTAAAAACTGAACGCGGCTGCTCAATGCAGCGTGCCGAACGATAGTCGCATCACAGATCAGATTTCATTTCTCCAGTGAGGAGAGTGAGTCAAGCTGACTGACAAGAAGAGTGAGGTGAGACAGACAAGACGATCGCGGATGATTTAGTTTCAAAATGAAATGCTAAAGCGCTTTTATATATAGGCTAAAGTGAGTTTGACGTTGTATTTTGTTGACGGCCGAATTGCCGCTAATTCGAAAGTGAAAGTAAAATGCGCGCAACGCTTTTAAGCTATTTAAAAGCAAAGGAAAGGATAAATATTTAATTAATTATATATTTATATATATTTATATTTAGTTAATTTCATTAAATTTAATTTGCTATCATTAAAGAAAATATATTATATATTTGTTTTATATATTATATATTTTTCATTTCATTGAAATGAAATGAAATTCATGAAATTGAACATAATATCAATATAATAGTGTTCACTTGTGTTTACTAATATTTAGATTTGTTTGATGATCTGAAACATTAAAGTGTGACAAACATGCAAAAAAATAAGAAATCAGGAAGGGGGCCAACACTTTTCACACCACTGTACCTGAGCAAATGATTTTAATGTCAAGTTTCAGGACAGACTATATGAATCTCAGATCACTGGTAGCACATCTTAAGATGGCCTGGAATTTTAGCAGCTCTAAAATCATTAAGCAATTTTAACAATTAGCACTATGTTGTACATGGAAAATAAGTCCTCAAATTTCATGACATCGGATCACATCTTCTTTTTGCACTCCGTCACAAAAGCAACTGTACCCTAGTAAGAGGAACCCGTGGCCTCCTGCATGCAGTCGCAGGCCACGACAGGCATGTCTAATGTGTGTGGGGAACTCAAAGCGGCACAGAGGCACGTGCTGCACCTCTCGACGTCAACAGTGCAGGTCTGCGTGCCAGCGCAGCGGGTGACATTTACGCACTCCGATCACTTCACCGTGACTCATTAGCATGCGGACAGCCCACTTCTGCTGGCACCTAGCACTGGCAGTTTGGAGCCGTGAACTTTGGAGAGACCTTCCAGCAATTAAGAAGTCAAATAACGCTGCCCTCCACCTCCACAATCGCTCCGCTGCTGCTCAGGGGCCCATCATGCTGGAAGCTGTGCACTTTGGTGGCCTTTCTGAAAGAGAACGTCTATGCAAATCTCACTCGCTCAGCCTGAAACATGCAATTGGCAGTCGGCTGATCTCAAGTCAAGGCTGTCAGAGGGTTTCACCTCATGATTAGGGCCTGGACAGAAATGTACAAGAAAAGCAGAACAGATTTCTGCTGTATTCCAATAGCCATCGGGCATAAATTTCCTTCAAGTTGACATGAAATCAACTCTTCATTGTACACCTGCTCTTATTGTTCATAATTCATATTGCTGTACAGAAATGTTACATTATGGAATTAAAGTAAGTATAATAACAAAGTAAATAGTATATAATAATAAAGTTGGCAAAATAAAAATAAAGTTATCTTTAACTAAAACTATTAACTGAAATAGTTTAAATAAAACAAAAGTATTAGATGAAAAATGTTATAAAAATTAGAAATGAAAATAGGGTTTAGTTTGGATTATTATTGTTAACTAAAACTAAAACTATTAAAACCAATTTTATAACTAAAATAAAGAAAAATAAAATAGAATAAAACATATTAGATGAAAAACTAAATGAAAATTATTTAAAAACCTTTTTGATAATTGAAATAAAGCTGAAATAAAAATATTAGATGAAAACTTACATATAAATGTGAAATGAAAATTAAAAATATTAGATGAAAAATAAATAAAATTAGAAATGAAAATTACCTGAAATAATATATAGTTGAAATAATAATTCAATTCACATTTACAATACATTTCGTCTCAAAGCAGCTTTACAGAAAAAAATATAAATAGTTGAAGCACTAAAAATAATGAAATAAAATTAATAACAAAAATTAATAACAAAAAGATAACTAATGACAAAAGCTTGAAACAAACTTATTTAAAATTAAAATTAAACCTGAAAAATATAAAAATAAAAGCTAAGTCAAAATATCAATAAAAATATAATGTTGCATTAATTATACTCAACTAACACTGTGCTAATATCATTTAATATTGATTATATTGTCAAATTAATTCATTCTTTAAAACTAAAAGGAGTGTTCTTAGCTCTGTTTAGCACATTTAAACCCATTTACAGCCATTCTGCAAAATTCCTCCAAAATCAATGTAGAAAATATCAAATGTAAATGTGCATATTCTGTGTGGGCCTACTCATGATCAGAGTTGTCTTTGTAAAACCAAAAAAAGACTTTGGGCATTTGAACACAGATGATGAAACCGGCATGGGAAAAATCCCACACTCGCATAAAGTTCTTAAACAAGAACACACATGTTTGAGTACCGGATCTGAGAGTGTTTGAAGACAAAATCACAAACTAATACAAACAGACAAACGAGGGTTATTTTAGCAAAATGGTAGTGTTCGTGTCAAGAGCCTCGAGTCTATTATCTTGAGTAACAAAAAGAGAGACTTCCTCTCAGGCTGAGAGTCGTTTAATGACACATCTGGTTCAGCGAGAAAGAGCTAAGCAAAAGAAAACTGTTCTCTGACTCACCATTTACACACCGACCTGCACGCCAACACCTGCGCAAAAACAGACACTAGAGGAAACTGTCCAAGACTACGACACAGAAACACAGTCACAAATCAAGACAAGATTCACCAAACTCATACATCAAAGTGGACACTATTTACTGGATTACTCCAAATAAGTGCACAATATTTCATCTACTGTAAATGAATGTATGTTTGTTTTCTGCAGATGTCACTTAGGCCAGACAACCTATTAGATAATGCTAACCGACAAGGCAAGGCAAGGCAAGTTTATTTATATAGCACATTTCATACACAATGGTAATTCAAAGTGCTTTATATAAAAGAAAAGAAAATAATAATTAAAAAAAAATCACAACAATAAAACAAGGAATTTAAAAACTTTGAAAATGATTAAAAATTTATTTAAAATTAATTTAAAACAGTTAAAAATGTTAAAGGGGTCATATGATGTTGCTAAAAAGAACATTATTTTGTGTATTTGGTGTAATGAAATGTGTTTATGTGGTTTAAGGTTAAAAAAACACATTATTTTCCACATACTGTACATCTTTGTTTCTCTTCTATGCCCCGCCTTTCTGAAACTCGTCGATTTTTACAAAGCTCAGTTATGCAAATCTTCTCACATCGTGACGTAGACATGTGGGGGCGTGTTAGAACAAGCCGTTATAGTTAGGCGTGGTTGACTCTTAACTTTAATAAAGAATATCTCTTTGGATTTGAGACTTTAGTCTTTGCAACTTTAAAGATCTTCTTTATGCACCAAGAGCTTGTAACACTTCAAAGAGAAAGGAAAAATTTAAATTGCATCATATGACCCCTTTAAAATGATGGTCACCTATGTGAGATGAAGAAAAAGCTGTTCCGCATAAAGGTGCGTCCCCATTAAATGCTACTCACTTTATCTCTAGAACACCTTTATAATCAGATGGCAAACAAATAAATTAGTCTTATAAGCCAAAGCCATGCTGATTGGTATCAGTACTAGTACAGTACTAGAGATTTAAGGTGATGGTGCATTGCTGGGAGGACAGCATTACTCATGATTTCGGCATACAGTAAGACTCTGCCCTGACCAGCAACCCACAATGCACTGCCATTAAAGAAGTGGAACAACAGGTGGAGTGGAGAAACCCTGCAGTTTCACCGTCACTAAAGCAGCACTTTGTCATCATCAATCATTCATGCTGATCTCAGAACTGCATCATTTACTGCACAGGAAATAGAAAAGCATCCACCTGCTCATTTACAACCCACTGTGCACTTAACAGGAAAATCCCTGCCAATGCTGTAGATCCCCACCACTGCAAATGACTAGTGTGATAAACACAAGACGACTAACGGAAAAAAAAGATACGAGATGCACTCTTGCATGGGGTTTAACATGCTTTTAATTGCCTTATACTGTACATTTTCAATGGCCTCTTAAAGCAGCTAAATGTGTGTTTTCTGCCAATATTTGTCACTATTATTCAACAATTCTCAATGAATAGGTAGTTATGGCCAATATCTATTTGCTGTAGTGTCACTGCATTTATTTAGAAATGTATTTATTTATTTATTAACCAGAAAACACCACTAATGTATTTTATGCTTAATTATGCTTATGCTTAAAAACATCTAGAAAGGTTGGAAATGAATAGCCACAAAATACCACCAAAATGAACACAAATGCCCCACAAATTGGTGGGCCAAAAATGCCCCTGCACAAACTAAATCCATTACGGCTGTTGAGATTCAAGTGAAATATGAAAATGCATAAAAAGTGCCAATTCTCTGCATTATATTTACTGTAGATCTGCTTACATTGCATCAGATTTTTTAATGCATTGTCTTTTGTTTGTGTAGCCAGAACATGAAATTCCCCCCCCCCAAAAAAACAAAAGCAGTTTTAGATACATTCTATTAATCAACATTAATAATTATAACTACAGTATAAAGACAACAATTATTTTTGTCATAATATTGCAGCACTACTCTGTAATGAGCTCCTGTTTTTAATTTTATCATTCATATACTTTATGTTTATGGCTAATTACATTATGCGATTGTTGTGTAAATACATGCATGCCACCTTTGAACAGGACGTGTGTGTAAATAAACAAATACCATGCTGCTTCTGTTCCACTTTTCCAGTGTATAAAGATGGATTTTGTTGATGTTGGTCAAATTTTATTTGTTAGCATTCTATAGTATTCTAATTGTTTGAATTCAATTGAAATAAAATCACAGACTTCTCTGATTGGTAGATCTCCCTTCAGGATTATGGGTCACATTGAGCTGTGGCTTCTGTACCATCAAGCTAATGGCATGTCTGTTTGTTTGTTTTGTTAAGGTGATTTTGCATGGTATTTTTCAAGCCCTACTGTAAACCAGCACTGATGTTTCTTCAGCTTATTCTAGATCTATGAGGTTGAAGATGCTGAACACAGTCATTCTTTCATGGGTGTCCCACTTGTGTTTATTTATGAACATCTTCACCACTTGGTGTGGGTGGGGCTGCTGTGGTTTGGTCAGAATCATGGGAAAACGCAGCCTGCCATTTTCTTCAAAAACGCCTCTTTCCCACAGGCCCTATAACGATGAGAACAATTCCCAAAAAAGACAGAAGAAACAGGGACTGTTTTAGCAAAAAGAACAGACAGCCAGAGAAATATGGGAAAAAGTGGCTGCTTGACGGATACGTTCATTAATATTAACAGGTTCTGATAAAATTAGGCCACAGTACTCAAGAAATGACTCATTCTCATGACGTCACATTAACAAAATACTACTAAAGCTGAAAATAGTGCAAATTTGCATAATGAATTCTAGGGAAACTGAAGAAAAATCTTCTTCAGCAATCTACTCCTTAAGTGCAGTCACTCCAAAACAAATAAAAAGCCTCTAAAGACATACAATTATGTTATAATAATACAATGTTCAAAACAAAAAAAAAATTAATAAAAAAAAATAAGTCAAAGTGAACATGGGATTTGACTTCTGACTCGATATTGAACAGAATCACAGCCGTATTTTTTGTTATGGTCAAATTAAATATGGCATCTTCTATGAATAAGGTATATTCCTCCCTTTTTCTGAAACGGCAGGGGGGGGCGGAGGGGGGTTACTCACTGTTCAACAGCATAAAAACCCTCCAAATAATTTTTTAATAATTTAAATATCTAAATATATAATATAATATAATATTAAATATATATTTTAAATAAATATATAAATTTGCAAAAGATTTACAACTAAACAGCAACTTTTATGAACACTAAAAATAAACATAACTGTACAAGTGCAAATTTTTTAATCTCAAATTTTTTTAACACTTTAATATTTCAGTCATACTGTCATGTGTTTGTTTCATCTTTTCACGTCTTTATCAGCATTTTAATCCATCTTGTAGATGTCCAGGAACTAAGGCTCACTTAAATTGGGAACTAAATGTCTTTTCCAACTTGAGAACTATATACAGTCACAAAGAATTGTTTATTACACAGAATCTGTGCCAATATCATGGTCCATAATTATTTCAGCATCACTTGGTCATTGAGTGTAGTTTGGGCTCCTCCTCAATGCATCCTATAAATATTGCCATACGTCCTGCACACATTTTTCTTCATTAGCAAGTTATACAGGAGGTGTTGAATTTTTCTTTAGCTCCTTGCTTATCATGTAGACAACAGGTTAAGTAAAAATAATATTGAATATGCAAAATAGCGCAT
The DNA here is from genome assembly GCF_001515625.1 of Sinocyclocheilus rhinocerous. NCBI lineage: Eukaryota > Metazoa > Chordata > Actinopteri > Cypriniformes > Cyprinidae > Sinocyclocheilus > Sinocyclocheilus rhinocerous. The sequence goes on along the minus strand of NW_015626036.1, from coordinate 232,350 downwards.
AAATTTAGCAAAATGCTCCTCTTTATAGTTACTTTTTATAGCTGACTAATGAGATTATGGACGCCGAATGGTTATTCTGCAAATGTATTGTTACTTCTCACTGTTTACAAGCTTTACACGTTTTCCGCATCGCCGAATGAGCGATGAGAAATTTCAAGCACAAAGCTTATTGCGATTACTGGACGGCAAGTGCGCTACAAATAAATGAAGCACACGCATTAACAGAACACAACATATAGACTAAAGATCTTGATAACAAGAAGCCATAGTAGCCTAGCGATTATAAACGAATTGTTAATATCCACACAACTGACAGGTTTACCTGTTGTAGTTTGTTCAAGTTGCGCATGAAATAGACACTGCTTTTCTGCACGCACTTAGCGCGTCTCCGCTCTCTCATGCTGCACAGCTGGAGCAGAGATGAGGACTGTTTGAAAGTCTTTTTTTTCCACTGAATGCGCATTGTCTCAGTTTATTACGTCAACATAACTAAAGATGTGATCGCAAAACAATCAGAAAAAAAGTCATTACATGCAAATTTTAAATCATTACACATGTAAATTTCTATAGTCGCCAGTGGCGACCTCAGCAAAAACTTCACTCGCAAATTAATATTTTTGGTCACAAATGCGACCGTTTTAGTCACAGTCTGGAGCCCTGCTATAGCATTACACAACAAGCAAACACACTTTCAAAGTCAAGCATCTTTGTCAAGCATGCATCCATGAAAAATATTAAGCAGCAAAACTGTTTTCAACTTTGATAATTATAAGAAATATTTCATGAGCTGCAAATCAGCATATTAGGGCCATGTGACACTGAAGCCTGGAGCAATGATGCTGAAAATTCAGCTTTGCATCATAGGAATAAATTACATCTTAAAATATAAGCAAATAAAAAATAGTTTTTTAACTATAATAATATAATATTAGAATTATATAATATTATTACAGTTTTTACTGCATCTTTGATCAAATAAATGCAGTCATGGCAAGCATTAGAGGTCCCGGTTCCTGTTATATCAGATATGTGGACTTACATTTGATATTATACATGGTGCCTTCATTTGCCTTCACAGTCTGATCTTACCTATTAAAGAGAGATCAGTACACCTGGCTGTGGGTTTTTCAGTGTGTTTGCGCTGTTTACATCATGTGCTAAAATAAAGCAGACAGCGCACAAATGAATGACGCTATCAATTCCCCCTTGGCTGTCCTTTTAGGACTGTCTGTCCAATTCCTCTCGAACAGAACATCGTGAGGAAAGCACTACAGACGCATCTCTTAAATAATGTATCGGAGCTCTAAAAGGTCTTTTATTGAGGGATGAAATCTCTTGAACTCAAAAAGACCCTCCATCACAGCTTCTGCTTTAGATCATCAGCCTACAGGTTATACAGTAGATGCACTGTAAAAAAATATTTAGGTTTTTTTTTTTTGGATTGAAGTATGTTTTACAAGAAATTACATTTTCAGGCTTTCTACTTCAAAATTTCACATTTAAGTCAATGTAATTATTTGTGCAATTTACTAGCAATTTCTAAGCGAAAACTGTTTCAAAATAAATCCAACACCCAACTGTGTTCAGTGTATATGCACATATAAATCATAAATATGGAGATTAAATATAAGAGACAGTGTTTGAAGGAATCCAGCTTCTCAGGTGAAACTAGGGGCCGGTCCTGTGTAAATCCCCCAAAATTAATGCTTGAAATGAAAAGCCTCTTTGTCTTTCAACTTACCGTTTCTTATGTAAGCTTCATTTGTGATTTGTGTTACATAACGCAAGGTAATCGCCTGCATCTTTTGTTTTGAGTTACGTGCGTATATGGATAAAAATCTAATTAAACATCCACAGGGATCTCCGATTTCCACAGCTTTCCAAGAATGGCTTGCACGTTTCTGCGAATCTCAGATTTGTTTTAGTAATAATAATAATAATATTCTAATAAGGATCCATTTCATTGTTCAAGAGTTCACGTTTGGCTCACTTGTCATGAGATGAAACCAACTTCTGTCAAATCTGCAATTATTAAATACGCAAAGCATGTCAAAACAAGTTATGCTCTCTCAAAAGAAAAAAACAAGCGGCTGCCTCTTCATCGGATGCCATGAGACCCAGACTTGCGCTGCGCTGACGTCAATAGTCTGGATTGTGCTCATATTCTCTAACCCATTCCGCATCATTACCGAACCTAATATTCTTAACGCTAAATTAATCTGCTCCGCACACAGTTCACTTCACGTACCGCTCTCGCTTTCAACCCAATAACTGATTTGAGCGTAATGAGCATGTGAGGCTAAGAAAAAAAAAACGGATCAAAAGTGCTACACAAACAGTTCAAAATCTGCTGCCAAGAGGAAAAAACCTGTGCATTCAAGAGTCTGTGATAAAGACAGAGGGATCAGCATTGAGTTGTAGTTGTGTTTTCTAGTTCTCATTGAATTATAAACTCTTCTACTTTTCACACCGTTTTCGTTCCTGCGACAGACAGTGAGGTAAATTATGGTTTACAGTGTGGTGGAGGGTTTCGTGTTTACACATGAGCGCCGCTGACATGATGAGCGAAGCCTCTTGTGTTCTGTGAACAAAAGGGACGTGGGTGCGTCATGCATGTCCTCTCAATTAAACACACATGGCACCATCAGCGTCAAGCCTGTGGATTCACCTCGTCTTTAATTAATGTCTCGCTCATCAGTCCTGCACCAGCATGCATGAAGTCACCACTGCTTCCATGTATTTTGGATAAAAACAAAACTCAATGACAAAAGCAAAACAACTTCTGTTTAAAAAGTTTGCTTTTAAGTTCTATGACCTATACTACTGTTTAAAAGTTTGAGGTCCGTAAGATTTCTTTAAATGTTCTTTTTTTTTTTTTTAATGTTTGTTCATCAAGGCTGCTTTTATTTGATCAAAAATACAGTAAAAACAGTCAAATGTTTTTACAATTTAAAATAACTGGCTTCTGTGTGCATATATTTTAAAATGTAATTTATTCCTGTGCTCAAAACTGAATTTTCAGCATCATTACTCCAGTCTTCAGTCTCACATGATCCTTCAGAAATCATTCTGATATGCTGATTTGATGCTCTGAAACATTTCTGATTATTATCAATGTTGGAAAAAGTTGTGCTGCTTAATATTTTTGTGGAAACTTTTTCAGAATCCTTTGAATAGAAAGTTCAAAAGAACAGCATTTATTTAAAATAGAAATATTATGTAACATAAATATCATTAACTTATTCAATTTAATGTGTCCTTGCTGATTAAAATGATTTTTACCCTTTAAAAAAAATCTAAATTAATTCAATTATACATAATTTAATCATTTATAAAACATACTTTGTATATTTTATATAAGTGTATCTTACACAGTAATTACTTAAATTAATAATAAAATAATTATAATAATGAAATTCTCCAAATAATTTATAATTAAAATAATTTAACTAATTTAACTTTATACCATAAAACAACACTCCAAATTGTAACTTCAATTAGATTTCGACAAATATCACTTCAAAACTACCGCCATGATGCTATGTGTGTTTTCTCATCCCCAATGTTAGCTCTTTGAACAAACCCCTAAACCTAAACATTAAACTTTGGTCCATAACTTGTCAAGCTAATATAATATACAATCAGATTAACTGATCAGACACATTAGACTGCTGCTTGGAGGAACATAAAAAAATGCCAAAAATAATCCCGGACTTCCATTCAAAGAGGGACCAGAGCCATATCTAGAAATTTAAGAGATGTCTTTTAACTTGAGCTCTAGTAGGCTACTAGCAGCACATTAGCAGTCAACCAGAACATCCTAGCAGTGTTCATTTTGACAAGCATTTTTGATTTAGTCTTAGTCTTTATCTTTAGATACTCTAGTCTACACGATAGACATTTGGACTGCTGTGTGTGTGTATCTGAGCGCTGAGAACTGATCGTGCGCTATATATGAGAACTGAAGAAGTGGAGCGTGTGCGAGAGAGGGCACTTCTATCAGCGCGATTCCGCCTATCCCGCCTTCACTAACTTTAAGTTAATCGACAACGAATTGAGACTCCCGGGAAAAACGGGACGTCTGGTCACCTTATCCCTACCCCTTCGGCTACTGAGGCCATTGTTTCAGATCGCTAGTGTGCATTAAGGTAGCCTATCCAGCTGCGGCTGCCATACTGAGACTAGATATGCAAATGCCCCTTATCCGATTGCAATGACAGGGACGCACATTTTGAAGGACAAGACAGTTGTCAGATGTATTTTGAATGTCCGGTAGTCCTCAAATAACATTATAGTCCCGTCTCGTCTTGTTAACGAAGACGCGGCATACATTTCGTCATAGTTTTATCATTAGTTATTAGTTTTAGCTCGTCAACGTCTCGTCTTAGTAACAGAAAAAATGTTCGTTAACGAATATTTTTCGTC
>NW_015626036.1:219725-227451 GCF_001515625.1 Sinocyclocheilus rhinocerous | reverse complement strand
GCACATTTTGAAGGACAAGACAGTAGCCTATAGGATGTATTTTGAATGTCCGGTAGTCCTCAAATAACATTATATTATCTAGTCTTGTTAACGAAGACGCGGCATAACATTTCGTCATAGTTTTATCATTAGTTATTAGTTTTAGCTCGTCAACGTCTCGTCTTAGTCACAGAAAAAATGTTCGTTAACGAATATTTTCCGTCGTCGTCTTCGTTGACGAAATTAACACTGCATCCTAGCAACCGCATACTAATCCACTAACAACCATATCAATGGTCTGGACAGCAACAGATATTGTGCTAATTCATAAGCGTTTTGGCAACAGTGTGACTGAAAGTGAATCAAGTGAGTGCTGCTCCTGAAGGTGAGGATGTGAGTGCATCTCTAACATCTGCTCTCTCTGTGTGCGTGCGTGTGGGTGTGCGCGCATGCTTGCATACGTGAGTGTCTGTCACGCCCGAACAATAAACCCAACAGCATTTCCTTGAGCATACATCACTTGTCACTTTATACAAACACACATTCACACTCCAAGGAATTCCTTCCTGTTCAAACACCAAGTCTTGCAACATACAACCAAAACACTTGTGCAAATATCTTCCAAAATGACTGTCACTAATCCATCACAAATGGAGTTATCCACTCAGGGTTAAGGATTTGATTTAATCACTCACCCTACATATTAAAGAGCAGGTGATGTGTCACTGTTCCTTCATGAAAAGCACATCTGGAATTTCATTATTGTTTTTAATGTGCATTTTTATCATGAATGATCACATTATTCAATACATCTCATTTTCATAATGCAGTTTTGGGTGAAATATGGAAATACATTTGCTATATTTAATTATTTTGTTATTTGTCAAATAAAAAAAATAATATGCACAGAGTTGTAACAGTAAAAATTCATTAAAAAAACTAATTTTATATTTTATATATGCATATATATATACACACACCAATAATATACAGTATATTTGTATATTTATCATTATTATTATACAATTGTTTACAATTTATTTATAATAAATTTTTATAATAAATACATTACATACATGGACTTGAATGTGCTATATAAATAAAATAAAAATCATTACAAAATAAGCACTATAGTAGCACTATACTGACAACTATGGTTGTCATCCATGTCACTTCAGGCCAAAAGCTCATGGTGGCGTATCAAAACAACTAAAGCTCTCAATCCACAGCATTAAGATGTGTGTGCGGGTGAATGAAAGACAAACACTCCATCTGACAGAGTGCTGAGTGATGACGTCTGAATTCCAGCAGGTAGAAAAACATCTCCTAATGAACACTGTGGCGTTCACAAGAAGAGGGGAATTAAAAATGCTGATGTGAAAGTAGAAGCAGATGCTTCTGCTGCTGCTGCTGGAACGCGGCGGCAGCTTTGGAGCACAGAAGCCTGAGTCTCTCATTTCCCACGTCATCAGCTGTCCTGCCTGCGTCAGTCCGAGTCCAGGCATCCTGGCTGCTCCCAATAATTCCCTCACACGTTCCCTCTCTCTCCGTCTGCGGCCTGCTACGCGTGGCCTTCTCCTGAGAGGGAGGGTGAACTAATCCGTCCAGAAACAAAGAGCTGTGGGAGCTGACTGAAATGACTTTCCAGACATGGATTGGTGCGCTTTGATAGGCCTTTCATACTCTGCCAGGGTCAATAAAAAAAATCTGATTTTCACGCTAAGCATGCAATAATGTACCAAAGGTGGCCTGAAAGATCGTAATGGGCCCCGACATTCAAATTGGATGAAAGTGCCAATACTTCCTACCGGGTATTATATTAAATTATTACATAATACATTATTTTATTCTAAATAAAAAATAAAAACTTATATTAATATTTACAATAAAATAAAACACACACACACACACACAACGTTATATGTGTATTTAGTTTTACATTTAAAATAATCATTTTAACATACTGTAAATAAGTAATCACAGACATCTAAAAATATTATATATACAATTATATATTAATTGTTTCATCTAAATATACTATATATATATATATATATATATACATATATACACACAATTATATATTAATTGTTTCATCCAATAATGTAACACTATTAATATTTATTCATAAAATAAAAGAGAAATGCCACACTGATGAGAAATATGTGTGTGTGTGTGTGTGTGTGTGTGTGTTTACCATCCAACCTGACAGAACTGGAGAGGATTTGCAAGGAGGAATGGCAGAGGATCCCCAAATCCAGGTGTGAAAAACTTGTTGGATCTTTCCCAAAAAGACTCATGGCTGTATTAGATCAAATGGGTGCTTCTACTAAATACTGAGCATTTTTCAGTTTTTCTTTTTTAATAAATCTGCAAAGATGTCAACAATTCTGTGTTTTTCTGTCAATATGGGGTGCTGTGTGTACATTAATGAGGGAAAAAAATTAACTTAAATGATTTTAGCAAATGGCTGCAATATAACAAAGAGTGAAAAATTTAAGGGGGTCTGAATACTTTCCGTACCCACTGTATATACACTCTCAGCAAGCTTTCAAATCTGCAAACACAGTTTGTGTCTTTTAATTTCACTATCCTTTTCTAAGGTGTCTCATAAAGCATTATGAGCCCACAGCTAATTGCAAACATATTTTTAATACGTAACACTGCATACTTTCATATTCACCAGCCCCAGCCTGACTATTATTTCAAGCTTTGTAATGAGGTTTGGTGTATGCTGGTCTCCGCTTGCGTCAGAAAACAGGTCGTTAAGTGTATAAAACAACTTTACAGAGCAAAGCAGTGTCAGACTGGTCGGGCCAGATGCCACGCTCAGCTCGGATCAAAGCTAAGCCGTGGAATATGTAATCCATTTTAGCATGCTAACCACACCGTGACAGTAAACCTCGCACCCAGTTCTCATAAATGAAGCTGTAAATCTTTGAATACTTGACTTTGGTTAGAGCGCGTTTAAAACAACCAAATCTGGCCCAGTGGCATTCGTTACGAGAGCTGTAATTCGATGAATGGCAAATTAGTTTTCAAACACAACCAGAGTTTAAAGATGCTGGTAAAGTTTGACTGTGAGGCGGCGATGTAAATGTCACATGCTTTAACACTTTTTCGATTGTTGACAGACTTGGCCATGTGTGCACAAGTATTTTCTTGTCTAGAGGATCTTATGATCTTATATTTACGATAAGACAGGCATACCCATGCGCTACGTCAGTCAGATTGCAAACAAGACACGGTCTCTTGGCAACGTTCAATATTAAAATGCCTCATTGGTGCCAAATATGTGATTACAAACACTCAGTCACATGGTTCACTCCATAGTAACAGAGTAAATACTGAACACTACTCTACTGTGACACATTTTTGTTTTGTGTGTAATGGTGAAGTCGCATTGTAGCGCCACAATGCAATAAAATAAATGAATAAATAAAATAAAAACAACTGCTGGCAATGGCCATATGGAAATATGGAAAATTTGTACATAAATCATCATAATTCTGTTTTCTATATGGCAAAAAAAATGTAGCATGTCAAATAAAACTATGACTTAATGCAAATTAATTAATGCATTTTTTATTATTTTGTTCATATAATAATGGAAAAAACTACTGGCAGTGGATGTAACCTGACTGACAATAATGGACAAATATAAATACAGGATGAATACAAAAATAATATTAATAATTTTAATATTATAGATATAAATAAAGCCTAAAAATAAGATGAAATGAGGGTTGTTGTTTTTTTTTACATGGGTTAAAATGCATCCCGTACATCTAGACAAACAACATTTTGTGCACTCCACAGGGTCACTGGCTTTATGTATTTGCGCAACGTTACATTTCATGGTAAATGTTTGCTTTTGCATTCTGAGCTAACATGCAATTAGTCGTAAAAGAGCGCAAACAGGGCGTACAATCCGTGACGGAGAAACACAGAAAAACTGACCTGTACACTTGAGGATACTGTCAGCTGACTTACAGTCTCATGACAAGCATGATACGAGTTTTTTTTACATTAGTGGGCGAAAAAAATCATCAGTCCCTCCTTGTGTCCCATTTATTTTGGGCTCCTTTTTTAATTAGGGCTCCAATCTGCTTTTAACGGAGCACTTTAGCCTTACAGACAGCCTACGCACGACTTCACCTCTGCTGATGCATACAAATTCACTTTCATGTCCTAATAATTCTGCTCTCTAAAGGTACAGAACGAGCAGGAGAAATTAGGGAACACATTTAGCACGTCATGTTGTCATTTCAGGACAGGCTGCTTGAAACAGCATTTTCAGGGTAAAGACAGCAGCTTTACATAGAAAACAGGGTTTCATTTAAAATGAGGATTTGAGCTCAATCCTAGCCAGTAAACGGTCATGACCGGTACATACAACACCGTGTCCACTGCCCCCTAGTGGTCAGACGCGCAACTACCACAACAAAGACACTAAAGAGTGTCTCCATCATATAACCCAATAAAAGCCATATAAATAGAGAAAAAAAAAAACATCTGAGGAGTTCAATTCCCATTATCAAGTCTCTGGATATCATAAATCATCATAATTCTGTTTTCTATATGGCAAAAAAAATGTAGCATGTCAAATAAAACTATGACTTAATGCAAATTAATTAATGCATTTTTTATTATTTTGTTCATATAATAATGGAAAAAACTACTGGCAGTGGATGTAACCTGACTGACAATAATGGACAAATATAAATACAGGATGAATACAAAAATAATATTAATAATTTTAATATTATAGTTTTAAAATATGTATAAATGCATAAATAACCATAATTCAGTTTTCTCTATGGTTGAAATCTTCAGTAGCTCAGGGTATCATGTCAAATACAACTAGCATTTCATGCAATTTAAATGCAATTAAATTCTTTAAAAAATATTGCTTTTAAATTTCATTTAATGACAGTTTTATATATATATATATATATATATATATAAACACATTACACAGTTGAATTTAATTGCATTAACATACCATTGCATTTATATATATATATATATATATACTCGCAAACAGGGCGCACAATCCGTGACGGAGAAACACAGAAAAACTGACCTGTACACTTGAGGATACTGTCAGCTGACTTACAGTCTCATGACAAGCATGATACGAGTTTTTTTTACATTAGTGGGCGAAAAAAATCATCAGTCCCTCCTTGTGTCCCATTTATTTTGGGCTCCTTTTTTAATTAGGGCTCCAATCTGCTTTTAACGGAGCACTTTAGCCTTACAGACAGCCTACGCACGACTTCACCTCTGCTGATGCATACAAATTCACTTTCATGTCCTAATAATTCTGCTCTCTAAAGGTACAGAACGAGCAGGAGAAATTAGGGAACACATTTAGCACGTCATGTTGTCATTTCAGGACAGGCTGCTTGAAACAGCATTTTCAGGGTAAAGACAGCAGCTTTACATAGAAAACAGGGTTTCATTTAAAATGAGGATTTGAGCTCAATCCTAGCCAGTAAACGGTCATGACCGGTACATACAACACCGTGTCCACTGCCCCCTAGTGGTCAGACGCGCAACTACCACAACAAAGACACTAAAGAGTGTCTCCATCATATAACCCAATAAAAGCCATATAAATAGAGGAAAAAATAAACATCTGAGGAGTTCGATTCCCATTATCAAGTCTCTGGATATTGCTCAGGTCTCTCAATATAAAGCAACCAAGTACAGTTCGACTCGAAAAAGATGAATTATACACCAAAGTGTAATAAAAATAATTTATTAAATTGCTTAACTGTAAGTATGAGCTCTATATTAATATTGATGCTTGACCTTGCAAACATCAGTAATGAAAAGCATCTCATGGTTTAAATGACAGCAGGTTTTAACAGCTCTGATTAGGTAACTAGCCCTTGCAGATAAACACATGCTGTGGATATTTTTCCACTATTAAAACCAATTACTTCTGAGACAAAGCCGTTTATCATGTGTGCCGGAAAATTGTTTCCCGTCGCGGTGTTTGGCTTAGCATGAATAAAGCCGAGCTTTTCTGCTGCATGTTTATGCAACACAAACATGCAATTACTGCATGTGTGCTCTTCAGGACTAAGACCGTAAAACAAAACTGACCGCCTGATTTAATGTCTTTATGATTGATTGATTTACTTACTGCATTATTATTGTATAAGTAATTTTTTAATTATATATTTTTTAATACAAACATACGTGAATATATACAGTATGAACATGAGCGTGTATTGTTTTTTTTATGCAAAATTTATTTTGCTATTATTTTTATTACTAATTTCTATTATTAATACATTATATTTTAATTTAAAAAACTTTTTTTTTAAATATTTTCTTACTGTCATATGAACAACTAATAAGGAATGTTATTTTATTTAATAACTTTTTTTATATGTACATAAAGTCTGCTTTAGTTTGAGTTTGAGTTGATTTAATTAATCACTGACTGATTCAGTGAATTCAGGGTCCATCCATGAAGGATCCATCATACTGATACAGTAACTTACAAGTATTTTTGAATGATTAATAAAACAATTTTTTTTTTAAAACAGTTCACTCTAAAAGAGAATTGTCAAGTCACTTCTGATTCACAAACAAATGACTCTTATGAACTGTCAGGGTTTTTACTGAACTAATATCTGATTAAATGTCTGCTTATCACAATGTGATGTTAACGATTAACATTCACAAAATGACATTTGTTGTAATAAATAGTATTTAAATTAAGGGAAAAATTCAGATTTAATCTGTTAACTCGTGTTTTTGAATGATTCATTAAAAAATAACCAGTTCTGTCAGGACCACTATCGTCAAAGATGATTGACAATTAGCATACAGTTTGGATTGGCGGTATGGTTCTGTTCTGGGCAAGAACTCCCTGCGCATCCATGCAGCCTAGCATGGATGAGAGCAGGGAAAGCAGCAATAACCCCGCAGGGTAAACAGAACAGAACCAACATAAATGTATTGCAGATATCGTTAAAGTTCAATAATGTTATGTACACATTTTAGAATTAGTCTGATTCAAAGGAGAATCAGAAGGCTGAATCCTGACTGACAGAGGAGGAGCTGGGGATGGAGGAGGGTAATTAGCTATTGAGCAATGCGAAAACTGCTAATCATACTGAGGGACCTTATATATGAATGCTTAGATAGGTGTCGTATCCTATAGGTAGATGGGGATCAGCTGAGAGTCAGCTGATGCGAGCTTGACTAACGTGACCTGCCAGAACTAACGCTACGCTTGATTTTCAGCAAGGTCAAGTCTAATTCACAAACAAATGACTCTTATGAGCAGATTCTTTTAATGAATCAAAACAACTCAGAGTGGTTAGTTAAAGGGGTCCTATTATGCTCTTTTACAAAGTCTTGATTTTGTTTTGGGGGTGTACTAGAACAGGCTCTCATACTAGGTTGTTCGAAAAACACATTATTTTTCACATATTTTACATTATTACAACACCTCTCTCCCCAGTCTGGCATGAACGGCTTGAATAGTTCCTGTATCAAATGAAGGCCCTACTGCTGAAAGACGAAATGTGCTGTGATTGGTTAGCAAGGCCAGTGTGTGTTGTGATTGGCACCACTCGGCGCCTGGTCGGGAAATGTCACGCCCCTTACCATAGCCGCCTGCCAGCTTCAGTGTAAATATTGCATCAATAACCACTCTAAGTTCATCTGCCTTGGGAAAGCTAGATAACATAGTGATAACACTCGTGGCCTTCTCTAGTGCAGC